>NC_092872.1:10472500-10801250 GCF_028372415.1 Notamacropus eugenii | reverse complement strand
TGTGGTGTGTGTGTGTTTGTGTGTCTGTGTGTGTCTGTGTGTATGTGTGTGTATGTGTTTGTGTGTGTGTGTGTGTGTGTGTGGAGAGTTAAAGAGTCACTCAATGAACAAATATGGGTTAGGTACAGGACAGATGGTTTATTTCTCTTCAAAGAAAGCCATGATTAGCATAAGAAAATCATGGGTCACATAACAGAATGACCAGGACAGAATTCAGTAGCTCGCATATTCCCTTTGGTGTAGTCAGCTAGAAGGCTGTATTCAAGTCCTGTTGGGACATAAAACAGCTTCTGTCCCCTTTGAATTTCTTCCCTGTACTAGGCATTGTCTGGACCTGACAGTGGGAGCTGGATTAGGGATGACATGTCAGCTCAAGAATAAGACTGCTTATGTTTATGAGGGGTACTTGTGCATCTATAGCGCATTTGTTCCTTACAAGCAGCTTTAAGAGTTCATTGGTATATACATACCTCTTTAAGGTACACAAACAGCAATCCACAGGCAAGGAAAGTAAGACAGCTACTCAGGAGAAGAGGGAGGATTGAACCTAGGTCTTCTGACTCCAAGTTCTATGCCCTTTCTAGAAGACCACCGAAAAGCATTTCAGTAAGTGCCAGAGTTTGCTACTGGAGTTCAGGGAAAGATCACAGAATCACAGATTTGAATCGGAACAGATCATATAGAGATTATCTGGCCCAGGTAGGGAAAGTGAGGCTCAGAGAGATTGCCTGTGGTCACACAGCTACGATTTGAGCCCAGGTCATCCCAGCTCCCAAGTCCAATGGAATAGGTACTCTATCCACTAAGTCAGGCTACCCTACAAAGAGAGAGCTTAGGATGGACTAGATGTGGCTGTCATTATACTAACAGAATATATAATATTGTAATATAATGATATAATGTTATAATAAGATGTGACTCCCATGTCTTAGTGCCATAGGAGGGCAGGGAAAAGAGAGTTTGTGGTGGGCTGGGACTCATCAGAGAAGACTCCCTGGAGAAGGTGGGATTTTATTGAACAACCTCTCTAGACTTGGGTATGTGTGGTGGTGATGTGCCTTCTCCTTCCCTGACTCCTCAGGGTTCTGAATTTCCTGGACCTCTTCGAGGTGTTTGCAGGCTTCACGGACCTCCAGATGAGTGATGGGCAAGGTCAGAGGCGAGAGATTGCGATGGTGATCATCCACCCGAGATACAAGTTAACTCACCCCAACGGAAATGACATTGCCTTGGTGCAGCTGAAGACCCCTTTGAAATTCACTTCCTTTGTACTTCCTGTCTGCCTCCCCTCGCCCACCATCGATCTACAAAAGACGAACACATGTTGGGTTACAGGGTGGGGAAAGATGAGAGTTTCAGGTGTGTAGACCTAAAAGTTGGAGGTATTTTTGGGGGGGTTGGGGAAAGTAGAAGGCACTGAGGAGGGGGGTAGATTCATCAAGCCCTGATCCCCTCAACCCCTACACCAACACCATCCCCCCAGGGCCAGGAAGTGAAGTATTTTACTTTGGCCCAAACAGTTGTTGGTTTTGGGTGGAGTAGGAAGAGTTAGAGGGGGAGGATTAGGTCCCCCAAACATGCAGAGATCTTAGAAGAGGGTAGTACCTGTTTCCCAGAGAACTTGAAGACTACCCCTTCACCCCTGGGGAGTTTATGGGGAGTGGTGAGCCCTAGGAAAGAAAAGGGTGTCATGGCACTGGGACCCCAGTTGTTCCACAAGATGGGGTATCTTGGCAGAAGACCATGACTGAAGGATGAGGATGGTGGTCCCTAGAGAGATTATATCCTGCACTACCTATCCTAGGGAGAACATTTCCCTTTCCCTCACCACCTCAATCAGGGGCCAAGGCTCATTGTGTCCCAGAAACATGTCTTTTCCCCCTATTATTACTATTATGTCGCCACACTTCACAACCTTCTCACCACTGGCTTAGACTGCTGTCATTCCCTATCCCTATTATATGTAACTCCTGATCTCCATCCCTTCTCCTCTCTGAAAATTATCCACAAAACTCAAAATAATCATCCTAAGGCACAGGTCTGACTGTGTCAACTTTCTCACTCTAAAACTTTCTGCAGCTCCCAATTACCTTCCTCATTGTGCCCTTCTACAGCTACTGATACTCTTCCTGGATTCATTTATTCCTCAAAGGGCTAACATATCCTGCTGCCTGTCCTGCTCTTCTCCAAATCCATTTGGAAGCCCTGCTTGTCTTGTACAAACTCTATCCCTCTACCCCCTCTGCCAGCTCCTCCTCAATTTCCTCAGCTATAAAATGGGAATCATAGTAACACCTACCTCCCAGCCTGGATATGAGGATTGAATGAGATAATGCTTGTAAACTAGTTAGCACAGTACCTGGCACATAGTAGGGACTTAAATGTTTGTTTCCTTTTTTTTTTCTTTCCCCTAGGTTCATCCCCTTCAGTTTTCTACTCCAGATCTTAGTCACACCTTCACACATTCTAGAATGCCTGCACCATTATTAACATTCATTAACATAATTCTTTCATTAATTAATATAACATAATTGATATAATAAACTTGCTTCCATCTAAAAACTTGTATTTACCAAGACCGCATGGTATAGGGGGAAGGATACTTCTTCTCTACTCTGACAAATGGGATTCAAATCTTGCTTCTTGCACCTCAGATGTTGCTACCTGTGTTACCTGGGGGAGTCACTTAACATTCTTGGACACCAGTTTCTTCACCTGTAAAATGAGAGGATTGAATGAGAAGGCCTAAGGTCCTTTCTCGTATTAATTCTATGATTCTCTGATCTAATGCCAGGCACATAGTAGGTGCTTAATAAAAACTTAGTGATTGATTGATTGAAGGGATGATGTATGTACAGAGCACCCCATCAACAAATGTAATAGCTAGGACTTGTTTTAGGTCCTCTTACTCAAAGTATATTCTTTCCACTACATTTATTTATCTGTTCAAATATCTATATATTTCTCCATCCATTATATGCATGTATGTATGAATATATCTATCTAATCTGTCTGTCTGTCTCTTTTTCTCATCTACCTATCTAAATATCTACATCTCCAGATATTCCTCCAGGTATTGCATTTTTACATGAGTGTGTCTATCACCCTATCTTCTCTATGCCTACCTGTCTATCTAAACATCTATATGTCCAGTCCCGTGATTTCATTGGTGTAGGAAATTCTCAGTATGGAACTCCCTCCCTCTACCAATGCTGAGCAGCACCTGTCTGTTAAATCATACGCCTATACAGTTGCCACGGGCACTGAGATGCTAAGTAAATTGCCCAGGGTCACAGAGCCAACACCTACAAGAGGCAGGGCTTGAACCCAGATCTTTGTGACTCCAAGTGCAGTCTTCCGTGCCCTCTATCATACGGTGTCTCCATGATGTGCCTTCCTGTATAGATACTATATCATCAATATATGTCTATTTATCTAATGTTTTTCCCTCCTCTTCCTTTTCCTTTACTTCCCTGTTCTCTCCCCCTCCCTCCATACCTACATCCCTTCCCATTCTCCTTCTCCTCCTCCTCCTTCATCATCATCATCATCATCATCATCGTCATCATCATCATCATCATCATCATCATCATCATCATTCATCATCATCATCATCCTTCTCTCTCTCTCTCTCTCTCTCTCTCTCTCTCTCTCTCTCTCTCTCTCTCTCTCTCTCTCTCTCTCCCTCTCCCTCTCCCTCTCGCTCTCCCTCTCCCTCCCTCCCTCCCTTCCTACTTCCCTCCTCTTTCATTCTATCCGTCTAGGTCTCTGTCAAGTCAAAACAAATTCCCTGAGCCCCAGTTCCATATTTGCAAACCAGGAACAAATAATAACTGACATTTATATAATGCTTCAAGTTTTGAAAAGAGCCTTGTATATCAAATTCTATTTTATCCTCACAACCATGCTGCCGGGTGAATCCTACAGATGTCGGTGTCCTTATTTTGCAGGTGACAAATTCTAAGGCAAGAGAAGTGATTTGCTTGAGATTATGTAGCTAGAATCCAAACTCAGGTTTCAAGGCTCAGAGTCTCCCCCCGCACTCCTACACACACACACACACACACACACACACACACACACACACACACTCACTAACACACTCACCTTGGCACCAAGTTATCTTGCATCTAAATTACATTTTTTACAGGCAAAAAAATCGCTCTGTAGATTTCTTTCTTTTCTTTCATTTCCTTCTTTCCTTCCTTCTTTCTTTCTTTCTTTCTTTCTTTCTTTCTTTCTTTCTTTCTTTCTTTCTTTCTTTCTTTCTTTCTTTCTTGCAGGAGGAATGGGAAACTGAATGTCAATTTTATTTTTTTACGATGACCAGTTAGGCTAAGCTGAAAAAGGACTTCTATACAAGTAGAAGAAAAACAAAAACAGGAAAAATAATGATTAGGGAAAAGCCCTGCTGAATGAGCCTCATGGATAAGTGTGACTCTAGTAGGACATACTTCCCTCTGCTGAGTCCATCCTCCTTCCCCCAGATCCTGGACTGGAATCTGCCTTGTTGGATTTCTCCTCTTTTCAATGAAAGGAGGGCTGTTCCCAGAAGAGCTCCTCTGAGAATCTATGTGCAAAGAACACTAGTTATAGCAACGATGGAAACTAGCTGCCATCTACCCTACCCCGCTTAGCCAGAGTCACAGCCTCGTGCGTCTGATCCTGATTTGGCTCCCTTTTACCCATGTGACTTTGGCCTCATTTTCCTCTTCTGTAAAAAAAGGGGATTAAATTAGATGACCTTTAAGGTTCCTGATAATTGCAACTTCTCTGGGCCTATGTTTACTATGTCAGGTTTGCTTTTGGGGGTAAATTTTACTCCATTACAATACTAAACTGTTCTCATATGAGTTCTATCTTTGTAAAATGAGGAAATTGTACATATCTAACTATCTGCTATGGGCAAGGCACTCTTCTTGGAGGGAGGATGTTCTGTGACCCATAGGACCTTATCTTTAGAGCTGGAGAGGCTTGGAGAAAAATCCCCTTGTTTTGCATATGAGGAAATTGAGGTCTACGGAGATTCTATAATTTGTCCAAGGTCACATAGGTGGAAAGCATCAGAGGTGGCATTTGAACCCAGATCCTCTATCTTCAGAGCCAAGGATCTTCCTTCCTACCACACCTTACATTTGCAGGCTTGGTAGGATAAAAATCAAAGAAATATGATAGTTGAGAGAGTGAGGTAATAATATGGGCACAGTGTTGGGAGAAATATGATGAATGAATGAACCAGAGCAGGGATGGGGAACCTGGGTCTTGAGCCACATGTGACCTTCTAGGTCCTTAAGTGTGGCCTTTTGACTGACTGTGGCCTCTCGGATTCTGACCTCTCAGGTACACTGGTGCACAGGCTTCAGGAGGCTCAGGTACCACTTCTTGATCAGCTTTTGTGCCAAATCCTCTATGGAAGCTTTGTACTCATCCAGGAAGACATGATATGTGCCTCTGACCTGAGCAAGGGGAAAAGTCCCTGTGAGGTAAGTGCTTCTGGACTGAATTGGCTCAGGGGAACAAGGACCAGTTTTGGCAGGGGGTTCAGTTCGGGTTGGCTGCTCAAGAAAAGGGTGGGTGGGTAGAAATATTTGGACAAACAGATGTTAGAGTTCAGAAGGTGGAAAAGATTCAGAGCAGCCCTGGTGTGTGGGGTGGGCAAGTTTTGATTTATAAGAATCATTGGGATTCATGAGACCACTATACTTGGAGTCAGAAAGACCTGGGTTTAGTGTTTTTTACCCTGGGCTCAATTGTCTAGACTTCAGTTTCCTCATCTGCAAAATGATGGGGAGGCTTTTACTTTAGAGGGGAAATCCACTCCAGTCAGGAGAGACCACATGAAACAAGCCACAGAGATAGAAGAACACAGAATGAAAAAGGAGGTTAGTCCAATATGGTTGGATCTGATGACCTCTAAGGTTCATTCCAACTATAAATAAATTTATGATAATTTATTAAGTGCCTAATGTATAAAGTATATTCTGTTGGAAATAGAGGTGGGTGTGGGGAGAATAAATACAAAATTTTGATAAATACATTTGTTCCTGCAAAGAAGGAAGTCAAAGTCTAGCAGAGGGATGAGACATGAACACAGGTAACTGGAAGACACAATGATCTCTCCCCTGGGTGGGAAGTGGTATTGGGGAGAGAGGTAGATGAATGCTGGGTTCTAGGACAGATAAGACATGAGAAGTTGATGATGGAGAACTGGGTTCTAGTTTATGGAAGGGAAGGGAAAAGCCATGGTCAGAATCTCCATAGAGAACTAAAAATCTTGGGATGGGGTGATGGGATGGGGCATTGAGAGGAACAGGGGTAGGGTGCTGCAAACAGTTCATTGAGCAGTAACATCAGAGAGGGCTTAGGAGGAAGACCTAAAACTATCATAAATAAGGGGATCAAGGAAAATTATTTGGAGGAGATATTTTTTGAGTTGAGGTTTAAAGGATAGGTTTGGAGACAGAAGGAAGGAGGAAATGCCAGGGGAAATAATGGGAGAAACAAAAAGGTGAGACAGTTTGGCTAAAGTATCGAGTATGTAGAAGGAAGGAATGGGAGATGAGACTGAAAAAGAAAGATGGCCCTAGAATATGGAGGACCTTGAATAATAGGAAAAGGGGAACCATTTAAAATCATAGCCAAGGATATATAGATGGCCCCTGTGGGGTTATGGGTAGAGATTTGGAAGGGAAAAATTGTTCACAAGTGGGAATCCAGGCAGAATGCGAAGAGCATAGAAGTTGGATTCAAAGGTCTTGGGCTCAAATCCTGATTCTTACTGTCTGTGGGACCTAGAGCAAAATGCTTAACCTGAGACTCAGTTTTCCCATCTGTCATATGAAGAGATTGGACTCATGCCTAAGGTCCCTCCTGATTCTAAATTTTATGACTATATGATTTCCCTTCCAGCCCCACTAAGTGTTTCTTCTGGAACCAATTCCCTATAAGGTCTTTATTAAGCACATGGTAGGTTCTTAGTAGTAATTTTTGAACTCAATTGAATTTATGGAGCACTGGACTTAAAGTCAGGAAGACCCAAGTTCAAATCTAGCCTCAGATATTTACTAGCTGTGTGACCCTGGGCAAGTCACTTAAACTTTTGTTTGCCTTAGTTTCCTCTTCTGTAAAATGAAGAGGTTCAACCTGATGGTCTCTCTAAAGTCTCTTCCAACAATTCCATCAATCATCCTGTTACTCCATGACAAGAGGTAAGCTTCCTTCCTTCCCACCACTCCATCTCATTATTAATTAATTCTTCCTTCCCTCTTCCTAGGGTGATTCTGGAGGACCTCTTGTCTGCAAATTCAATGACACCTGGGTCCAGATTGGGGTGGTGACCTGGGGAAGAAGCTGTACTACGCCTTTATACCCTGGTGTTTTTGCTCGAGTTCCTTACTTCTCAATGTGGATCTCAAGTTCCATCAAATCCGTGATCATCTCCAGATCAACAGCCAACATTGCTTCCTGGATAACTCTCACAACTCCACTGCTGTTTCTCCATGTCTTGAGAATCCACTGACCCACTTGTCTTTCCTCCCTTCCTAGCATCTTTAGAAACTTTCCCTCTTTCTCCAAACCCTTTCTCAACTCTTATAGCTTCAGCAGACCTCCATTCCTCTTTTCACTCCATCTACCCTGTCTTCATGCTAATCCTCCACTTCACTTCCCCTGGATGGGAGATAGTGGTGGGGAGGGAGGTAAATGAATACTGGGTCCTAGGACAGATAAGACATGAGGAAGTGAGGATGGGGAACTAGGTTCTAGTTTATGGAAGGGAAGGGAAAAGCAAAGGTCTGAATCTCCTTAGAGAACTAGGAATCCTAGAATTGTATGATGGGTATTGAGAGGACTAGGGCTAGGATGTTGGAAACAGACAAGTCATTGAGTGGTAACAAAGATGATCTAATTAAAGTGTTGTAAAGCAGAAAGCATGGAGTTCTGCATTTGTCCTCAGGGCAGACGGTCTTATTTCCATGGATACCCAAGGGGTGTGTCTACACCGCAGCATGGGAAAAACATTAAAAAGAAATATTCTGTCAAAGTCTATATTCTATAGCACTGAAGAATCTGGAGCTAGACAAGGTCTTAGAGCTCATTTAATTCAACCTTAATTCAATTAAATTCAGCAGCCATTTTTGAAAAAAAAAATAGTTTTATCGATGCCTTGTGTTCTGACATCACAGGCAGTCTGGATTGTGTAGTGTCCCACCCCCCCCACCCCAGTCCCAACCCATCTAGTGAGCCTTCTTTTGTGATAAAGAAAAAGTTAAGCAAAACCAGCTGACACTGCAAGTATATCTGACAACATATACAGCATCCAGCACCTGGACCCTGCCTCTTCACCACCCTCCAAGGAAAGGAGGAAACTCACCAGAAACTCATTTAGGAAGCTTCTGCTGAGTTCAAGGGTCTGGGCTCTGAGATGCGAAGTTTGGGTAAGACAGGGTAAAAGGTCCTCATGAGACTTAAAACTGAACTTACAGGATCGCATTCTATAAACTGTCTGACAAATAGCCATCTAGCCTCTACTTGAACACTTCTACTAACAGGGAGCTCACTACTTCACACAAGGCAGCTCATTCCATCACTGGGCATCCCTCAGTATTAGAAAGTTCCAACACTGACCTGAAGTCTTCATTGTGATTTCTGCCCACTACAGCAGGTCTGCTGTCCTGGAGTCCAACAGAACAAAATGGAACCCCTGTCCTATGGGACAGCCCTTCAAATATTTGAAGACAGTAGTGATGTCCCTTCTAAGCCTTATGTCCTCCAGGCCAAATGTCCTCAGTTCCTCTAATGTAACTGAGGCATGGGTTCCAGTCCCCCTCACTAGCCTGGGTGACCTTCTCTGGATGCTCACCAAATTGTCGATGTCTGTCTATAATCATGGAGTCCAGAAGGGACCACATGTTACAGATGACATGGTAGGTAGAATGCTGGATTGGAATCAGTAAGTCCTGAGTTCAAATCTCTCTTAAGACCCTTACTAGCCATATGACCCTGGGCAAGTCACTTAACTTCAGTCTCACTTTCCTATGTAAAATGGGGGAAAACAGTTATAAGGTTGTTGTGAGGATCAAATGATTGTTGTCATCGTTCAGTCATTTTCAGTCATGTCTGACTCTTCATGACCCCATTTGGGGTTTTGTTGGCAAAGACACTGGAGTGGTTTTCCATTTCCTTCTCTGGGTCATTTTGCAGATGAGGAAATGGAGGCAAACAGGAGTAAGTGACTTGCCCAGGGTCACACAGTTTCCTTACTAGTGTTGGAGACTGGATTTGAACTCAGGAAAATGAGTCTTCCTAACTCCAGTCCAGGTACCCTGTCCATTGCACCACCTAGCTAGCCACTGACAAAAAAAATCCCAAAGCTGTTGTGAGACTCACGTGATACAATACATGTAAAGTGTTTTGCAAATCTTAAAAGTATGCCAGAAATCTTGTTGCTCCTCTTGTTCCTCCCACCATTGTACAAGAGAGGGAGCAGGGCAGAGGATAGAGGACGGATGGTTTCCTATACTCAAGATGCCATACTGTCTTCCCTGCCAAGTATCTCACAGTGTGATGGATGGCTTTACTGATGGAATTCAGCCCTGATTTCTTCCTATGGTGTGAAGGTGACTCAGGGCTCTTGGAGGTACTTGTAGGAGAACAGAAACTTTAATGGGGCTTGCCATGCTGGAAAGATTTTAAGTATGGGTCTAGTAACATGTCATTCATCTATTTTCCAAGAACAACCTAGCTAAGTGGAAAGGGGGACACCACCAGAAAATCAGCCATTGGTTCTGTGGGGATGACCTCCAGCACCTGAAACTAAGGAGGATGAACAGCACAGAAAGGAAGCAAACACTACCAGACCCATTTCTCAGAGCTGAGGTAAACAAGAGGTAAGTAGGGGAAGGATTTTCCTTCCCCTCTCATTGGTTCAGTTCATGGCATCCATCCTGAGTGAAGCAGCTGAAAAACATGGCAGAGAAGAACACAGCCCAAAGGAAGTAAATGTTTTAGTCTTACCAGTTTTAAAGACGCAGACAGCCAATCAAAGAAGGTTACCACCCCCCCATGTGGTAGAAGACACAGAGGGCTCTATGTTAGGCAAACTGAGCATGCTATTTGATCATGTGTCCAAAATCAGGGTGGAGGCAGGACAGACTTGATGTAGTGATATGAGGCAATCGCCAGTGAGAACAGCTGGTCCCCAGAGATGGAAGTTCCTCATCTGAAAGTTTAAAACAAAACCCAAAACTTTAGAGATGTCCTCTGGTCTGAAGTGGCTGGGTAGATGATGACCTGGAAGTAGGTGTCTACGGGAAGGATACTACACTGTAAATATTCTTGCTTAGCTCAGGTTTTAAAGTGTTTTGGTGGGGGACTCTCCCCTTAGCCCCAATATTTCCAGCTTCCTCCTCACTTCCCCCACATGCTTTCTGAGGGGTCAGTTCAGTACTAGGAAGAAGCTGGGGGAACAGAAAGCTAGTTATTGAGGATCTAAGTATGATGACCACTTGGCATAATTAGGTTGTTGTCAGAAACCTAAGGAGTGGGATCATAACATTTCTTGGAGCCTCAGAGTTAGAAGGGATGTCAGTGGCCACCTAAGCCAACCTGTACCTCAGAGATAGCCTTCCTTACAACACATCCCACATGAGGTTGTTCAGATTTTACTTAGGGAATGCCGAGGGGCATTTATCCACTATGACCCGAGGAGCTCTGAGATCCCCAGCACTAGAGACTTCTCTATAGTGAGGACCCCTGAGATCCCCAGGAAAAGGAGGCTTCTATACTGTGAGGTCTCCAAGACAAGAGAGTTCTCTATAGAGGGCGCCCTGAAGTCAGTTAATCAATAAAGACTTATTAAGTATCTACTATGTTCTACTATGTATCTTGAGGATACAAGAAGTGTCAAAAGACAGTTTTTGCCCTCAAAGAATTGAGTGGGGTGGGGAGAGAAAACAAACTATAGGATAATTACAAAGAGAAGGCACTAGAATTAGAAGAAGTTGGGAATGGCTTCCTGTAGAGTATGGGATTTTAGTTGAGACTTGAAGGAAGACAGCTAGGAGACCAAGGAGAGGGGAGAAGTATTCTAGGTATGGGGCACAGCCAGAGAAGATGCTGGAAGCTGAAAGATGGGATGTACTGTTTGTGGGTCAGCGAAGACATCAGTGTCACTGGATGGAAAAGTATGTATTGGGGATTAAGGTGAAGAACACTGGAAAGATAGAACTGGAATGGGTTATGAAGGGTTCTAAATGTCGAGCAGAGGATTTTGTAGTTGGTCTTGGAGGCAATAGGGAGCTATTAGAGTTTGTTTAGTGGTGGTAGTGACATGATCAGACCTTCGCTTTAGGAAAATCACTTTTTTGACTGAATAGAGAGTGGAATGGAGCAGGGAGAGACTTGAGGCAGGTAGACCCAGCAGCAGCAGGCTATTGAAATAGTTCAAGTGTGAGGTAATGAGGGCTTACCCCAGAGGAGAGAAAGGGATGATTAAAGGGATTTTTGCAAAGGTGAAATCGACAGACCTTGGAGACAGCTTAAATGTGGAGGGTGGGAGATTGTGGGGGGTTCCAGGAAGACTTCTATGATGGGAGCCTGAGGGGCTGGGAAGATGGTGTTGCCTTCCACACTAAGAGAAAGCAGTAGGCCAGGGGAGTACAGGGGGAAAGATAATGAGCTTAGTTTTGGACATGTTGAGTTTCAGATGTCTACTGGAATCTGGTTCTAGGTGTCTGGAAGGCAGTTTGAGGTGCAAGTTTGGAGGTACAGCAGAGAGGTTAGGACAGGAAAGGTAAATTTGAGAATCAACAGCAAAGAGATGGTAAACAAATTTATGGGAGCTGATAAGAAGTAGTATAGAGGGAGAAAAGAAGACAGCCAAGAATATAGAGTAGATTCTAGGGCTAGGGAGTTCTGTGGAGAGGGGGCCCTGAGGTCCCCAAGGCTAGGGGGCTCTGTAGAGAGGGTGCTTTGATATTTCCTGCAGCACTCCCTGTTAAATCAGAGGTCTCCCTAATCCACAGAGTGGAGGTAGTATCAATCCCATAGTCATTCAAGTGTCTACTGGCACAGTCAAGGGACAGTAGTTGAATCCTTCAACTGACTCTTTTCCTTCCTTCCTTTCTTCCTTCCTTCCTTCCTTCCTTCCTTCCTTCCTTCCTTCCTTCCTTCCTTCCTTCCTTCCTTCCTTCCTTCCTTCCTTCCTTCTTTCCTTCCTTCTTTCCTTCCTTCCTTCTTTCCTTTTTTCTGTCTCTCTTTCCTTCCCTTACCTCCCACTCCCCTTGCCTTTTCTCCCCTTTCCTCCCCTCCCTTCCCCTTCTCTTCCCTTCCCTTTCCTTTCCTCTTCCTCCCCCCTTTCCTCCCCTCCCTTTCCTCTTCCCTTTTCTCTCCTCTTCTCTTGTCTCCTCCATTCCCTCCCCTTTCCTTCCAATATGTACAATTTGATTACTTATTTTATTATCATTCCAAATATTTTAGATCTGTTGGAGCAATTTACAGCTTTGTTAAGAGTGCATTTGTGCACACAACTTCCCATAGTTCTTCCAGCATTTATTATTCTTGTCTTTTGTCATTTTTTGCCACCCTAATGTATATCGAGATGAAGCCTCATATATTTTCAATTTTATTTCTCGTATTCTTAGTGATTGAGAACATTTCTTCAAGTGACTGTTGATTGTTTGCATTTCCTCTTTTGAAAACTCCCTGTTCCTATCTTTTCATCCATTATACATTAAGGAGTGATTTTTATTATTTGTAGTGTGTCTATGTGTATGTGTATCACATAAATATAATATATGTAATATAACATATATAATATCTGATCTTTATCAGGGATCTGATACTCTTCCTAGTGGACAGTTTTCCTTCTTATTTGCATTAAATTTATTCCTTCAATCCCTTTTTACTTTCATGTAATTGAAATTGCCCCTTTTGAATTTTATGATTGTCTCTATCACTTGTTTGGTTAAGAATTATCCTTTTGGGAAACAAAATACTTAAATAACTACATTTCAGAAAAAGAAATTGAACAAGCCATCAATGAACTCTATAGGAAAAAACTTCTAGGACCAGATGGATTTACAAGTGAATTCTATTAAATATTTAAAGAACAGTAAATTCCAATATTATATATACTATTTGGGAAAATTGGTGGAGTCCTACCAAGTTCTTTTTATGATACAAATATGGTGGTAATACCTAAATTGGGAAGAGTCAAAACAGAGAATGAAAAATATAGACCAATTTCCCTAATGAATATAGATGCAAAAAGTTTAAATAAGATATTAGCAAAAAGATTACAGCAACTTATCAAGAGAATAATACATTTTGATCAGGTAGGATTTTTACCAGGAATGCAGGGCTGGTTCAATATTAGAAAAACTATCAGCATAATAGATCATATTAACAACAAAACTAACATAAACCATATGATTATTTGAATAGATGTAGAAAAAGCTTTTGACAAAATGCAACACCCATTCCTATTGAAAACATTGAAGAGCATAGGAATAAAAGGAGTCTTCCTCAAAATAATAAGTAGTATCTACCTAAAACCCAACAGCAAGCATTATATGTATTGGGATAAGCTAGAGGCATTTCCAATAAGATCAGGGGTAAAACAAGGATGTCCATTGTCACTACTATTATTCAGCATGGTACTAGAAATGTTAGCTTTAGCAATAAGAGAAGAAATTGAAATTGAAGGAGTTAGGATAGGTAAAGAAGAAACTAAGTTATCACTCTTTGCAGATGATGTGATGACATACTTAGAGAATCCTAGAGAATCAAGTGAAAAACTAATTGAAATAATAAACAACTTAAGCAAATTTGCAGGATGCAAAATAAACACATAAATCATCTGCATTTCTATATATTACTAACAAAGCCCAACAGCAAGAGATAGAAAGAGAAATCCCATTTAAAGTTACAGGAGACACTATAAAATATTTGGGAATCTACCTACCAAAACAAACCCAGGGACTATATGAGCACAATTATGAAACACTTTTCACAAAAATAAAGTCAGATTTAAATAATTGGAAAAAACATTGGTTGCTCATGGGTAGGCCAAACTAATACAATAAAAATTACAATTCTACCTAAATTAATTTACTTATTCAGTTCCATACCAATCAAATTATCAAAAATTATTTTTTAGAGTTAGAAAAAATAATATCAAAATTCATCTGGAAGAACAAAAGATCCAGAATATCAAGGGAATTAAGGAAAGAAATGCTAGAGAAGGTGGCCTAGCCATACTAGATCTTAAATTGTATTATAAAGCAGCAATCATCAAAAATCACCTGGTACTGGTTAAGAAATAGAGGGGTAGATCAGTGGAATAGGTTAGGCACACAAGACACAGTAGTCAATGATTGTAGCAGTCTACTATTTGATGAACCCGAGGACCCCAGCTTCTGAGAAAAGAACTCACTGTTTGACAAAGACTGCTGGGAAAGCTGGAAAATAGTGTGATGGAAACTTGGCATAGACTAATGCATGACACTGTATACCACTGTATAATAAAGTCCAAATGGGTACATGATCTAGGTGTAAAGGCTGATACTCTAAACAAATTGGGGGAGCAAGGAATAATTTATTTGTCAAATTTATGGAAAATGGAGGAATTTATGACCAAACAAGAGATACAGAACATTATGAAATGTAAAAAGGATATTTTTTATTACATTAAATTGAAAAGGTTTTGCACAAACAAAGTCAATGCAACCAAGATTAGGAGGGATGCAGAAAACTGAGAATCTTTACAACTAGTGTCTGTGATAAAGGTATCATTTCTAAAATGTATAGAGAATTGAGTCAAATTTACAAGAATACAAGTCATTTCCCAATTGATAAATAGTCAAAGGATATGAACAGGCAATTTCAGAGGAAGAAATGAAAGCTATCTAGAGTCATATGAAAAATTGCGCTAAATCACTATTGATTAGAGAGATGCAAATCAAAACAACTCTGAAGTACCACACCAAACCTATCAGATTGGCTTACATGACAAAACAGGAAAATGGTGCATGTTGGAGAAGATGTGGGAGAGTTGGAATGCTAAACCATTGTTGGGGGAGCTGTGAGCTGATCCAACCATTCTGGAGAGCAATTTGGAACTATGCCCAAAGGGCTATAAAAAATGTGCATATCCTTTGACCCCAGCAATTTCACTTCCAGGGCTGAATCCCAAAGAGATCATAAAAACGAGAAAAGGACCCACATGTACAAAAATATTTATAGCATTTCTTTTTGTGGTGATGAAAAACTGGAAATTGAGAGTGTTCATCCATTGGGGAATGGCTGAATAAGTTGTGGCATATGAATGTAATGGAATACTATTGCGCTAATAAGAAAAGATGAACAGGAAAACTTCAGAAAAACCTGGAAAGATTTATGTGAACTGATGCTGAGTGAAGTGAGCAGAACTGGGAGAAAATTATACATAGTAAGAGCCACAGTGGGCAAGTACTGTATCTGATAAACGTAGCCCTTCACAGCAATGCAAGGACCTAAAACATTCTCAAAGGACTCATGATGCAAAATGCCATCCACATCCAGAGAAAGAATTATAGAGTTCTACAGAATGAAGCAGACTTTTCACTTTTGTTTTGTTTTGTTTTTGCATGGTTTCTCCCATTTGTTTTAATTCTTCTATGCAACATGACTAATGTGAAAATTTATTTAATAAGAATGTATGTGTAGAACCCATTTAAGATTGCATGCCATTGTGGGTAGGGAGGGGGAGAAAATTTAAAACTTATGGAAGTGATTGTTGAAAACTGAAAACAAATTAATTATAAAAAAAATCTTTTATGAAAAACATTTCTGGACCATAAAAAAAAATTTCCTCTGGGATATAATTGCACAAGGTAATTCCTTCCATTCTCCTATTTTTTAAAAAAATGATGTAATCTTTTATATTTAGTTCAAGTATCCGTTTTGGGTTTATTATAGTACATATGATGTGAGATGTTGATCTGAAACGAATTTTTTTTTAACAGATTTCTTTCTAGTTTTCCTAGTTCTTGTCAAATAGGGAATTCTTTTCCCATTAGTTTGTACTTTGTGATGTTGATTGTTTCTGGGCCTTTCAGCTCACTTTTCCTGAGTAGCCTGGCTCTGGCCAGTGGGTATATCACTGTGGTGTAACAGGAAGCATGCTGAACATAGAATAAGGACAAACTTAGGTTTATGTCCTGGCTCTAATAAATTTATTAATGGTGTGACAACTGGCAAATCACCTGACTTTTCTGAGACTCACCTATGTCTCTTCCCTTAGTGTGAGTCTACCCTAGCACTCAATCCTCAGTGGTATCCTCATCTTTCTCTACTTTCTCTTCCAGAGTGATCTCAGCTGTTCTCCTGACTTTGGTTATTATCTTCAACAGGATTCAAATTTATAGAATCAAATCCTATTCTCTTTCTGAGTTCTGATCCAGTGTTGTCTGCTACCAATTGGCTACCTCTATTGAGGTGTCCATCATTGAAATCAACATGATAATTATCTTTCACACTAAATTTGAACCTACTCAAAATTACCTTCTTTCTGTTCAATGCACCAGAAATACTTAAATATTCAAGGTTTGAAATATAGGACCTATTCTTAACTCTATCTTGCTCACCCCAGAGGCAAATATTTGCCAAGTACTGTCAATTTTGTCTTTTAACATTTCTTATATCTCTCCCCTTCTCTCTTTTCACAGCATAATCAGCCTGACGCAGACCATAATAATTTCTCTCCCAGTCTACTGTAGTAGCATTCTAACTCCTTTTCCCACTTCCAGGCTCTCCTCTGTCCAATCTATACTCCATATAAATGTCAAAAAATTCTTCCTAAAGCATAGGTCTGACCATATCACTTTACTGCTCAGAAAATTTTAATGCCTTCCTACTCCTCTAGGATAAAATAGAAGCTGCCTAAAGCCTTCCGTAATGAGACTTTCACTTGCCTTTCCAATCTTACTTCATATTACACCACTTCATGCATTCTATGTGCCACCAATGGCACTACGAACTGTTTTCTCTACTCAGTGGAATGCTAGAGTCAGCTTGAACCAGCTCACAAGAGTCGATTATTAAGTTTTCAGAGTGAGCATTTACATTTCAGAAATCAGCAAATGCTATAAATAAGGGGCAGTTAGGTGGTGCAGTGGATGGTACACAGACCTTAGAATAAGGAAGACTCAACTTTATGAGTTCAAATCCAGCCTCAGTCAATTACCCTGTGTGACCTTGGGCATGTCACTTAACTTGTCTTCCTCCTTTCTTTATCTTTAAAATGAGCTAGAGAAGGAAATGGCAAACTATTCCAATATCTTTCCTAAGAAGATCCCAAAATGAGGTCACAGAGAATCTGAAATGACTGAACATCAACAAACCGAGGCTTGATTTATCATTTTGTTGTCTGCCTAGACTTAAGGACATCATGGAGGAAATGTTACTAATGCAAATTAAACTTAAGAGTGTATTGTGTATACAGTTTTTCCGGAAACATCTACAAGTATAACCCTGCTTTTTCTCTGCACTTTATTTTCTGCATCTGTGAATTTATACATTTACACAGACCTTCTCCCAGATCTACATATACACTCTCCTTATCTCTGTCACTTATAATTCTTATCATACTTGTAAACTCAGTCCAGATGCCACTTTCTCTGGGATTCCCCACCAACTAATATTGCCTCCCTCTTCAAATTATTTTGTATTTACAGGAACTTAACACATACTTTTTTTTGAATGCCATAATGTATGGTTATTTAGTTTGTGATGTCACGTTGCATATGTCTTGTATAATAAGGGCTTAAAGACTCCCCTGGTAGACAGTAACACATAAAGGGGTGTCATTTTCTTTAAAATATATATATATGCATATAGACATATCAATATATCTATATATAGATATTTTTTGTTAATACATACTTATTGAAGAGAACTGAATTACCTCATCTGTAAAATGGGATGCTAATAAAGTTATCTCACAATGTGACAAGTCCTCCATTAAGCACTGAGGATACCAAGAAAGGTGAAAACATTCCCCACCCTCAAGGCACCCACTTGTAATGGGAAAGACAACAAGCAAACAATTATGTATGAGCAAGATAGGTAACAGATAGCCATGGAGGTAATCCCAGAGGGAAGGCATAAGCATTCAAGGGGATGGGGAAAGACTTCTTATAGAAAGTGGGAGAGTTGAAGAAAGCCAGGAGGCAGAGATGGAAGAGAACAGAGAGAATTCCAGGCAGGGGAATGAATATGCCTGGAATTAGGAGATGGAGTATCTTGTGCCAGGAACAGGAAGGAGGCTAGTGTCACTGAATTGTAGAGTATGTGGAGGTGAGTAAAGTAGGAAGGCACCAGTTTATGAAAGACTTTGGAAGACAGAGATTTATGTTTGATCTTGTAGATAAAAAGGAACCACTGGAGTCTATTGATTGAAGAGTGAAATGATCAGATTTTTGCTTTAGGAAGATCATCTTTACTGCTGAGTGGAGAATGGACTGGAGTGGACAAAGACCAACCAAGCAAAGAGACCAACCAAAAAGCTATTGCAATAAGTGTGAGGTGATGAGGGTCTGTACCACAGTGGGGGCAGTCAGAAGAGAAAAGGGGGCATATATGAGAGCTGTTGGGAAGATAGAATCAAACAAGACTTGGCAACTGATTGGATATGGGAGTGGGGAAGGGGGAAAGAGAGTGAGGAGTCAAGGATGGCATCTAGGTTCTGAGCCTGGGTGACTAGAAGAATGGCAATGCTCTTGACTGTAATAGGGAAACTAAAAAGCAGGGAGAGTTTGGAGGAAAGAAAATGAGTGTTGGACATGATGCGTTTAAGAGCTAGGTGGTGCAGTAGACAGATCCCAGGTCCTGGAGTCAGGAAGACCTGAGTTCAAATCCTGTCTCAGACACTTAACTCACTGTGTGACCCTGGACAAGTCACTTAACCCTGTTTGCTTCAGTTTCCTCATCTGTAAAATGAACTGAGGAAGGAAATGACAAACCACTCCAGTGTCTTTGCCAAGAAAACCCCAAATAGGGTCACAAAGAGTAAGACACAACTGAACAACGCTGCTGCTCCTTAAACTGCCTACCCAACGATCTTAGGTAACTTATTTCAACATCACACACCTTTTCTGAGTCTCAGTTTCCTTCTCTGTAAAATGGGAACAAGATATGATGAGGAGAGAACTTTGTAAACTTTAAAATGCTTCAGAAATGGGAGTTGCAATTATTATTATTTCTTACCTTACCTGCTCTGCAAGGCTCTCATGAGGCAAGCACAGTGTATGTGGTACTATGCCCTGGAAATAGGAGCTTATTATTAGGCCAAGGTTTCCTAAGCTGGGGTGTACTTTGGAATTTGCTGGCCATATGTGGAGAGACTAGCAATTCCTAAGGATGCCTTGCAGCTGTAAATATTTATTAAGATAGATCAATATGCATTTATTTATTACTCACTGTCTACATGTGTTGCCCTCTTCCCTTCTCACCCCAAATATGTGAATCTCTGTGAATATAGATTGCACTGATTACCCTCCTCCTTCTCCTGTGGTCCCTCCATTCTCTATTCAGTTCCATCTTTCCTGGACATGGAGCTAGACCAATGCCCTCCCCCCATCCCATACATAGGCTAAATTCCATTGCCTCTTCATTGCTCCCCTATTCCCATTATTCCCTGAGAAAAGTCCACTTTGTTATCCTTAATGTCCCCTAAAACCCACAGGTTCTTTGCATAGGAATTATGGTCTAACCCTGCCTCCTTCACTCTATGCAGTCTATCCAATAAATACTCTGTATTTGTCAGACAACATTGTATGCATTCTATACCACAAATGCTCTGTATTTATTGGATAGTGGGGTTTTAGAGCCAGAAAGACCTTGTGGGATTTCTTGTCCAAACTGAGGCTCAGGGATGGAAAGGGATTTTACCAGGGTCTTACAGCAGAGTCAGTATTTGGACCCAGGTCTTGTTACTGCAGATAGAATCAATCAACAAGCATTTATGAGATTCTGACCATGTACTTTCCATCATCCTTAGCACTAAGAATACAAAGAAAAGAGAAAAGTAGATGGTGCCCTCCCTCAAAAAACTCACATTCTAATGGGAGAAACAACCTATACACATGTAAGTATATGAAAGGTTCAAACAAGTCGATTTAAACACTTTTTCTACACTTTTATAAATTTGATGTTTTGAGCAGGACTTTTAATTTATCTCTGTTGCCTCTATTCACAAAGGGGGTGGTGGAAAGTGTAGTTTTTCCCAGATAGAAGGATCTTGGGAGGTAGAAGCCAACATCAGGCAGGGGAAGCCCGGGACCTTTGTAGCCAGTCTTCTGGAGCCTATCAATGAATTGCAAAGAAGGGTGCTGTCACCTCAAACTGAATATCATCATGAGCAGTTGGAGCTTTGTCTTTATGACTGACCTACTTAAGAACTGATCTGGTGGAAAAAATTTGCTGTCGAACTGGGTCAGGGTGAATTCATCCCTACATTTCTTCTCTCTCCTCTGCCTCATGTTGCCTGGCAAACGGGCATCACTGGTCCTTAAACTTTACTTGTTTGATGTCTGTACTTCTATAATCAGTTTTGTCTCCAAACAAATCAGCTGATTTCCATTGCATTTCTGAGTGAGATTCACTATATATGAGTGGGTTACACTGGATCAGGCTGGGGGACCAGAAATACAAAGGGAAAACAGCCCTGGACATATTCCACCCTACTTGTTTCTAGCTCATTATGGAGGATTCATGGAAGTCCAATGCCAGTATACAAATAAAAATAATAGTAAACAGTCTTTACACTTTTCAAGAGTTTTCCCATCCACGATCGGATCTGTTCCTATAAACACCTCTGGGACAGAAGCAAGGTAGGATTGGGCCTGTTCTGCAAATGCAGAGACTGAGTCTTATAGACATTAGGAAGTTAAGTATCAAAAACTTGCATGAAATCCAAGAATAAAAAATCTCAATGACCCAATTTCTACAGACTTTAAAATTTACAAAACAGTTTTCTAAAAAAAACCAGAAGCAACAACTCTGAGAGAAGAGTATGATTTCAGTTCTACACATGAGACAATTGAGGTACAGAAAGGAAATAGTTCATCCACAGAATTAGTAAAAGCCAGAGTCTAGCTCATCCCCAGCTCTCCTGATTATAACTTCAGTACTTTTCGACTATACCACATTGTTCCCAAAGGTGGAGTTTTAGACATCACCCAGTAGGTGAGAGGTGTCTAGGTGGGGTGTGGGAGGTAGGGAGACCTGATGACATCCCTAAAATTACCTGAAAACTGAGATGTGGAGAGGAAGTGACTTCCCAACGTCACAGACCAAGTCAACAGAATCCTAGAATGTGAGATCTGGAAGGGATCTTTGAGTCGATCCCACATAATGCTCTAATTTTACATATCAGGAAATTGACATTCAGAGGGGGAATCACAGTTTTAAAGATGAGGGTAACCAACCTCAGAAGCCATATGAGCCAAGCTCTTCATTTTGAAGATGAGGGAAACTGAGACCCGAGGAACTTCAGCGATTTGTTCAAGGTCACAGAGCTAGAAGGTTGAGAATGTGGCTCAAATCCAGATCTCTTGACTCCAGGTCCAAGGTTCTTTATTTCCACTGAGGCTAAACAGCACAGCAACCCAGCAGGTCTGAGTGGGTACTAGTAACATGGGTTAATCGAAAAAACAGGCTCCCTCTTCCCACACTCCACCCCTCCCCATCCTCCTCGTGTTTTCAACCCTCTACCACAGACTAATGAGCAAAGCAGGCCCGCAGGGTGAAAAATGATTCTTCCATGATGAGTGGTAGGCTATAACTTAAGGCAGGGGAATCACAATGTGCTCTTTCCCAACCTCGGGAACCATTTATCTTCTGAGGTCAGTCTGGGGAAGGCCTTAGGTTGGGGTGATGAATCAGCAACCTCCTTCCCCCTCTCTCCCATCTTCCCTCTGGCAGGCGAAGGAGCTTTGGGGATAGACTGCTATGATCCGGAAACTGAGACAATGTGTGCCTGGGTCCAGGGGCACGTGGCCGCTGGGAGAGATAAGAGGCTGGGTTTCTGGACAGCAGTACAGGAAAGTGGGAGCATGTAAGGGCTCCTGAGCTAAGAACATGGAAGTGGCACGTGGGCCTGGAGGGAATATCCCCCTTCATACACACACACACCCACCTCTAAACCCATGAATTCAATAGTGTGCGTGTGTGTGTGTGTGTGTGTGTGAGAGAGAGAGAGAGAGAGAGAGAGAGAGAGAGAGAGAGAGAGAGAGAGAGAGAGAGAGAGAGAGAAGAAAGCTTTCCAAGACGTCAGAATGTCAAGGCCTAAAATTATCACTGTCCCTTGCAGATGGACAGAATGGAATAAGAAGGCCTGGCTATATCCCCATTTCCAGAGAACATGATAATGACATCTCACATCTCGCTAATAGATTTAGGATTGACAAAGCACTTGCCTGACAATACCCCTGTACTGGAGAATAGAGAAAGTCTGACTTGGGAGGGATTCCTGGTTGTGACCTTGTCTGATCTGTTCATTTTACAGCTGGAAAACTGAGGCCTAGACTTGCCTATGGTTGAGCTGCTGTTAAGCACCTAAGCTGAAGTCTTACCCCAAGGTAACTTATGGAGTCAAAAGGTGGGAGTTTGAATCTAGATTATGCTCCTTACTTCCTGTGTGATTTGGAATAAATCACTTCCCTCTCTGACCTCCAGCCTCTTCCTCTGTAAAATGAAGGAATGGAACCAGTTAACTGCTTTCTCTCAGTTTTCTTTCGACTCTAAACTCTGTGTCTAAATTTTGATTGATTGTCTTCTAGTGGAGTGCCTTTAACTACTATGCTCTTGGCTCCTTAATCTTGATAGGAGTCAGGCTTACTCCATGTTTGTATGGAGGAGGTCAGTCTCTGTAGCATGATGTGGAAAACACGATGAAGAGATCTCTTCTCCCTGTTGTGGGTTTAATGGAGGAATACGAGGGTGGGATGCTGGCCCAGCAGGCAGCCTGAATCCCCTCCCAGTCTTCTGAGAGGCAAATAAGCTTGACTTAAAGGGTTCCCTAAAAGTGGTGACTGTGGAAATGGAGAAAAGGGTCCTGATTCTGGTGATGGTGTGTGAGTAGAATAGACAGAATTTGGCCATTGTTTGAATATGGCGATGAGGTCCAGTGAAGAGTGCAAGGTGACTTTGAAATTGAGGATCTATTTAATTGGAAGGAGGATGGTGCCCATAAAGGAAAGACTGGTGTTAGGAAGAGAGGTTGGTTTTGGGAGAAAGATAGTAAGTTCAGTTTTGGATCTGTTGAGTTTGAGATGCCTACATACCACCTGGATGAACAGATCCAGTGAGTGGGAAGTTGGCACTAAGTGTAGTGCTCTGTTTCCCTTTCATTGACCTCTACACCCCAAACTTTGCCAGATCCTATACTGCAAACATACCCTATTTCTATTGCCCCACTTACAAAAGGCATCATCCTCCACAACTCTCACAGGCACGGTCTCAAGTGGTTTGAAATGGTATCAACAGTTGGGATGTTCCATCCTACTGAACATGTCTTAAAATTTATCATGTTTGTTTTATTGTTAACCCAGAAGAGAGCCTCTGCTTTGACTGAGAGCGCTGGTTCACTTGGTTGGATTATTTTTCCCATGCATCTCCTCTGTCCTTCCTGATTGGCTCTTAATTGGAGTTGGTTGTGGATACCAAAGCCAATCCTATAAACCCTTCAGGGCTGTTCTTTGGAAAAGAACTAGATGATTAAGTAAACATAGCTACTTATTCTGAGGGAGACAATGATAAAACAGGCTTAAAAGTTCCAATTTTTGTACAGAGTACAAAGTTAAGATTGACAAAGTATTTTCCACATCTTCAGATTCCAAGTTGGGGTGGAGCAAAGGGGTCTTTTCCCTGGAGGATTGAAATCCACAGTGTACTGATTGTAATTGTACTCCATAAGTAGGTAGAAATAATGGAGCCTAGCAACTGCTCTTCAGATAATTAGCTAAAACCAGGTCATTACCAGATGACACTTCTCCTTACTCCCTAACCACAAGTTCCTCCTCCTTCTCTTTTATCTGTACTAATTCTGTCATCTTCCCTATACCAGTAACAGCTTCTCTAGCACTGTCAGTTTTCTTAGTCTTCTGTCATGGTCTTTCCTCCACCCTCTTCCAAGCACCATTAACCCCATTTTTCAAAAGAGGAAATGCAAACTTAGGTGAAGTGATCTGCCCCAAATCGCCTGGGACGCATGGTGCCTTGCTTAAGACTTCCGTTCTCCTTCCACTATTTCAGGCTGCCTTTGAGCACCCAACTCAACCTCCCTACAAGGGTTCCTCCTCCAGCCTCTGTTTGAACCCCTCCAGTAAAGGAGAAGGGTCTCACCTCTGAGGTCACCTCTTCAGTTGGAGGGCAGCTCTCTCAGTGAGGAGTTCATCAGACTCTACACTCTAACTCCATCTTGGGTCATATCTTCCTTCCCTCCCTTGACCTTGCTCCTTCTGCTTCTGGGTGGTTGATTGGTTGTCGTTGATGCTGGAAGAGGACCAAAATGGCATCATTATGTTGGGTCAAGGTACAGTGTGTCCAACTGAGGGAATCAGACCAATATGCACTTGGAAGACTCTACCGTAGGTCAGGAACAAATAATCCATGCGAACATTTGGAGTGGAGATGTCTCTAAATTTGTGAATCTCACATTTCTTTTGAGCTGCTACAATTCTGCTTTGCTCATAGAGCACAGCTCCTTCTTTGAGGCAGGCACAAAGGAGGTCCTGTGCCAGTGTCTCCCATGTTTCATAATCTATTCTTCAGAGAGTGTCCTCGTATTGCTTCTTCTGACCTCTATGTGAGCACTAGGTTTGTGTGAGTTTTCCATAAATAGTCATTGGAGCAAACATATGTTTGGCATTAGAACAATATGGCCAGCCATCAGAGTTGTGCTCTTTGCAGTAGAGTTTGAATGCTTGGCAGTTTGGCTCTAGAAAGGACCTCAGTACCTTATCTTGCCAGGTAATTTTCAGAATCTTTCTAAGATATTTCAAAATAGAAGTGATTCAATTTCCTGGCTTGGTGTTAGATAAACTGTCCAGATTTCAAAGGGAGAAAGCAATGAGGTCAGCACAACAGCTTTGTCTTCTCTCCCACACTTTCTTTTGGAGTCTCCCAAACACTGAGCTAGCTCTGGCAATGTGTGTGTCAACCTCAGCATCTATGTGTGTATCCCTGGAAAGGTAAGTGAACTTATCCACATCATTAAAAAGTTCTCCATTCAGTGTAACCAGTAGTTCCACCTATGGATGGTATGGTGCTGTCTGATGGAGAACCTGTGTTTTTTTGGTATTCATTGTCAAGCCAAAATGAACACAGGTGGCAGAGAACTGATCCAAACTGCTGCATCTCCGCCTCAGAAGCTGCTGAATGCACAATCATCTGCAAGCAAAAACCTCCTCTTGCCATGTCACTCAGAAGATTTCAGTCAGCTTTCATTGGAGCAGTGAACCCCCTGTCTTGTAAATCTCAAATGGAACAGAATCAGCACCAGATGCTTTGCCACATGAGAGGTGCCTAAAGACATTCAAAACCTCTTCTTCAGCTGGAAATCGGACTAGAGAGGGATTGACTGCAACCTGAGGGAAACGAACAATGATTTTAGCATTTGCTAATGGTCGTCTGTTGCTAACACTAGGGAAGTGTTCATCCCATCTCTCCAGTATCATGTCCTAGCAATAATCAAAGTGATGCACTGAGGGGTTGAGGAGCACCTTATGTCTTTGACCCATAAATTCCCTTCAGGGCATCCTAAAAGCATTTGAGATTGTTGCTATCAATCAGCATAAAACTGAATATCATCTCCCTTTTTATAGAGTTAAATGCTGCCTTCTTGGAGATAGACAAACTATCCTGCTGCAAACCCTGTGGAGTTCTCATTTTTCGCTTAGCAATTTTTTTCACTTTTGAGTTTCTCCATCACTTTGGTCAAACCAGTCTTGATATTTGCAAGTGTTCTGGTCCAGATGAATAAATGTGGCACTGTCCAGCACATCTCTGGAAATTCCCTATTCTTTTTAACTCCACTGTTGCCAGCTGTGTGTTGCCTCAGCTTGTCCTCCAAGTTAGCAACAAACTGTTCCTTCACAGAGACATACAGAGATGTAATCTGTTAACATTAAGTCATTTTGCCTTGGGGCTGCCACTTTTGTTGAATGGGAACATTTAGCTTGAAGAGGACAAGTCAATGATAAGTCCAGTACTCTGCACCACATGTAGCCTTTGCTACTCACACATCCTATCTGTCTCTTCTCCTTACAATAACATAGTTCTGTTAAAGGCCAATGCTTACTGTTGGGGAGGGGGAGGGGGGATGAATCTGCAACATGCTATTGCATTTAGGTGAATGGAAGAAAGTGTTGGTGATGAGAAGGTCATGAGACACAAAAGTCTTCAGTAGTAAGTGACCATTGCTTTTGCCATTTCCAGCTCCATTATTTCCAAGGACTCTGTCATGTCTGATCGTCTGGGCCTATTGTGGTGTTAAAGTCACCCAGATTGACAAGCATGTCATCTTTCCACACATTGATGATGAAGGTCTTCAGAATATTTTTCTTTGACCTCATCAAGGTGTGTCTTGGTGGGAGCATACACACTGATGATGTGGCATGGTACTTCTCTGAACCTGGCAATCATACTGTCATGAGTTTGTCATTTACTCCTTTTGGGAGTCCTACAAGCCTGTTGACTAGATTAGTTTTAATTGTGAATCCAGCTTCACAATGCTCCCCATCCCTGCAGCCCCTTCAGGATAAGGTGCATCCAACTTTGATTTCAATAAGCTGGGCTTCATTTGCCAGCCTTGTTTCACTCAGGGCTACTGTTTGGATGCGATACTTACTGAATTCTCTCACAACAAAAGCTTTTCAGGTCCTCTGGATTTTGTGTTGTCCATAAGCACGTACACATACAGATGGTGAATGCAATTAACATCACAAAAGATTTTGTACATTATTTGTGTGTTTTAACCGCAGGCTAAGATCCCTATCTTCCATAGTGAGCAGGCCGGGGTTAGGTTGGGTGAAGCAGGCAATTTTTTAGGGCACCTTTCCTAGGCCATTTCTTGTACCAAGAGGTGAGCAGTATGGTTCTTAATGAAGGCTGCTTAGACACTTAGGGGGCTATCAAATCCCATTGCTGTTTCAGGCCAATGAGAAGACAACCTTATGGCCTGAGTTGGCAGTGTGTTGAGTTGTGACTACAGCTCCTGATGTATCCGTACCTGCTGCTTCATCACTTGCCCATTGTCACAGGACTTTGAGGTAGATAAGAAGGGTAAAATGGTACGGGTGACAGGTAATATCTTTTGATTCACACATAAATTGGATTTAAGTGAAGCAGAATTGCACAAAGTTATTGGCCTTGCCCTCTTCCAGAGTTATTGAGTTCTGGTGGCAAGACAAAAGTCAAGATGACTTGGTGATGGCTTGGGATGGAGTGGATGACCTTGGCATCTTTAATATCTGACCAAGCTTTAAGTCTAAGTACTCCACAGTGCCTGCTTCTGCCACCTTCATGGCTGCTGGAAAAAATTCTCATCCCATTCTACTGGGGAAAGTCTTCACACACTTGGAGTAGACACCTTCTAACTCACCAATGAGTTTGAGGTCCATCAGTTACCCTCAACTTGGTTTAGCCCATCTGCCAAAATGGTTTACTAGGGTGTGGCTACTATGCATGCTATAGCTTCTTGGAGCCCCAGGTGAATGTTGGATGTCTGGTTAAATACCATAAGTGGAAAGTAGACCTGAAAAGGGCTCAACAGTCCTCCTACCAAAGGTGCTAGTCTTCCCTGAACACTCCAAGACCCCATTTTACTGCCAGGCATCTGTGTAACCTCCAGTTCTACACGTGAAGTCTGGAAGAACTAAGACTCAGACACACCTACCTACCTGCTGGCTACATGACTTTGGGTAAGTTACTTTAACCTCTCTGGGCTTGGGACCCCAAAATAAAACTGCCCCAGAGGATTGTTGTGAGAATAACGAAATAACATCTATAAAGGACATCACAAATCTAGAAACATTATGGAAATGCAGGCTGTTGTTGCTTTTAGTAACTTCAGAGGAGAATTCTAACATATGAGCCTATGCCCCAAATGGAGACAAAATGTGAGGACTGGCCACCACTTCCTGGTAAAATCAGGACCCGCTTGTAAAATTTCAAACTCTGAATAAACAAGTGGACACTTGAAAAGCAGCCTCATTCTCCAGGGGCACATCAAGAGCCTGACCCATTCCCCACAGACCAGAACTGAGCATAGCAGTCCATCCAGATGGAAACATAAGGGCTCACCATGAGGGAAAAGGCTGCTATGGAACTTTGGTTCTACAGAATTCCCTACTGAATGACTCCCAGCTCCAATTTCCCTAATGCTCTCTGTCTCGAAGAGATAGCTCCGTGGGGGCTTTCCAGAAGATGGGAGATAGGTCACATTCTCTAATGACCAACACATTTTGGAGTCAGGACACAAGTCACTTTCCCTTTCTGAGACAGTTTTCTCATCTTTAAAATGGGGATAATCATCCGTGATTGGGGGTAATAATCCTTTAACTTTTTATCTCATAGGATTATTCTGGGAAAAGTGCTTTTTAAACCTTAAATGGGGGTCTTTTCACTATCAGCAGGTAGTAAGGACAATTTCTTTGCAGGGAAATTTCAGGGGAGGTGGTCCCTGTGTAAAATGTTACTTATTTTGCTGGTGAGATGGAGCGAGCTAGTACCTGCTGCCTAGAGCTACACAGGACATTTTCAGTATTAGCATCTCCACTCCAGAAATCAGCAAATGCTGTAAATCAGGGCTTGATTTATTGTTTTCTTGATTGTCCAGATTTCAGACAGTGATACAGAAAATGGCAACAGTGGAAATTCAACTTAAAAGTGTGCTCTGCGTTTTTGGAGAGTTGGTTGTTATACACTTACCGTCATACAATCAGCTGTGAAAAGACTTGGGTGCTCTGATCAGAGCAATGATCCAAGGAAACTCCAAAGGACTCCCAATAAAAAGTGCTGTCCACCTCCAGAAAGAGAACAGATGAACTCTGAGTGCAAACTGAAGGATCATTTTCTCACTTTATTTTTCTCGCTTTTTTGTGACACGGCTAAGATGGAAATATACTTTGAATGATTTTACGGATATTGTTGATTTCGTATTGTCCATCTTCTCATGGACAGGAGGGGCCAGAGGAAAACAGGGAATTTGGAACTCAAATTTAAATTAAAAAAAAAACAATAAAAATAAATAATTAATAAAAATTTTAATATCAAAGAATGTTAAGAATAAATAACAGAATTTTAACATTTTAAAAAAGAATTTAAAAGTAAACAAATCATAAAAATTTTAAAGAGAAAAGAAGACAGAAAATTGAACAATAATAAAGCCCCCCCCAAACCATTTACCGTCGTACCCTGGTCGGAGTTTCCAATTTCCATGGCTGCTTCTAGCAAGTTGACCCTTTCCCATAGTTGAACACCTGCTGAGAATCTGATTTTTCTTCCTGGATCCTTTCCACTGATCTTTGATTTGTTCCTCAAGATCCACAGAAAACAAATCTGTTCTCTCCTCTTTAGTTCTTCCCAGCTTCATTCAATATCTCCTCCAAGGGCCCAATGTCAAATGACACCATCTTGTTTGTACTCCACTGGACTCACTCCAATTGGACTATATTCTTTCTAAAGCATGGATCCCAGAACTGAACACAGTACTTCAAATGTGATCAGACCAGGGCAGACCATAGTTGGGATGCTCCACCCATCTAGCTCTGGACACTATTTCTCTCCTAATGAACCTTTGGATTATTTTAGCTGCTCTGAGTGTTGATTCGTATTGAACGTGTAGCCCACTAAGACCCTCAGACATTTTTCATGTGATTTCTTGTATAGTCCATGACTTGCCCTCCTTCCTATCCTGTCCTCATCCTACGCTTGGGAAACTGATTTGGGGATATTCCACCTTGAAGGCACTTCCTTAGGTATTTCTCTTCTTTCCTATCATGACAATCTACGTAGAATAAATGCAATTAGAAAGGTCCTGTGGTGAGAGTGAGTGAGTGAGTGAAAGTTCTCTAACCCTGAGGGAGGGGGAGGGGAAGAGCTGAGGACATAAACAGGTTCCTGCCTCAGAACCCCGAAAGTCCAGTTCAGGAGATAGAGTTCAAACATTCAGTTTAGTTCAATTCAATTTATTAAGCACTAAAGCCTGTGCCTGAGAAACATTCATGTTGGGTAGGTAGAGGCATAGCATGATGGGACAAAAGTCATTCCAAGCCATCCATCAAGGAGGTGGTAGATGGTCACATCAGGAAAGGGGAACATTCCATCCTTCAGAGAGTCTGATCCTTCCTGTCATGGGGACTGGAGAAAAGGTGAGCCCTGGGGGAAAGATTTCAGTTACAAGACCTTGGGGATGGTCCTGCTACTTACCTGGGGAGGGTCAGGAGGTGGGGTGGGGGGAGAGTCAGGAATGGCTGCTAATTACCAAAGGGAAGAGGCACCATCCTCCAGCCCCCTGAGGGAGGAGATACTTCCTCCATGTCAGCAGACCAGGTAAAGCCAATTCTCCCCATGGTTTTACTTTCTGTGCTCAGTGGCTGGAATGGGAGAGATATTCAATAAAAAATTAATTGGCTGGTGGGGAACGATAAAAAAAAAAACCCAACTCCAATATCTAGAGTAAGAGTTTTTTACCTGGGGTCCATGGACCACCAACGAATCTGTGAAGAGATGACAAGGAGGGAGGAGTTTGTGAAACTTGGATGGGAAAAAATACATCTTAACTTTCACTGACAGCTAACTGAAATTTGGCATTCCCTTCAATTATTTGAAAGAATTACCCTGGGAAGGGGTCCATAGATTTCCCTGGATTGTGAAAGGAGTCCATGGCACCAAAAGGGTTAAGAACCTTAGGCTTGGAGCCTGAGGACTTCCTATCCCTTTCCACTGATGAAAGGGAAAGGGGAGGGAGGGAGGACTACTAGATGTTATCAACTTTTATTTCTTGTTGTAAGACTAGGTGAGACCCTTCTGATCAATGGATTAGGGCAGACCTGCAGGCATAAGAGGCTAGGTAAATGGACCTCCATAGGCTCTTCCAGCTGGGGTAGTCTAGGACTCTTTTCCTTCCCCTCCTGGAGGAGAATTTCATCCAACTTTCTCAGCTTCCTAAGTGGCGCTCTTCATTCTTTACGATCCTTCCATCCCATAAAAGAGGTCACTGTTGTCTCTTGCCCAGAACCTCTGGAACCAGCTGTCCTGAATCTGGCCTGCCTTGCCCAGACCAAAGGGGAACTGGAGAGTTTGAAGGCCTGCAGAGTGTCGTGTGGGTCTGCATGTGGCCAGAGCATGTGTAAGCTGTGTGTGGGAGAGGGTTGTATCATCTGGATGTTTGTGTGAGGGGGTGTGCTGTGTGAGATACAGGCACATATATGAATTGTGTCAGGATGTGGGGGCATGTAGTGGGTGAGAAATGTATTTGATTGTGTGTGTGTGTGTGTGTGTGTGTGTGTGCGCGCGCGCGTCTGTCTGTCTGTCTTCAGTGTGATTTAGGAGAGGAAAAGGGAAAGGTTACTACTGATAAGGATAACACATCAGGGGAAAAACAGCTCAGGGCTTAGCCACAGTGTCCCATCATGTGAGCCCTGGTCAGTCTTGAGGTCTCTTTAATCTTCTTGGTTCCCTGTTTAGAGAAGGGACTCCACTCAGTCACTTAGGAAGGGTCATTGTTGGCAGAACCCGGGACTGGGCATATCCTTGAGTCTGAGAGAAAGAAACCCACACAGACAAACAGACACACATATCTGCTGCCTTTAGGAAGCCCCTGGTTCAAGGTGGGGGGTTAGCCCTTGCCCTCTGGGAGCTCCTATTCTGAGAAGGGAGAAAGAGCTCCTTCCCTCAGAGGGAGAAGATAGCTCATGCCTTCAGAGAGCCCTTGACCTGAGGACAGTGATAGAATGGAAAATGTGTCCCCTCAAAAGACTCCATATGATTGGGTGATTAACTTTTCCCCAATTTTTCCCTCACCTCCAAGCCAAATATACTTCGTTTGAAATATTTTACTGGATAATGGCTAATATATTCTGTATCTTCTCAACATTGGACTTCAGTCGTTTCCCATGTAGTCAACAGATAGGGAGTCCCCAGAAGTAAAGACCATGTCACCTCCCCCTTCTCCTCCTGTCCCAGCCCAAGTCATAACTAGAACAAGACCCCTGGCACTCTGCCCCAGGATGCCAATGTGGGAGGGGGCAACTCTGGGGTACAGGCTATACTCTATTGAGGAAGAGCCATCCCTTCTCCCAGTTTGCCTCTACCTAGGATTAAACCACCCTCTGCCACATTGACATCTTCCCTCACCCTCCTCCTAAGTGGCTTTGTACCAGATGAAAGAATTCCTGGCTACAGCTCTGGGGCTGGCAGAGGGTCATGCACGGGATATGCACTCCTCTCTACCCTCTCTCCCCCCACTCATCCAGGGAACTGCTGGCCTGTTCTCTTGAGGGACAGTTTTTTTTGAGGGGAGTTCATACTACTTGACCAAATGAGGAAACTGGAGAGCTGCCAGGGACCCAGAGAGGGAAAGAGCCCCCTTTCTAGCCCTAACTTGGGGACTGGTTCACCCAGCCCAGGGAAAAAGGAGCAATCCTTCCCAGGAATGTCACTGGAGTGGTCTCCACTATTCAGCACATTGAACTGGGGATGCAAAAAAAAAAAGCATCCTGATTAATAAAAAGTTTGATGGAAATTTCATATGTTGACTCCGATCCTAAACATTTTCCAGTCACATCTGGTGGTGGTTGGAAGCCTGGCCTGCCTGTTTATGTTCACAATGAGAACATTTTTTCCAACCCTGTCAACAATTATTTTCTCCCTCTGAAGGGTCAAGGGGCAGACTTACCCAAGTTGTTAAATTCTCCAATTCTGATGAGCCACTAACTCCTTTCTGTCCTGCCTCCTCCCCTATTTCTCTCTTCTCCTCCCTCTCTTTTTCCTCTTCTACCTCTTTATCCCTCTTTTTCCCCCTTTACCTTCTCTATCCTTCATCTCCTGCACATACTTCATGCTTAGGTAAGGACCAGCTGCACCATAGAGGCAAGAGCACTGAATTTAGAGTCAGAAGACCTGAGTCTGCATCCTGAGTCTGTGGCTTTCCATCTCTGTCCATGAACAAGGCCTTTCTTAGATTTTTACTTTCTTTATCTGTAAAATTAGAGGGTTGGTTAGATGTCTCCTAAGGTTGCTATAGCTGTCTTCTTAATAAAGGTAGGGCTTTGGGAAAGGGAGAGAGTGATATGGGTCAGAGTGGTGAGATAGCCTGCTGCCAAGATATTAAGGCTGAACGGGGAATTGGGAGATTTGTCTTCTAGGCCTGACTCTACCACTAACTTGCTTCATGACCTTGGAATCACCATCCTTAGTCTAGACCTATTTGGCCACATACCTTCTCCAGGTAGATGCAGGACATGCTTCTATCAGAACTAGACATATTGGATGACAATAAATAGCAGATCACCAGGCTTCAACTTGAACAGGCCAAGGTCACCAGGCAAGGTCACTGACATTGGGCATGGACCATTCTACAACCCAACCTGACTCGGATCATTTGATCCTACTTTGATTCTGCTCCAATAACAAGTTAGAGGCTTCCCCAGACCCCAGGGTTTAGCACAGTACTAGGCATAGAGTAAGTACTTAATAAAACATCATTTTCTTCCCTTCCTTCCTTCCTTCCTTCCTCCCTCCCTCCTTTCCTTCTTTCCTTGCTCCCTTCCTTTCTTCCTTCCTATGTCCATAACACCTCTACAAGATCTAGATTGGGGAGAGTAACTGAATTTTCTCATCTGTGAAATAAAGGGGTTGGAATAAATATTTTCTATGGTCCCAGTTAGCTGTCATATTCTTTGATCTGAGATCATGTCCTGGAGTGATCAGGGAAGAGTAAAGAGATTTAAAACTAGACAAGACCTTAGACACCAAGTACAACTTTTTGCTGCTTTAAAAGAAGAAATTGATTTGCCAAAGTTCACTTGGCTATTAAGTGGCAGATTTTGAATTGGAACTGAGATGCCTTTGACTTTAAAACCGGTACTCCTTAGACTGAACTATCTTTCTGGAGGAGGGAATATTTGAACTGTACCAGAAAGATAGATATGATTTTCCTGGGCTGAGATGTTTGGTTGAGAGCATCCCAAGGAGAGAAGATGATGTGAGAAAAAGGTACAAAGACAAGGAAGGATAAGGATGTGTTTAGCATGAGCAGAATGTGCTTAATCAAACCTGAGAGTATTATACAACTGAATTGCTATTATTTTTATTAAGTAACAAGTAGAAAACAAGATGAGTGGCTTATGGGCCAAGACTTTATTCTGTGGACAGAAGGGACCCACTAAAGATTTCTAAACAAGGGAATGGAGTATGTAGAAGCTTATTTGGTCAATGTATGCAGGATGAGTTGGGGAGGGAAGAAACTGAGGCAAGATGGGCTATGACCATAGTTCCAATGGGAAATGATGAAGGCCTGAACTTGGATGGTGGTGGTGGGGGTAGAGTAGAAAGGACAAATGGGAGGAACATCATATCAGTACACTGGCCACTCCCCATTTTATTAATGTCCTTCCTAAAAATGTGACTCAAAGCTGAAAACAATACTCTGGGTGTGGTTTGGCTAAGGAAGACTACAGGGGGATTCTGTCCATAATCCTGGATAAGCTGCCTCTCTTCATTCAGACTCAGATTTCTGCTTTCTTGGTTGCCAAATTATGTGGTGGGACCATATTTCTGGCCCCAGATGGGGCCCTCTCCATGGCAATAGACTGGACCCAACTTGGGTCACAAGTCATGTTCTAGCCTGTGGAATGGACTGAGCTCAAACTCTATAAAGACAGGTGTGATATTGGTTATAGGAGACCTAAACTCAACCAGAGACCGAGACCTTTACAATAATGGTCAAAACTGAGAGGCTTAATCTCAATTACAACTTGAACCATAGCCCCACATCACCCAGTGAGTCCTCATCTTTACTGTAGGCATGAGCCATAGGACAGACTGAGTCAGAGTGAAAGCTAAGATACTGAGGTCTACCCCTGGTTACTAACTCCAGTCACCTCAGGCTGAACCCCAATGTGTTTGAAGAATGAACAGTAATTCTGGTCACAGACTGACCTAATTCCAGTCAGAGACCAAAGACTGACCAAGATCATAGACTGAGTAATACCAGAATCACAGAATTTTAGCGCTGCACATCAGCCATCATGTTTCCATCTCATACATGAAAAAGAAGCCACAGCACAATAGGATAAAGGTCTCCAGCCTTTGATTGAACTCTTCCAGGAAAGGGAACCCACTGCCTACCAAAGGAGGCCATTCTACTATTGGATGTGTCTAATATTCATATCATTTCTGATATAAAACCTCAATTTGCTTCTTTGAAGTCCCTTTGGGGCCAAACAGAATAAATCTGTTCCACATGACTCCTTTCAAGTATCTGAGGACATCTATCAGGTTCTCTTTGAGTTTTCCGTTCTCTAAGCGAAATATTCCATGAGGCTCTAACTAATTTTAATATAATGGCTTCCAGTTCCTTCATTGCATGGGTGTGACCATCCCCACCTCCCCTCTCTGGGGCCAAGGACTGACTTTTCCTTTTGGGTATCCTCAGTACTAAGCTCACATAGTAAATACTTCATTGATGCTTTCTGACTTCCTGACTGACTTACAATCACAACCTAAGTCCAAAGGAAAGTCAAAGATTGAGATCTAACTTGGGTGGTAGACTGACTGAACCCCTCTCTTAGATTTAATTCTATCCTTTCCAATATTCTGAGACCTGACCTTGGTCACAGACTTTACTAATCCAGTCATAGACCAACCTCTAACCCCATCAGCTGGTACAAAACCACACTCCATGGTTGGATGTAGACACCAAGCAATCACCTGTGGATGGCTCAGGGGCAAGTGGCCTTCTTCTGGAGACACAGTGTGGTTCAGGCCACAGTTCTCTGTCTCTGTCTCTATCTCTCTCTCTGTCTCTCTCTCTCCTGTCTCTGTGTCTCTGTCCCTTTCTCTGAATATCTCCACTTGTAAGAAACTCATACTCTAGGATATAGGAAAAATCCTCTAGAGCAGAGACATATAACTTTTGTATGTGTTATGAACCCCTAAGACAGGCGTGAAGTCTATAGAACCCTTCTCAAAGTGATATTTTTAAATGAATAAAATAAAATGCCTAGGGTTATAAAGGGGATGAGATATATTGAAATATAGTTATTATTAAAATATTTCAAAAACAAGTTAAAAAATGGTAGGTTAAGAATACTTGACTATGTCCTACTACAAGACACTTATAAGGGGAATTTGTATTTTAACAGGATAAAATACCAGAGAGATAGGATATGATTGTGACATTTCAAGCAGCACCAGCCCCTGGGTGGGGGAGATTAGGAGAAGGGTAGGAAGCAGGGCTTTCTTGGCACTATTGTCATTATAATATGTAGCTTATTGTTGACTCTGTCTGTCATTGGTGCCATTTGGGAAAGCTCCAATACCTTACTTTTTCTAAGCCAAATGAATTTGTATCTAGAATCACACAACCTGGGCATTACAGTGACAAAACCTTGTTGTAACCCTGTCTTGGAATGGCTTCTTTTTTTTCTGCCAGTCTGTCCTCTCTTCCAAGACCCCTCTGCCTGCTCCTTGCTCCCCATCAAAGGGGATGAACCTCTCCCCTGTTTGCTTATTCTTCACCCTCTGAGTTCTGACCCACAAGAATTTATAGATTACTAGAATCTTAGATCTGTGAAATGTTAGAACCCTAGTATCAGGGCTCTCTCTCCTCCAAGCTCTGCAAGGGTCCCAGAATCTCTGACTCAGGCCCACTTGAGAAAAACAAAGAAAACAGCCAGGTGAGACGATGGATAGAACACTGGATTCAGAGTCAGATGGAGTCATCTAATAAGACCAGATGTATGATTCTGGCCCACTTAACCCTTCAATCTCAGTTTCCTTATCTGTACAAAGGAGATAATAACAGCACCTGCCTTGCAGGATTGTTGTAAAGATCAGATGAGATAACATTTAAAGTGCTTTATAAACTTTGAAGTACCATAAAAATATGAGCTGTTATATATAAGCACGCAGGTGTCATTGATCTTCTGATCTAGCCATCACAGTATAACTGTTTAGCATTATTCTCTTTGCTTAAGATCTCAGGCAAATGCTAGCATGGCCCAGCGCTCAAGAATTCCCTAGGGATAAATGCAACCCAAGGGAGTACAAAGATAGCATTTGGGAACACCAGACCACTGAGAGTCACATGGCTTTGCTCTTTTCCCAGAGCCTTCAAGGACCATCACTTCTCTAATGCCAGTATGGTAAGCCAGCTCAAGTACACTATCCAAAGATAGATTTTCTTTGACTTTATTTACTTCCTATAGCCAGTCTCGGAATTGCTTTTTGGTCAGATTCCATTGCTATTGGGATGAGGAGAGAGGGACAGAGAGACAGACAGAGACAGAGAGAGAGGAAGGGAGGGATAGAGACAGAGAGAGGCAGAGATAGTGAGAGAAACAAAGACAAAGAGACAGATGGGGAAAGAGAGAGCGGGGGAGAGAAGGAGGGAGATTGAGAGAGGGAGGGGGAGAGAGCTTCTCTCTTTTTCTTCCCCCCCCCCAATTTAAAGAATGTCACTGGGGAAAGATGACGAGTGACCTCTTCGTGCCTGGCTCTCTTCTCTGCTTCCAGGGATGAATTCCTTGGCTTCACAGAGAGTATCTCTCCTCTGCAGAGCTGGCAGGCTTTAGAAAGGTCACAGGGGTGTGGGTGATCCCTTGGCCAGCCAATGGCTAGTCAGCCTCCAATTCCATCGAGCTGATGGAGGTGCTTCTTCACATTCTCAAAGGACCCACAAATGTAACTGCATCGTCTTTACACTTCTTTTACAAGCTGTGAATAGCCACTCCCTGTTTTTTGTGTCCTTTATAGTCCTTGAATGGGTCATTTAGGGTGTGAGTCTCATACCCCTTACAAGTTACAAAAGGAATCTTGCAAAAATTGGAAAAGGTGAACCTTTTACAAAGTGAAAAGTCAACGGCCTTAACACCCCATGGTCTCTGGTTCCTGCTCTCTACATTCTAGAGTCTCATCGAGTGACTGGAGAGGGGGGAGGAACTCAATCAACTAGAGGTCCCCTTGTTCTCTCCCTGCCCCCACTACATTTATATAAATGTTCCACGGGGAACTTTATTCTCTCATTTTATCTTTACAAAAACCATTTAAATTAGGCAGGGAAGAAATGACCATATAAATTTATGTGTGGCTCTGAACAGAACCCAGGTCTCATAGCTACTCGTTCAGTGTTCTTTCTTCTGATCCAGGTTGGCTATTTGCTTAGTGAGCAGCTGCCCTTCTGGGCCTCTCTATGTTCCTTTGTCTGTCTCTTGACCATCCCTCCTTGGGTCAGTGCTGGGATCTAACTTTAGGAAACTGGTGAGTCTAAACTTGAGAAATCCTTGAGCTTGACTTAGTCAGGTCCTGAGGTCAGATTTGGACATAGCCTTCCCCTCTAGTCTTGGCAACACCACCACCAAAGAGAAGGCCCAGAGGTAGAATTTGCGCTCAAAAAGGAATAAATGGGTACAGAGGGCTTAGGCAGGAGTCCTCCATTGTTGCCAAAGAGGGTGGGGAGGGATGCCTAGCTGATCTATGGGAAGGTACTGTGGTATGGATTGTCAGCTCAGGAAACAAATGAGGCAGGAGGCATCATATCTGGGACAGGCTAGCAATTACACTGATTCTCTTGCCCATCATTCATTGCTAGTCCAGAGATGGGGATCCTTCCAAAGTTAACTACACCCATCCCAAGCCTTCCAAGCTAGAGAGTGTGGTAAGTTTATCAGCCTCTTTCAGCTCTGGCCAACGTCCTTATTGCTCGAACCCCTGCTCACCTGGAGAGACTATACAGGGCCCAGACTGCTTGGAGTTCCTCTGACCCTGGAAAGGACCCTTTGAATGGTTCGAGTTCCTTGAAGGCCTGGCATAGTCTTTCCTTCAGACTGGTGCCTCCCTGACAGCTGGGCCAAATCTTCTTTATAATCAATCAGGTCAAATGAATAACCACAAACATTCCTTAAATGCTTATGTTGTGCCAGGCTTGGTACTAAGTCTTAGAACTACAAACACAGGTAAAACAGAAGAGTCCCTGACTCATGGAGCTCACCTTCTAATAAGAGAAAACGATCCAAAAAAGGGAGCTGAAAAGGGGGGGTGGGGCAAAGTTCTCACCTGGGGCCCCAGTAGAGAGGCCACACAGGACAGCAAAGAACATAGGGCTTGGAGGCAAGAGACCTGAGTTCAAATCCCAAGTCTGCCCCTTACCCATTTACATGAACATGGGCCAGTCCTTCCACAACTCCGAATCTCTGTTTTCCCATGTGCTGTAGCCTGAGTAGACTGGAATTAGATGATCCCAAAGGTCTATTCCAACTCTGACTTCTAAGGAATTGATAGGTCAGTTTGCCTCTTTGATCCTCAGCTTCCTTATCTGTAAAATAGATATAAAACCTGTACCAGCTACCTCACAGGGTCATTCTAAGGAAAGCTCTTCAAATAACTTCTAGTACTTTAGAAATGGGAGTTATTGTTAGGAGAGAAAACATAACATAGGGTAAAGGGCACTGGTCTTAGAGTCAGGACACTTGAATTTGAAGGGCAGTTCTGTTAGGAGCTAGATAACCCTGGCCACACCCTGTCACCTCTGTGAACCTCAGTATCTTCATCCCATAAAATGGGGGAGCTAATCCTTTCACTCTCTACCTTGGAGAGCTTTTGTGGTGGATTCATGACTTAAGAATAAGGTTAGTATTATTAGACGTTTATCTGAATTCTGATTCCTTTCAGTTCCCTTACTTTCCCTCTGTTATTTCCTATTTATCTTGTACACAGTTGTTTTCATGTTGGCTCTTCCATTAGACCATGAGCTCCTTGAGATCGGGGACTATTTTTTGTCTTTTTATTTTGTATCTCCAGCACTTAGCATACAGTGCCTGGTACATAGTATGCACTTAATAAATGCTTAATTGACCCACTGAATTAAGGAAGCTGAGCTATGGGAATGATATTCCAAAGCCACTGTAGTATTTAGACTTGAAAGGGGTCCTAGAGCTAACTCAATTCACCTCTCCTCATTTTACAGAGGTGGAATTGATGTCTAGAGGTGGAAGAGACTTGTTGGAAGTCACACCAAGTGGTGATAAGCGGTGGTAAGATTTGAACTCAGTTCCTCTGATTCAAAATCCTGCTCTTTTCCCACTAATCCATTGTAACAAACACAATGATACTGTTCTCAATCTTATGACTACCTTTGTTAAAGATGACTCCCAGGGGTGAGGGGAAGGCAGGATGCACAACCAATTCGGGACCATTCTAGGCAATTGGCACCCTCTCCAGGACAATCAATTTACATATGTGTCCCCTCCTCTCCTCCCCTCCCCCTCCCCTATCAGTTCCCCATTCCCCCCACTAGATGGAGGCAGACATTAATATATCCTAGGATGAGCAGCTATGGATAATGTCCATAAATTCTAAAGGCCAAAGTGTGTGGTCCTGGGGGAGATTAATTCATTTTTTCTTACTTTTCCTCCTTCTTCTTCCCCCCTTTTAATTCCATTGATAATGCATAGGAAAGGGTCAGGTGATATAAAATATCAAGAGGGGAATGGGATGGGAGATGGGGAACCAGAAGACACAAGGGCAGAGTAGAAAGTTTTCTCTAAAGTTCATGCTTAGGGACCAAGCAGCTTCTGGTCATTTCTTGCTTCTCTTCTAATTCCCAAATGTTTGGGCAACATTATAGGGGGAGGGTCTAGGGATGGCCAGACAGTGCATCAGTATGATATCTAGTGTCCTAGAATGTCAGATCTCATTGGGACTCAGATCAGAGGACATAGAATGTTGGAGCAAAAAGGGCTCTTTCAAATCACTTCATCCAATCCCCTCATGAAGTTCTGTGGTTAAGGGACTTGTCCACTGGCATTCAGTTAATATGAGTCAGGTTCAAAACTTGAACCTAGGTCTTATGACTCTAAAATCAATGTCCTTTGATATAAACCAGGCGTTCTTGATCCATCTATATGATCTATGACTCAGCTAGGTTTCAGTTAAATAATTTGGGGGTAAGGGAGGGGAAGGAGTGACTGTGACCAATTTCCACCCTGACAAGAGGACCAGGTTGGCAATGCATCCAGTTTGGCTGTTGAGATCATCCAACCATAGAAATGACTAGAATGGAAGCAGAATCAAACCACATCTGGAAAATGGATACTGTGGTTCCTGCCCCCTTCCTCAAATATTGGGAAGTTCCCAAGCTTCATCTCCAGGCTGTGCCCAAAAAAGAGTCCCTCCTCCCCTTCTGAGCAAACTCATACTTAGGATAATGAGAAACATGGGACTTTAGGCTGTGAGAGATTTCTAAGAATGTCCTACACTAGAGTTTGCAATCCTGCAAGTACCAGATGAGAAGATGAAAACGATCTGAGGGTTTTAGTAGCCTGTAAGCACAAGGTGAATCAGCAATGGGACCTGGCAGTTGGAAAAGCTAAGAAAACCTTAGGTTTCACGGATAGAGGTTGAGAGCCCAGGACAAAAGAGGTGGCAATTCTGTCCTTCTCTGCTTTGGTCAGATCACATTTGAAATATTGTGATTAGCAGAGTGACTGGCCCATAGTAAATGCTTAACAAGTTCTTGTAGACTGATCTCTTTCTCCCTCCCTCCCTTCCTCTCTTCCTCCCTTCCTCCCTCCCTCCCTCCCTCCCTTCCTTCCTTCCTTTTTTCTTTCTTTCTGACAGAGGAGAGAACCAGCTCTCCAAAGGAGAAATGATAGGAATGAGAAAACTTGATCCTTGTTGGTGAAAGAGATATCTGTTCAGAAGATCATGGAATTACAGTTAGAAAGGACCTTAAAGATCAGTGTCCTAATAGGAACAGCCCTAGGGCTAGCACTCAAATATCCTAACTTCCAACCCAGCACCCTTTCCATTTCCCAAACTGTCTTCTTGTTGGTAAGAGTGTCAGTCAGGTCTGGCCCTTGTCCCAGATGTGTCCTCATCTGAGTGATATGTTCCCTTTATCCTCTCAAAGAAAAAGGATACAGAGCATTCTTGGTCTCCTAGTGTCACCAAGAGCATCCTAACATATCAGGTCCCACACACAGACAGTTGGAAAAATAGCATCTATTTCTGGAACAGTTAAGGTTTACAAAAGACTTTCCTCAATCTTTGCAAAGTACTGCAAAGAGTTTTGGTACAGAGGAGTAATGTAACCCAAATTCCAAAGCCCAGTGATGTGACACTGCTTCCTTCTTGGTGGAGATCAATGCCCTGGGTCTATATGAGAGATGAAGTGGAGTTGGTGTGAACCATAAAGAAGACAGATATGTTCTCTCTAGACTTCTTGGAGCTCTTATGTCTTTCCGGGTGCTTCTGGCTTTCAGTTTCAAGAGAGAAGACAGATGATGCCAAGCCCACTTCAGGGAAGTGGGAAGGGAAAAATGGAAGAGAAGTGGAAAAAAAGCTTTGGGAAGGAGTTGACATGTAGAACTTCAAAATCTGTCATTATTCTCAGCTTGTTCTAAGAGTTACTTTGGGGAATTTCCCTGGTGAGATCTGGGATTCTCTCTCTCTCTCTGTCTCTCTGTCTCTCTCTGTCTCTCTCTCTGTCTCTCTCTCTCTCTCTTTGTCTCTCTCTCTCTCGGTTAAACTGAGTTATGGGAGAGCTCCTTCACTTTGCATTATCTGGTATATATTCTCCTATGCACACTTTCTCTAACTTCTGTTTTGCTACTGGTTTGAATAAGTGGGGTTTTAAAAAAAAGACAAAAAACCCCTGTTTTTCACCCCAACCCTGTGAGATAGGTAGTCTAAGGATTATTCTGCCCATTTTCTTAGCTGAGGAAACAGAGATTCAGAGAAAAGAGAAATGAGTTGCCCAATGTCCCAGTTAGGCATGGGCAGAACAGAAATAGAGCCCAGGCCTTCTCTCTCCAGGTTCAATGCTCTCTCTCTACAACTGCCTTGCTGGGTCTAACTGTTCTCCCCCTCTTCCTGAAGCTTGGGAAGAAGGAGGGAGGGATAAGGGGGAGGTTAAATCAGGGGAGCTTGGCCAGGCCTAGCAGATGGGGTCAGAGAGGTTGAGAGGAAGGACAATTAGGCATCTTTGTAAACACGACCATCTGAAGCTTTTATAACTTCTTATGTGAGATGTGGCTTTTTTCTTAATTCATTAGTCAAGTTTTGTTTCTAGCTTGATCTTGTCTCAGTTGGCTCAATAGGCAAAAGGTTTTCTTTTGAGCTGAAGAACTAGGGGGATGTGAGTAACCCCAAAGCCAAGCAGGGCCCAGAGAGTGAGGGAACATCAGCCGGAAGGCTCTGAGTGCTGCCCGTTAACAAAACAGAAAACTGCAAGGGGCCATAAACTCAGCTCTGGGTTTGGAGTCTAGGCTGGTCTGGACTCATAAGTCTTGACCGAGAGCCCTGAAGTTCAAGGTCAGCTTCCTCTCTGCCTGGAGTAGATCCTTAGAAATATCCAGTATACAAACTGGGGATTCTTTGAGGCTCTGTTTTAGAGGGTTTTCTTTTTTTTTTTTTTAAAGCTTATATTGTAGAAAAGACGGGGTCAGAGGCTGAGTAGAAGGGACAATTAGGCGCCTTTGTAAGCATGACCATGTGAAGAGGAAGGTCAGAGGTGGGGAGAGGCCTGTGCCTGGTGCTTCTGCTGCTCAGAGACATTGGGGTGATGATAATGACCAGCACAGACAAAGAAGAACCACTCCACTCTGACTTATCTCTACCAAAGAGAACAGTCTTGGTTCTGGAATGAACTGAATGAAAATGACTGTGTGATGGTATGGACTTAGTCATTGTTGCTTGGTCATTTCCTACGCGACCGCATTTAGAGTTTTCTTGGCGAGGATACTGGAGTGGTTTGTCATTTCCTTCTCCAACTCATTTTACAGATGAGGAAAGCGAGGCAAACAGCATTAAGCGACTTGCCCAGGGTCACACAACTAGTAAGTGTCTGAAGGTGAATTTGAATTCATGAAGATGAATCTTCCTGACTCCAGGCCTCGTACCCTATCTACTAGCTAGACCTAGTCATTAAGATAAGAGATTTAGAGCTAGAAGAGAACCTACGAAACCATTTATTCCAAGCACTTCACTCTACAGATGAGGAAGCTGAGGCCCAGAGGAGCTGAGTGACTTGCCCAGAGTGAAGCAAGTGGTGAGTGACGTCTCTGCAGCAGCATGCTGTAATGGATGGCATGATGGGCTTGATTTCTGCCTTACCCACTTCCTATCTGTGTGAACCTGAGCAAATCATTTATACTAAGTGACTCAGTTTCCTCATCTGTAAATTTAGGGCATTGACCTGTAAGGCCCCTTACAGCTCTTCTTCTACGATCCTCTGATCATACAATGTCTCATCACCAAGGATTAAGTTTTCTCATTCTCACCACCCCTCCCCCTCTGCCCCCCAGCTTAGTCTGTAGAAGAAGATCCAGACTTTTCCCTTTCCCTTCTCCCTGCTTCCCCCGAAGTTCACTGAGTCTTGTTTGGGAGTGTTGAAAGAACTTTTGCCATTAATTGCTAGATGGTGTTAAATGATCACAGAAGAATTTTCCAGAGTTACAGTTGGCAGTTTATCCGAGTCATTCATAGTAATGACCAGATAATTAAATCTAATTCTTTCTTTCTCTTTTTTTCTAATTTTGTCCAGGGCTGGCTGATATCAATTTTGCCCAGATTGGAGACTGAAAAAGTTAAAATCAAATAATCACAAGTCTAAGGAACCTCAGACGGGTCACCAATCTAGAGCTAAAAAGGACCTGAGAGCTCATCTAGTCCAACCTCTCTCATTTTACAGATGTGGAAACTGAGGCATGGAGAGGTTAAGTCACTTGCCTAAGGACACAGAAGTGATAAGTTTCAGAACACCACAAGGACATAGAATCTAAATTGTATGTGAATAGTAAGCTTCTGATAGGAGACCTTTCCTGATGGGAAACCCACCCTCTTGAGGCAGCCTTCTGGATTCCCCTCACCAAAAGTTCTTCCTTCCATCAGACCTTAATCTGAATCTTTCCATGTTCCCCTGATGGCTCCTAGTTCTCTCTGGGGCCAAGCAAAATAAGTTTATATCTTCTGGCACATGACAGTGCCTTAAATACAGGATGGCTATTCTCCGCACCTACCTTTTCCCCTTCCTCTGTTTTCTCTTCTTCAGAGTAAATAAACATCTACAATTCCTCCAAGTAATTTTTATATGATATGATCTCCAGTCTTACCACCATTTTGGCCCTCCTTCTCCAGAAACATCCTGGTTTGTCAATAACTTTCCTAAAATGTGGTGCTCAGAACCAAATATGACACTCCAGAAGTTGGACCAGAGAGGACATCAGCAGGATCACCTCCCTCTCTCTGGATACGGTGCCTTTATTAGATGAAACTTAAGATTGCATGAGACTTTTTGGTTGCCACATTATCCTGCTGAGTCACACTGAGCTTGTGGGTCGTAGAAACCCCATATCTTTGTCACATGAACTCTTTAACCAGACCTCTCCTGATGGGATCCCATTTTTTATTTGTGCAATTGATCATTTTTAATCCAAATATAGGAATGTGGATGTACATACACACACATATAGGCTTATGTATTTAATTTCGTCTTCTTAGTTTCAGTTCTAGCCAGTCTAGCCAGTTGAGGCTTCACATTGTTTTCCAATGTATTAGAAATCTTTCTCCAACATAAGATCACAGCAAACTGTCTATATGGTTGTCATGTAGCTGGTTATATCAATAGTAGCAAGTATCTTAACCAGAAGACAATAGCATTGGTTCATTCTTTGTAAATAGTTCTTTGAGCAAGAGTGATCTCCAGGGTCTCTTCTCATTCTGTCAATCTATGGGTCAGTGAGATTTGGGGTCCATATGACTCCACCTCAGCTCAGTCCAATTTCAACCTGTGATTTAGTCATTTCCCTTTTCTGAGTCTTCAGTTTTCTTCCCTTGTAAATTTAAAGAATTGGAAGCAAAAACCACCAAGGACTCAATGATACTTACATGTCTGATATTGGGGGAGAGGGAGAGGGAGAGAGAGAGAGACAAAGACAGAGACAGAGACAGAGACAGAGACAGAAGGAGGGAGGGAGGGAGGGAGAGAGATTTGGTTTAAAATCTCTTTCAGTCCTCTCTCTAAATCATCTGTTTCCTGTAAGCATGACCACTGCCTGGTAATCAGCCAATTTTGATACCAAGTATGAAGAAACACCTGTCCTTGCCACCTAGTTATCAAGAATAATTAGTTAGAAAATAAAGCTATCAGATAGGCGTTTTCCTTGGTCTCCTCAGAAGTGACCTCATGGTATTCTGGGATCCATCTCCTGCCATGGCTCCCTGAAACTGAAAGTGACTTTAGAATTTCTTTAATAATTCCTCTTTATTTATTGGTAATGGAGCTAAGTAGAAAGGCTTAAGCTGACAGCCTTCGTTTGTCCACCTCATTGACCTGGATGATGTTAGGGCTCCCACCTCCCAGCGCCATGTTCTCAAGACTGTAGTTCCACAAAGAAGACTGGTTGGAGACTCTCCAGGCTCACAACTTACTAGTTGTCTGAGTTTGGGCAAGTTCTTGGAGTCTCAGTTTCCTCTTGTATAAAATGAGAGATTGAGCTAGAGCAGAGGTACTTAACCTGAGATCCATGGACCCCCAAAGCATCTGTGGATGCTTTCACGGGGTTCCATGAACTTGGATGAGGAAAAGTTACATCTTTATTTTCACTGATCTTGGGTTTCCTTGGTAATCCTACGTGTTTTATTTTATGCCTTTAAAAACATTGTTCTGAGAAGGCACCCATAGGCTTAGAGGCAGCTGGAGGCAGCTGGAGCTGGAGTTGGGAAGACCTGAGTTTAAATATAACTTCAGACACTTATTAGCTATGTGACCTTGGGCAAGTCTCTTAACCTCTGTTTGCCTCAATTTCCTCAACTGTAAAATGAGGATACACACAGTTGTTATGAGCATCAAATGAGATATTTGTTTTAAAAAAGGTTTAACAGAATGCTTGGCACATGGTATATATATAAATGCTCATTCTCCTCCTTTTCCTTCCCCCTTCACCAGACTACCAGTAGGGTCTGTGACCAAAAAATTGGTTAAGAACCTTTAGGCTAGGTGGTCTCTAAAGATCTTTCCAGTCTTACATCTTAGGAAACTGGGGACATCTTGTTGTCTCCTGGACACCATGATTTTCTTCTCTAAGCCTTGACACATCAGGCTACTCCAATCTCACTATAGTCTAATCTTCTATTTGTTCAAACCCATTGGTTTTCCATCATCACCACTCCACAACCTTCCTAATTCAGAGAGTCCCTGGCCCCCAACTCCTTAGTACAACTGAGATACCAGAAAACCTTTGACAATGGATATACCTTCTCTTGACTCAGCTCTTGGGCTGCCCAGCTCTGCTGTGTATCTTCCATGATTTATCTTGAGATGTTTTCAGTCCAGCCCTGATGGGACCAATGGATAGCTTTCTAAGCTTCAGATTTCAAAATAGAAAAGCATCTTAATATCAAAAGCTCTGAGCTGGACAGGGATCTCGGAACTTATCTAGTCCAGTCTTCCTATTTTATAGTCAAGGAAATTGTGGCCCAGAGAGTGGCAATGCCTTGCTCTAAATAACATAGATAGTAAGTAGATCAGTAGAGATCGGAACCCAGGCCCTCTGGTTCTAACACCATTGCCTTTAGCACAACTCACATTGCCTCTCTCTAAGCACACTTCCTTTCAATACCTTGGTAGGTTTTCTATCTACTCAATACATTAGGTCTCTCCACAACCCTTCTCTTCCTATATGCCTCTTGATCATGTTCCTTCATCAATCACTCCCAGAGATTCCACCCATTGTCTAAAGGGAGTCTTCACTGCAATCTCTAGACATGGCACGGTCATCGATTGGACCCCCAGACTTTTGCTCTCGCTGTATGACTTGCCCAGTTTCCTTTCCAATCGTACGCTCCTCTCCTGGTTTCCTGTATTCTGACTCTATGACAGAACCCATCTTGGCAATAATACAACTGACTGAAAGGCAGGAAAAATGTGAGAACTTTCTGGGTTTATTCTTCATTAACTGGGGAAAAAATCATTGATTTGGTGAGCAAAATATCACCTTTAGACATGGGCAAGACATCTTTTATAGATATGTCAATAGAATACAAGGGTTCTTGGAAGATGGAACAATGGAGTTCATTTTGTTCTCTCTCTGATGATTGCTATCAGTGAAGACAGACATAAAACAGGCAGATGCTCTCCCTGTGTGTTACCAGATCGTAGAGTTAGAGCTGGAAAGCACCATGCAGGCGACCTAGTCTATCCTCCTACTTTTATAGGTAAGGAAACTGAAGTCCAGAGAAACTGAGTGACTTGCCCAAGGTCACACAGATAATAACCAGCAGAGCTGCGTTCGCCACTCTCTTGGAAGAGGTCCAGTGCAGTGTCCAAGAGGAAAAGGGATTCCTTCTGTAGGTGTATCCTTAAAAGTACAGCAGACCACAAACTTTCCTTTCACCAGTAATAAGAGGATATAGCCCTCATGCACCATTCAGACAAATTCTCTTCCTGTTCTCACCCAGGCTAGTGGTTGAGTCTTCTCCATTTGAGTGGGGAGTCTATCAGCACCAAATATTGGGGTGTCTTCCCCCACAGACTAGGACCTCTTTGAGGGCAGAGACCCTCATACTGGGTATATCCTAATGACAGGATATCCCCACCCACCTGGGATTCCCTTCGAATATCAATGCTCTCTCTTTTTCACACCAGGGACTCCATGACAGTGGGAGTTTATTGCCTTCCCCAAACTCCCATAAACTTAGTCCCTTCAGCAACTCTTACCATGTACCTATACGTCCAGGTTTAATAAAAGATGAAACTCTGAGTTCTACAGTAATAGCCCAACAGCACCCTGGGATTATTAAGACTGTGGCTAAAGTCTAAGGTCCGTCTCCTAATAATCCAAACTCTCCCTCAGCCACCTCCCCACACTCAGTGTTAAGCCAACAACAGGGACATTCTCCACAGACATCCTAGAGCCCAGATCTGAGCAACACCCAGAATACTGGGCTTGTACGGATGCATCCTCCCATCTAGGCAGTCCCTGTCCATAGTCTGTTCATTTGACAATAGAAAAGTACACATTTTTTGGTTAGAAATGTTTTGGTGGAGTGGAGAAAGACCTGAAATTGTAGATAAAAGATCTGGGTTCAAGTCCTGCCTCTTCTATTTACTAGGTGTGTGAACTTCCTCTTCTTAGGCATCAGTTTCCCCATTTATAAAGTAAATTACTTGGGCTAAATGATCTCCAACTTTCCTTCTGGCTCTGCCATTTTTATGGCATTTACAGGGCCAGATTCTGGCCTCTGAGCTCTGGGGTCCCAGCCCTAATGGTAATTCCATCCTCCCCACCCCCTACCCCCTTTGCTTGGGGCCAGTTCTTTACAGAGGATCATGGAGTATCTGGAGCCTGGAAGCTCTGGGGTCCTGTGACTGAGGTCTTGTCCCTTCAGTCAATAGCCTCCCCAAGTGTTCCCCTCCCTTCTCATCCCTTTATCTTGTTTCCTTATTACCACCGCCTTGGAAGAAAGTAGGAAGGCAGATGAAGTCAAGTTCCACCCATCCGGACAGAGGGAGGGGTGAGTCTCCTGTTTCCTCCAGATTTCCACAGGGATGTCTACCCTCACCCCCAGCCAGCTCCAGTCTAGGGAAATGCCCACACTCGGGAACCCTTGTCCTGAAGGAGTGATTCAGTCTCTGCCCTCAGAAATTGTCTGGCCTCCTGTCCCTGGGGTGCTCCTGCTCTGAGGTGGGGATATTCAGCTCCTCTTTAGGGAGTCTCTGATGTGTTTGTGTAGTGGATTGGATTGAAGAAACACAGCTCCCATCCCCTGGGGATTCCTTGGTATGAGGGACGGGAGGATAGATAGAGTCCCTGCCTCCTGGCCTTGGTCTGGAAGATAGACAGACCCTGCCCTAGAGAGTCTATACCCAAAGGAGAAGGTTGAGCCTCTGTACCCAGGGAGCCCCTAATCTGAGAGATAAACATAGCTCTCTACCCTCTGGGAACCCCTACATTGAGGGAGAGACAGCCCCTAAGTGGAAAACACAGCATCTGACCCCAGGGGGCTCCTGGTCTGCAGGATAGACATAGGGAACTCCAGTATTAACAGCTGAGTGGTAGGGAAAGCCTTGAACTTGGAGAAGTCAGAAAACCACTGTATTCTTCCCCTGTTAGTAGGACCTTGGGAAAACCACTGATATTTAGGCACCTTCGCCTCCTTTGTCTCTGAGTGCTGTCTGCTAGAGTCCCTTCCCAGCCCAGTTGTTAGGCTCACCCATCACCCCCTGCCTGGCTCTGTCATGGGACACTTCTGCATTCATGAGCATCATTTTACCCGGACCATTTTTTCCACATTGGAGAACCCAGCCCTCAGACAGTCACAATCACTGGGGCCTTGTTTATTCATAGAGTAGGGGTCCCCTAGGAAGCAGGGGTCACTGAGGTGCCACCTGCTCCTTGAAATCTCTCCTGAGACAGAAAGAATTTGGGCTCCATCTGTCCTTTGTTTTCATCACTAGTATTATATTATAATTTTTTGCATAAATTAATACCTCACCCCCCTCATTGAGGTGAGGTCAGGACTGTTTTGTGGTTGTCTTTAGGAGCACAGCCCTAAGCATAGGACTATGCACATAGTAGGTCCTCAATAAAAATGTTCCTTTAATGGAACTGAGTCAAACAAGAACCTTGCACCCCTCTTCTTCCAGGATTCTGTTTTGCAGAACATAGATGAGCAAAGAATTGTGGTCTTGGCTCTTCTGAGATAAACTGTTGTCCTGAATTTCTTGGGTGACCCAGGACAAGCGATTCGGGCTCTCTGGCCGCCTGTCCGCCAGACCTCCAGTGAGGGACCCTATGGAAGCATTCATGGGATCTGAAGACTGAAAACCTTGTGGGCCACTTGAGACTGTCTTTTCTGAATCTTTCATTTTACAGAGATGGGGAGTGCCTTGCTCAACTCTGAGCTGAGACCTGAACTCTGAGCCTCTGACCCCACAGCCAGGGTTCTTCCCATGCCATGCTTTCTCTTCCTGGAGTATCGGCTCCACCACCCACACTTGGCAGGCTGGAGCCATATTAGACCTGAGGGAGAAAAGAAGGAAATGCTTTCTTTGGTCCTGGCTCTCCTCTTCAACCCGCACCCTCCGCCTCCTTCAGTCCTTGATTGAGATTGTTGAAGCCTGGCCAGGATGCCATGGGCACAGATGGCACCCTAGGACCCAGAGGATGGAAGGCCAAAGCCACAAGGAACTTCAGAGAGGTAGCTTAGTCGGCAGGGAAGGGGCTTCTTCACCTGGGGCCTGGGGACTTGTATTTTTAAAATATTTTGATAACTGTGTTTGGATGGAATTGACTTATTTTGGAATCCTGTGTTTTATTTCACATATTTTGAAAAATATTCTGGGAAAGATCCTTAGACTTTGCCAGACCTTGCCAAAGGGACCCGTGAGATAGAAGGGGTTAAGAACTCACGGTGTAGTGAACTTAAGTCAGGAATCTTTGGGCTACTAGCTGTGCGATGGGGGCAAGTCCTTTAACTTCTCAGGGCTTCAATTTCCTAATCTTTACAAGGACTCAAAGACTTCTAATGACGCTTCTAGCGTTGCATTCATGATCTTGTGTGTATCACGGCTGGGAAATACCTTCGATGCTAAAGATAGAGCGCTGGGCCTGGAGTCAAGAAGACCGAAGTTCAAATCCTCCCTCGAACTCTCACCAGCTGTGTTACCCTGAGCAAGTGTCTTAAGTGATGTCTGTCTCAGTTTTTTCATCTGTATAATGGGGATAATAGCAGTATCTACTGTGCAGGGTTGTTAGGAGGATCCCGTGACAGTATTTGCTCTATACGAATGCTATTTTATTGTTATTTTTATCATTATTACAGTCTAGTTCACTCATTTTACAGAAAAGGAAGCTGAGGCCCAAAAAAGTGAAACCTGCAAGAATGTTGGTGCAGGTAAAGATCTGTGTGATGATGCCCCAGCTCCATCTTTCCTCTCACCCCAAAGCTGTCACCAGAGCTCAGCACCCCTGATCCTGGCTGCCTAGGGGTTGGGAGGATTGAAGGGATGGAGTTTGGGAAAGACAGGAAGCTGCTAGGGTAGGACTGAGGACTGAAGTGGAGAGGGAGTGAGGAGAGGCCCAGGCAGTGAGGTTGGAAAGGAGCTGCCTTGTCCCCCTCCCCTCACCCAGGTGCCCCCGCTGGGCCTGAGCCCCAGAGCTGCAGGAGAACATTTGCTCTGAATTATGGGGCTCAGGGGCCGCCTGCCTGCCTGCCTGCCTGCCCTTACTGTGGTCCAATGTGTTTCATAACATTTTATGCCTTTTCCCCCAGAGTTAATCTCAGTTCCCCCCTTCCCCTTCTCCTGGCCCTATTATTAAGGCCCATTAGGCAAATGTATGTGGTTCTTCCTCCCCCCCCCAAACCTCCCCTTTCCCCCTACCCTTTGCGCAAATTCAGCACATTCTGTGTAGGCCTTTGGCCCATCCTTCTCTGCTCTTTTCTTTGTGGATAGGGGCTGGGAATGGGGCATAGTGGTGAACTTTGCTGGTCCTGATACCTCTTGGACTGGACTCTGGGAAAATTCCACTAAGTCTAGCACCCCTGCACTTGGCTGCCGGCCATTCCTTCATTAGCAGTGACTACCCTTAGATTGGGAAGTCATCACTAGTAAGAGGAGTCAGGGAAGGCTTCCTGGATGAGGTAACAGATGAGATGTCTTTGAAATGATCTGTAATCATTTAACAGTTAACACAAATGGGGAAGGACATCTCCCTAGGCACAGGGAAAAGGGGACTCAATGATCCAGAAGCAAAATCCTCCAAATTCTGGCCACTGTCTCCTAAGTTAATGTTGTGTTCTGGGAGTGTAGATGGTGGTGGTTATTGTGAGGCCACTGGCCTGAAGAAAAGAGGATAGACCAGTTTGTGTATAAGGAAAAGGCTCTGAGAAAGGAAAATATTTGTCCATTAGGTAGTGAGTTCTCCATCATCAGAAATCATCAAGGGGTGACTGAAGGATCACTTGTCAAAGATGCTGCTAAGGAGATTGGTGATGCCCTGAGATCCCTTCCATCTCTGAGAATCTGTGGGCCTTGTTGCTGTGTCTCATCCAAGGCTGAGAATGAGAGGATGGGGAAGTCGGAAGACAAATCTTATGATCTAGGGACAATTTTTCTCTCTGATCTCAAGACTGCTGCCTGAAAACCCTTTTAGTCTGGAGACCGGTTTGCTGTCAACAGTTTTACATGCATTGATCTAATCCAAACCAGCCCCCAAGGCTATGCAGTGAGAGAAGAGACAGAGAACAGATGACAAGGGGCTGGGACAGAACCCAGGGGGAGTATGAAGGCTAGAGACCAGCAGGAAAATCCGGCCAGAGTTAGGAAGACAGATGGGTGGAGTGGTAAGAGAAAGGGAGGCTGGGCTGGGTTAGAGCAAAGAGGGAGCTAAGCCAGAGGGAGACCAAAATAAACCAAGTGACGGCCAAAAGGGACCAGTAAATAAAACAGACTCAAAACTCAGGGGTCAGCTGTCAAGGCAGGGAAGGGAATTTGGAGGGGCGGGTACGGACTGAAGAGGGTTGGGGAAAAAGAAGCTGGGGCAGAATGGAACCCTGGGACCTGGGGTGGAATGTGTGGAGGAGGGTGGAGCCCAGGGACTGTGTGGCTTCCAGTACCCAGAGGCCTGGACCCAGGGGAGGGACCTTCTAGGAACTACAGAGACTAGAGTGGGGGGGGGGGGGTGCGTTTAGAGATTGGATGATATAACCAGGGCAAGGCTTATTACTGCGATTTTACAGATGTTCAGAGGGGGTAACAGGAATGTGAGTTTATAAGACTTTATCCCCAAACAATCATATAAAATAGTCCACCTGGGACTTGGGCAGTCATCCCCACCTAGGCTGGGGCCCAGTGCTTAATGTTCGAAGGTAAATGGTGCCAAGACAGAGGTTCAATGCAACCCTCCAGCAGGCAATTTTCTTATAGGAATAACAGCTAATACTTATATAGCACTTTAAAATTTTCTAAGTGTTTTTACACATATTATTTCATTCAGCATCCAATGAAGTTGAGAATGATTCGGTGGCTTCCCAGGATCTCATAGCTAATAAGTGCCTGAGGTCAGATTTGAACTCAAGTCTTTCTGACCCCACATCTAACACTCTATCCAGTATGATGCCTAGTGATCTAGAGGAAATACTTGCCTTTGATTTTAGTCTTTTTGGATATAGATCTATCAGTCATGGGATAAACCTTAATTCCATCAATGGTCTTATAAATATCTGCTATAGTTCACAAGAGATCTTCAAGAGGAAGAAGGCCAAAGAGTGGGTTTCTTCAGATGACTTGACATGGGCAGAGACATAAGCCAGATCTCCAAAGCCTTCAATAAAGCATAAAAAGAGAATGAAATGTGGCATGATGGTCTACACAGCTGGCACACTGAGGGAGGGAGAGCGATAAGGCAGTGCCATGGTTCTTGACTTGATGACCCTGTTGGATATGTCTTCCTCCTGGATGTTCTCTCCTCCCTTGGTTTCCATGGCTTTGCTCTCCCATGGCTCCTTCCATGCATCTTTCTGATTCTTCCTCCTCAGTCTCCCATGGTGAATCCATCCATAGTGATGACAGCTAGCATTTACATAGCACTTCTAGGTTTTGTAAAATATTTTTATAAATGCTCAGTCATTCTACACTCACAACTTTGAGAATCAGGTGCTATTACTATTCCTATTTTGTGGATGGAGAAACTGAGGCAGTCAGTGTGAAGTGACTTGCTCAGGGTCACACAGCTAGTAAGTGACTAAGGCAGGATTTCAACTTTATTCACTGTACCACCATCCACTGCCTCTTGGAGAAAACAAGCTCCTCTACTACTACCCTATCATTCAAGGTAAGTTTATTGGAAAGGAGGCTGGTCCTCAGGTCAGGAGATCTTGGTTCAAATTCTTGCTCTGATGTTACTTAGCTATGAGTTGTTTTTGTTTTAGTTGTTTTTTCAGCCTTGTCTGACTCTTCATGACCCCATTTAGTGTTTTCTTGGCAAAGATACTGGGATGGTTTATTATTTCCTTCTCCAGCTCATTTTACTGGTAAGGAAACTGAGGCAAACAAGGTTAAGTGGCTTGTCCAAGGTCATACAGCAAGTTAAGTGTCTGAGGCCAGATTTGAACTCATAAAAATGAGTCTTCCTGACTCCAGGTCCCATCCTTAATCCGCAGCACACCTAGCTGTCCCTTTGTCACTTGTACAATGGGACTAGTTGTTGCATTACCTACCAAGAAAAGGCCTTAGAGTCAGGAAGATTTGTTAGTTGTGTGACCCTGGTCACATATGTCACTGTCACATCTTTGCACCCTAGGTACAAAGTTAGACTTCCTAAGTTAGATATAGACAACGCTGATTTGTATTGGTGGGAGAGATTCCATACTGGTCCACCAAACTCTTCTCTCTACCCACCACACACTCACTGATGAAATCACAGGTCTAGAGAAAAACAAACAACCAAAAGGCACCTCCTATAGAGGGGAACTGTGAGGAAAATTCTTTTTAGATCTTATGTGCTAGAAAAATAGAATAGTTGCACTATTATTTGTCCTTAGGGAACTGTGTCTACCCTACTGAACATATCACGGATTCCTCCTCAGTCTGGAGAGGGAGCCGAGTGAATAGTCTAGACACTCATCAAGAGGGCACAGGGGATGTGGGTTATGCTCTTTGAGTCTTGGGCCCTAGGACTTGGGATTCTCTTGGCATTTGGAGAAGGGAGTTTGAGAACTAATCCCAGGCTGTTCTCTTAGAAGTGGGTTGGCTCCATGCCGGAGGAGAGTGTGAGAAGGCTGGGAAGAGGGATTAAGTCTTCTTGGTCTATTGGTCCCTAGAGGACAATACTCAGAACCATGGAGAGGGGTTGAGCTGACATGGAGGCAGAATTTGTTTCTGTGGAAGGAAAATTTCCCTAATGATCTAAGCTGACCAAAAATGGAATTGACTACCTAGGGAGGTAGTGAGTTGTCCATCAAAGAGAGGCTTCATGGCCATTTGATGGGAGCACGTTAGAGGGGATTCCTGCTGTGTTAGAGGGTGAACCGGATACTCTTTTCTATGAAGACAGTACCAGGGGAAGTAACTCTGACTTCCCCCTCAAATTCCCTTTGAACCCCTTATAAACTTACTCACTGAGCCAGAGGGATTGTGGGCTGTCCTCAGATTTGTCTGTTTGGAATGTCATTCTCTAGAAAATATAGGAACAAATCTTCCCATCCCGTCTGGTACCAGACTCAGTGAGCAAAGGAAGCCAAGAGCACTTATTCTGCCAATGTCTTGTGGGTTCTGAGCTGAGTCTCCAAAAGTAAAGATGCATTGGACTGAGTCCTTCGCATTTAGGTCTGAGAATAAGGTGCAGTTGGGACTCAGTCTGTGAGGAGGCTCAGTCATTTATTAAGCACCTACTGTGTGCCAAGCGCCATGCTAAAGGCCCAGGCTCAGTTCCAATTTGTAGACAAAGGGAAATATACAATCATCTACATACACAAAGACTGAAGGATCACAGAGTCAAGGAGTGCGCACAGGACTGTGCTCCTTCCCCCTACTTAGCACAATGCTTGGCACACAGTAGGCACTTAAATGTTTGTTGACTGTTTACCTGAGAGAGGCATCCAATCATATCTTACCTACACTCTGCTAAGGCTAGGGATACAAAGAAAGGCAAAAACTGGGTTCTGCTCCCAAGAAGCTCATAGTCTGATGGACGAAAAAACCTGTGGAACTGTGTACAAACAAGATATAGACAAGATAAAGCAAAGATAATAGCAGGGGGAATATACAAACATCAAGGGGGACCAACCAGGTAAATCTTCTTCCAGAAAGTGAGATTTTGGCTGAAATTTAAAGAAAGCCAGGGAAGCTAGATCAGGAGGGGGAGCACTCTGGACATAGAGTGTGGAAATATCCAGTCTAGAGATGAAATGTCATGTGCCAGGTCTGAGTCACCAAATTGTACAGTACAAGGAGGGGAGATATGTGTAAGAAGACTGGAAAAGTAGGAAAGTCCCAGGTCATGGAGGGCTTTAAAAGTCAAATGGCATTTTATATTTGATCCTGGAGACAATAATGAGTCAGGGGAGTTTATTGAATAGGGCAGTGAAATGGTAAACCCATTTTAGGAAGATTACTTTAATAGCTAAGTGAGAGTAGAGTGGGGAGAGACCTGACACAGAGGGGCCAACCAGAAGGTTATTGCTATAGGTATGAAGTTGGGAACATCTGTACCAGGGTGGTAGAAGTGTCAGAAGTCAGAAGGCACACGTTTGAGAGATGTGACAAAGGTCAGCAAATTGACAGACCTTGGCAACTGATTGGATGCGGGCAGCTGGAGTGATAGAAAAAAAGAGAAAAGAAGGAGATGGGGATGACACATGGATTTGGAGCCTGGGTGACCTTCAAAATAATAGGGAATTTAGGAACAGGGGAGAGTTTGGGAAAAAGATAATGGGTTCAATTTGGGACATGTTGGGTTCAACATGTCTATAGGAGATCCAGTTTGAGATGTTCAATAGGTAGTTAGGGATGGGAGATTGGAGATGGGAGAAAGGTCAGGGCTAGATACATTGATCTCAGAGTCATTTGTATAGTATGATCATTGAATGCATAGAAGCTGATGACACCACAAAGTTAAACAGTAAGGAGAAGATGGGGGACATCCACAGAGAATTCATACAACCTGGAAACCCTTCCTGAAGTGGGGAAGGAATACTGGCAAGTAGGAGGTTGATGTAGATAAGAGGAAGAGCCAGTGAGGCCACTCGGAGGTGTGATGTGGGTGTCCAGAGGCAGGGATCAGAGGGAATAAGCCCATCTAAGCCTCTCTCCTCTGGCACAGCATCAGACCCAGGGGCCCAGAAGGTGCTAGGGAGATCTTAGGTGGAGGCAGGATTTGGTGCTGAGGTCGACACTCTTATCAAAGTGTGACTCTTTGGACTTGGTTCCCAAGGCCAATCCTCAGAGCGGAAGGATTAGGGCTGCTTCAGTCAACAAATTTAAAATCCATCAATCAACAAATCTTGAGACTCTTAGCTCTGAGCTGGGGCTGGACTGACACCTCAGCCTGTGGGGAGCAAGGGGCCTAAGGCAGGGAACAACACCTCAGGGTCAGAGGTCTGGATCATTGGTCTGATAACAGAGAGCAGACTCCAAGAGCCTAGAGGAGGGAATAATATAGAAGTACTTGGGTGGAGGAATTAGGAGTGGAGGAGGTGACGGAAGGGGGAGGAGAAAGGGGTCTTCTCTTGCTCCATTCTATCCCAGAGACTGTTTATATCATAAATCCCAGAGAACTTTATTGGAAAGAAAGATCTTAGAGACCTAAGTCCAACTTTTGCATTTGAATGACAAGGAAACTGAGTCCCAGAGAGGGCAAGATACTAGTCACAGTTGTAGAATTTGTTCAGTTATGTTTGTTTCTTTATGACCTCATTTGGAGTTTTCTTGGCAGAGATGCCATTTCCTTCTCCAGCTCATTTTGCTGATGAGGAAACTGAGGCAAACAGGGTTAAGTGGCTTACCCAGGGTCACACAGCTAGTAAGTGTCTGAGGCAGATTTGAACTCAGAAACATGAGTCTTCCTGACTTCAGGCCAGCAGTCTATCCACTGTGCCACCTAGATGTGCAAGGACAGATCTTAAGAGAAAATCTAATTCCATTCTTAGTACTTCAATGAGGAAAATGAAACAAGAGAAGGGAAGGAAGTTGCCCAGGGATGCACAGGTTGGAGCTAGTCAGATGGCTTGACCATCTCACTGAGATTCTTCACTTACTGCCCTTCTTCCCTGGGCCTTCATTCCCATTCCTACATCTTGGGAATCCTTGCACTGTTGCCTACCCAGGACTCATAGAGGGGCTCCAGCAGAGTTGTGTCAAGCACTGTGTCAAGCAGTTTGGGGGTACAAACACAAAGTTAAAGACAGTTCCTGCCTTCATGGAGCTCACATTCTTGTCGTGGGAGATAATATATACAAGAGAATGGGGGTAAAGGACTGGTGATTTAGTCCAAGGGGCTGTGAGTAGAGCTATAGGAGGCCCGACTGACATGGGATTTCCAGAAACAGGCAGAATTGATTTGGTTATGGGGAGGTTGTATGTGAAGAGTGAGCATTCAATGACTTTTTGGTAAAAGGCTATGGTTGGGCCTAGGTGTTCACTGTTCTATGCCCTAAAATTACTCTGAGTGTGGATATTCTACATCCTAGAGGTTCCGTGAGTTATCCCCTTTCCTGATGTGAAAATATCTGATACAATGGATCAACATTTGGTGTTCTCATATCTCTACTGGAGGGCATGAGAAACCTCATCACAAAGAGCTAATGTGGTAAGGTAGACATCTCATTTCCTGATTCCCCACCTCCCAATAATTCCAGGAATGCCAGCACACCCATCCCCCCCAACCCTAACCATCACCGGGGGTCTTCCTGGCTACTCTAAGGAATTGGGTAGGGTTGCAATGTGATAACTATGAAATCCATTCCCAGACTCATAACTAAGGCAGGGCACTCAGGATGTTCCCCAAGGGTGCTGTGGCTTCTTGTGAATTCACAAGCCTAAAAAATCATCTCACTGGCAAACTTCATGAAATTGCTCAGGACTTCAAAGCCAATCTGCTCTTAGAGATTGCAGCTTCCACTGCTCAGTAGGAAGCAAATGAAGTGTGTCTGAGGACACTGACTTCCACAGTGTCAACACCAAACGTGTCACAATCACACTCAAAGATATCCAGCTAGTGTGTTGCATACACAGAGAATGTGCTCCACTGTGACACAAGGACATTTCTTACTCTCAAAATAGGGGGGGAGGAATAAAACTTTTTCCTGCTATGTAGAGTTGTGAGTATTTGATACTAAATTTGTCCTAGGTGCCCATATTCCTAGTTAAATCTATGTCAAATCCTAAGAGTTCCAGGGTTCAGTCAACCAAGACTGAATCCAAAGGCAAAAGTCTCTCCCAACACCACCACCACTGCTATCAAAGTGCCACATTGGGCATAGATCACCTGAGTCGCAGTAGCAGAGCCAATGATCTTGAGGGGATTCATTCAGTGGTGGAGGAGGTCAGGCAGGAGATGCCAAAATGATATGTTCCTCAAACCTAAGTGAGAGAGCAGGGCTCTGTTCTCCCATTCAGGAAGAAGTGGGTAATATGCCCTCTGGATGTAAGCTACCCTGGGACAACATCTCAAGTGTCCTCTCCTAGCTGTGGCTCTGGGAATGGACTTTAGAATCTAATGATTTGAGGCTCTTGGACTGATCACATGTTGGACCCAGCCCTATTCCTTAGGGTTCTCAGGAAGATTCTGAGCGATGGTGGGGGCAGAGGTTTGCTCTGGAGTTCTTAGAACTGTTGGGGGAGGAGGATCAGGAAACGAGGCTCACTTGGCCACAAGAGCTCCTCCTGAAATTTCTCATTTAAAGCCACAAAATTTACTCTACCTTTCCCCTAATGGCCAATACTCAAGCTCTTTCTCCCAGACACCCTCCAAGCATCCAGTTGGCTCCTGCCTGATGTCTCTTTCTTTACAAATAGAAGGCTCTGTCCTTGCATAACAACCATTCTGGTGTATTTAGAGTACAAAAGAGGACAGTCCAAGTTTTCCCTGATCAGTGTTAAATGGTATCATCAGACTTTTAAACTCATGAATCTCCATGTCTGTAGTACAGCTTTGGATGTGGCTTCACTGGAGTTCATGGTGCTATAAATATGTATGCATTTGTCATATCCCCCAAGCATCTTGTGGGCAGTAGCTATGTCTCATTTACACTTCCTACCCACCTGGCACCTAGGAGTGCTAAACACAAAGTGAGTGATTAATAAAAGTTTATCAAATTGAATTGGATTTTAAGTCTTGTCTTCCTTCCTGCCCCTTCCCTCCTCACAGACAGGGAAGCACCATGAAAGCTTCCAAACTATTTTTACCAGCTAACTGCTTGAGAAAAGCTCAATCAAATGGCCTCCCTTCTTCTTTGATGGTGAACTTTCTCCCTGAGGTCTGAAGCCCTCTTTTACCTAAGCTTCATAGCAAAATTCTAGAGTTTCTTCAATGCCCTGGTACCCTGTACCATGTCTAACTAGGCCTAGCTCACTTCATGTTTGGATCATGTTTAGGACTTCCTAATTGGTCATCCTGCCTCTAGGCTCTTCCTCTGATCCATTTTGCACATGTTATCAGATTAATTGCGTTATAAACCTCTTTCATCACATCATTCCCCTGATGATACACCTTCACCAGCTCCTGCTGTCCTCAGAATAATATCCAGATTCCTTAGCCAGACATTCAAGGCCCTGTGCAACACTGGTATGAAACTCAAATAGAAATTGGGCCACTAAACCCTCCATAAATATCTTTGTGGGAAACATACTCACTTAATATAATATTATCTGTGTTTTATTGTATTTTAATTTATTTTGTTAAATATTTCTCAATTTCATTTTAATCTGGTTTGGTACATACAGCTAATGTGCCTGAGAATTCTGGCCAATACAGTCTTAATTTACATTTTTTTTTGTCCTTTTCTCCTTCAATATAGCTTCCATTCCAACATAATTCAATCCACTAAGCATGTAAGGATCAACTGAACTTCTCGACCCCACCCCCAACTCTGATCCCTGGCCTCTTATATATATCATTGCTCATCCCCACCTCCATGCATTTGCTCATAGGGGTCTCTTCTTCAAGGATATAGTACCACTCTAAGATTTTCAAAACATTTTAAATGCATTATCTCTCATTTGATCTTCACAGAGTAGGTAGTACAAGTGACAAATATTATCCTCATTTTTTCAAAATTTATTAAAGTTTTCAACATTCATTTCCACAAAATTTTGAGTTCCAAATTTTCTCCCCATCTCTCCTCTCTCCCCACACCAAATGCTCTGCATTCCGATTGCCCCTTTCACCAATGTATCCTTTCTACTAACACCCCTCCCTTCCCTTATCCCCATCTTCTCTCTTGTCTTGTAGGGCAAGAAAAATTTCTATACCCCATTACCTGTATTTCTTATTTCCCAGTTGTGCGCAAAAACAGTTTTCAACATTTGTTCCTAAAACTTTGAGTTCCAACTTCTCTCCCTTCCTCCCTCTCCAGTCATCCAGACTAAGAAGGCAAGCAATTCCATATAGGCTATATATGTGAAGTTTTGCAAAAGACTTCCATAATGGTCATGTTGTGTAAGACTAACCACATTTCCCTCCATCCTATCCTGCCCCCCCATTTCTTCTATTCTCTTTTTTGACCTTATCCCTCCCAAAAGTGTTTACTTCTAATTGCTCCCTCCTCCCATTGTCCTCCCTTCCATCATCCCCCTACCCTGCTTATCCCCTTCTCCCCTACTTTCCTGTAGTGTAAGATAGATTTTCATATCAAATGGAGTGTGCATGTTATTCCTTCCTTGAGCCAAATGCGATGAGAGTAAGCTTCACTTTTTCCCTCTCACCTCCCCCCTTTTCCCCTCCACTGGAAAAGCTTTTTCTTGCCTCTTCTATGAGAAATAATTTGTCCCATTCCATTTCTCCCTTTCTCCTCCCAAAATATTCCTCTCACTCCTTAATTTTATTTTTTTAGATATGATCCCTTCCTATTCAATTCATCCTGTGCTTTCTCTCTCTCTCCCTCTCTCTCTCTCTCTCTCTCTCTCTCTCTCTCTCCCTCCCTCCCTCCCTCCCTCTCTCTCTCCCTCTCTCTCTCTCTCTCTCTCTCTCTCTCTCTCTCTCTCTCTCTCTCTCTCTCTCTCTCCCTCTCGTATATGTGTGTGTGTGTGTGTGTGTGTGTGTGTGTGTAATACCTCCAACTACCCAGATGCTGAGAAAAGTTTCAAGAGTTACAAATATTATCTTTCTGTGTAGGAATGTAAGCAGTTCAACTTTAGTAAGTCCCTTGTGGTTTCTCTTTTCTGTTTACCTTTTCATGCTTCTCTTGATTCTTGTGTTTGAAAGTCAAATTTTCTTTTCAGCTCTGGTCTTTTCATCAAGAATGCTTGAAAGTCCTCTATTTCACTGAATGACCATTTTTTCCCCTAAAGTACTCAGTTTTGCTGGATAGGTGATTCTTGGTTTTAATTCTAGTTCCTTTGACTTCTAAAATGTCATATTCCAAGCCCTTCAATCCCTTAATGTAGAAGCTGCTAGGTCTTGTGTTATCCTGATTGTATTTCCACAGTACTTGAATTGTTTCTTTCTAGCTGCTTGCAATATTTTCTCCTTGACCTGGGAACTCTGGAATTTGACTACAATGTTCCTAGGAGTTTCTCTTTTTGAATCTCTTTCAGGAGGTGACTGGTGAATTTTTTCAATATTTATTTTGCCCTCTGGTTCTAGAATATCACTCAGTTTTCCTTGATAATTTCATGAAAGATGATGTCTAAGCTCTTTTTATGATCATGGCTTTCAAGTAGTCCCATAATTTTTAAATTGTCTCTCCTGGATCTATTTTCCAGGTCAGTTGTTTTTCCAATAAGATATTTTACATTATCTTCCATTTTTTCATTCTTTTGGTCTTGTTTTGTAATTTCTTGGTTTCTCATGAAGTAGTTAGCTTCCATCTGTTCCATTCTAATTTTTGAAGAAATATTTTCTTCAGTGAGCTTTTGAACTTCCTTTTCCATTTGGCTAATTCTGCTTTTTAAAGCATTCTTCTCCTCATTGGCTTTTTGGAGCTCTTTTGCCAATTGAGTTAACCTATTTTTAAAGGTGTTATTTTCTGCAGTATTTTTTTGGGTCTCCTTTAGCAAGTTGTTGACTTGCCTTTCATGCTTTTTTTGCATCTCTCTCATTTTTCTTCCCAATTTTTCCTCCACCTCTCTTACTTGATTTTCAAAGTCCTTTTTGAACTCTTCCATGCCCTGAGTCTATTGCATATTTATTTTGGATGTTTTGGATGCAGAAGCCTTGACTTTTATGTCTTTCCCTGATGGTAAACATTGTTCTTCCTCAATGGAAAGGATGGGAGAGAATACCTGTTCACCAAAAAAGTAACCTTCTATAGTCTTATTTTTTTTCCCCTTTTTTGGGCATTTTCCCAACCAGTTACTTGACTTTTGGATCCTTTCTCAAGAGTAGGGTATACTCTGGGGACCTGTAAGTTCTCAGTTCCTCCAAGGTGGCATAATCAAGGGAGAGGAGTTTATTTCCAGGTCTGGCTCACATCTGAGGTTCAGATCAGCTGCTCAGTTCCCCCAGGGGCTTTATACTGAGAGCTCCAACAGTGGAACAATGTACACGGGCTGTTGCCTGCTGGGGTTACCACCAGCCACTGATGCTGCTGCTGCTGCCACCACAGCAGGCTGGGGTCGGGGTTGGGCAGGACCCTGCTGTCTTGTCATGGAGGTGAAAAAGCCCTCTCAGTGACCTTTGAAGTTGCCTTTGGTGCCTGTGGGCTTAGGGATCTTCAAACCTCTGCTGCTGGGGATTCCACCCGTGAGGCCTGCTCTCCCTGGTGCTGTACAACCCAGGCTAGGCTGTGCTCTGCTCTGTGTCTGGTGGGACAGACCCCTCCTGTCAGCCCTTCAGGTCACCCTGGGCTGCAAATCTCCTCCATTCTGTCACTCTGTGGCCTCTGCTGCTCCAGAATCCACTGAGAGTCTTTTTTTACAGGTATTTTATGGGCTGTGGGGGAAGAGCTAGAGTATGTATGTCTTTCTGTTCCATCATTTTGACTCCATCCCCCTATCCTCATTTTAAAGATGAGGAAACTGAGGTTCCAAAAGCAGGAGACTTAAGGTACTCATGGTCAAAAAGCTAGAAGCGGAAAAGCCTAGAATAGCTCAGGCTTTCACATTGCAAGCTTCTCTTCACTCTTCTCTGTTTTTCCAAATTTTTCTTATGATTATTATTTTAAATTCTACTTATTATTCAAGGCTCAGATCAATTTAGTTCACTCTAATGGCTCCCTCCTCACTGTTCTCTGTCTTTCTAAAGTCTAATCATCATTCAAAGCTCAGACTACCCCAGATCACACTGCTGGATCCTTCCTTATTCTCTGCCTTACCAAATTCTTTGAGACATAGCCAATCCTAGTCCACACTGATGGCTCCCTTTTCTGAGCCCCTATAGTCCTGACTAGCTCTGACCCTTGGATGGAATTGGCTCATCTATGTAAATCTTATCTTCCTAACCCCATTTTCTCTTCTGCAGCACAGTGACTTGCTGGACTCAAATAAATATTTGCTAACTGGCTGATGGATTTGGGGTGGTTAGGCCTTTCATTGAGCCAAGATGCCCTTGGTAGTAATTGGATCTTAATTCGAGTCATTACAAATGATAAATCCTCATGCTTTCCTTTGGCTTTTTCAAGCCATTTCCTCCGTCCCACACCATGTCTTTGCTGGACTTGGTTGTTTGTGATCTTGCTAAAAGATATAAGCCTCCTCCTTGTAGCTGAAGGAGGGAAGACTTAGAACACATTAGCTTCAGTCAGGATATAAACTGAATCCAGCTCCTCCACTAGTTGATTCACAGACAAGCCACAAGGATCAAAACAGGGGATAAGGCGAGAAAGAGGAAATGATTCCAGGATGATCATCCCCATTGCTGGTGACTCAGCTTAGAGGACACAGTCCCCAAAGTGGTGATGTGTGAGAGGCCCCAAAGAGGGTCCATTGGAAGGAAGGGTCCATTGTCTTTCCAGGGCAAAGGCTGGAGAAAGAGAATCCCAAATGTTCCCCTCCAATTTCAACATCCTCCCGGGAGCTGTTGTTATCAGGTGTCAGTGGGGCTGGTGTCTATCTGGCCTGTCGCCTGAGGAGGAACCTAGTATCCTTCTCTCTGCTCTGCTAAACCCCTAGTGATATGGGGGTCATCTCCAAGCTGCCTCCTTAGTTCTGCTGGTTGTCATATCCGCCTCTGAGATAAGCCCTGAAGAAGGCGGAAGGAGACACACACACACACACATACACACAGAAGCACATACATTCACAATTATACTCACACATGCATAGATTGTAATACATGATCATAGAATTTAGAGCAAGAAGGGACCTTGGAGGTCATGTAATCTAACCCCTTCATTTCACACATCAGGAAATTGAGACCCAAAGAGGTTATACTCAGAGACATACACATGCTCACAGATTGACACACAGAGATTCTTAGATGTCTCCCACAACTACACTCCAACATATGTACTCAGAGACATATATGTATATATATACACACACACACTCACATACAGATACATGTTTATATAGATGCTCCCACATGTATACTCCTATATATACTCACACCCTCCCTCACATACATACATTCACATACATACATGCACACATGACATGTAGGTATGCACATATGCCTATACAGATGTGTACTCCTTCCTAAATTCTCAGAGTCAGAAAGCACCTCAGAGATCATCTACTCAATATCCTCATCCCATGTAGAAACGCTCTCCACAGCAGTCCTGACAGATGATTATGCAGCCTTTGTCTTGGATACTTCCAGTGAAAGGGAGCTCACTACTTCACAATACAGCCAATCCCACCACTGGGTTGCTCTGCTGATCAGAAGACTCTTCTTCCTTTCAGGTGTCCTGAAATCTGCTTTCCTATAACTTTGATTCACTCATCCAAGTTTTGTTCTCTGGGGCCTAATGAAACCTGATCTGTCTTTCAAATGGCAGACTTTGATTTACACTTGAAGACAGAGATCATGTCTCTAGCTTGTCAATGACTTTTCTAAAATGTGACCAACAAAAAACAAAAGAAGATAAAATGTGACAGTCGAAACCTGATCCAGTGCTCTAGTTGGAGCCTGGTTAGGGGAGAGGACAGTAGGCTATTAGAGCTCTCACTCTGGACACTCTCCTCTGATTAAAGCAGCCTATCACTGCACTTTTTTTGGTTGTCACTCTCATTTTAGATATAAAGGATTTACAGTTCACTGAGAATTACTTGATCTTTTTCCACAGAGATTGTTGCAGCATCTGAATCCAACAAATTAGATTCGTAGGATCATCATTTAGAGTCAGAAGGAGCCTTAGAGGTCATCTAGTTTAATTCCCTCCTTATTCAGGTGAAGAAACTGAGACACACAGAGGTTACATAACTTATCTAGGATCACACGGATGGTATATATCTGAGGCAAGACTTAAATCCAGTGCCCAAATCTAAATCCAGTGTCCTATCTATTATGCCATGTTACTTCTTGAATTCAATTCATTTCATCTCAATTCAGTTCACATATAACACTCATTTGGGGGCTCATTTCTTCAACTCATATTGGCCCTGGCAGATTGGATCACCTATCTCTGTTTTTGCTTCTTATGATTTTCAGCCTTGGTGAAATCTAGGGCATACGCCTTTACGTAAATTGATTAAGCACATATGGAAGAGATACAGAATTTCAATAAGATACAATCTCCCTCCTGCTTTACTAAGCTAACAGTTGTCCCCATCCTGTATTCAGTTTTTGAATATAGGAGTTCAATTTTTGAACTTCAGTGCTAGGTTTTATATGGACCTTTACTAAATTTAGTCTCAAGAGAAAAAGGAGCAGAGAAAAGTAGAGGACAGGAGAGCAGAGAGGAGAGGAAGGAGAAGAAGGGAGAGTGAAGGGGAGGGGGAAAGGAGGATAGGAGAGAAAAGGAGAGGAGGACAGGAGGGAAGAGTGAAAGGGAGGGGGAAAGGAGGATAGGAGAGAAAAGGAGAAAGCAGGAGAGGAGGGGAGAGTGAAAGCAAGGGAGAGGGAAGGGGAGAACACACAGGAAGCCTCACTAAATACTTGTTACATTGAATTGACATAAGTTGGATGGAATGTACATCACACCTAGAAGTGCTTAATAAATGACCATGTAATAGAAGTGAATCATTTGGAGTGGAATGGACCATAATGGGTGGAATTTATTAGTACTGTAACAGCTTATGATTATACAGCACTTGAGGTTTTGCAAAGTGCTTCACATACATTAACTCAGGTGATCTGGACAGCAACCTGGGAAGGTGCTACTATTATTTGCCATTTATTGTGGATAAAGAAACTGAGGCTTATAGAGGTTAACTGACTAGGCTAGGGTCATATAGCTCGTAACTGGAATGAGTAATTGGAGTGAGATAGAAGCAAAGTGGATGTAACAGAATGAAACAGGTGAGATAGAATGTGGTCTGGTCAGGAACAGGATTAGAATGGGTTCTGTCCCAACCCCAACCCACCCAATCTCCGTCTTGGTCTCTATCTCTTTCTTGTGTCTGTCTCTTCTGTCTCTCTCTATCACACACACACACACACACACACACACACACACACACACACACACACACACACACACAGCCTTATCCTGAGAAGTCCCATCTCAGTCTTTCTGAGAGCTCATCTTCAGCTTGGAAATGCTGACAACCGGATTCTCCACAAATATCCTGAAATAACACCCTCGCCCCAGTACTAGGTAAACAAGGGCCTCCAGGGAAGAAAAATGAGTTGTTTTCCCTTAGCTACAAATGCTCCCTTTTCCCCCATGACAGCATATGTCAGTAAGGAGAGTGCTTGGGCTGCCTGTCAATGGGGAATAAACATGTTTGCTTTCCCGAAAGGAAACCAGGGGTTTGACTTGGAATTTTGCTCTGGAAAATCTATTTGGATGATAATTAAGTCTTTATGGGCCCTTGACCGAGGTCAGAGCCCAAGGGAGGGGGAGATGAAGGCTGGAGGGAGATTGGAGGGAAGGAAGAGGGAAGGGAGAAGGGAGTACGATTCCATTGACAGAAGTCCAGTCTCCTGACTGTCCATTTGATTACTGGAGAGCAATGACCTTCCTCTATGGAGACTGCCCTCTTCTTCCTCCTCATATCCTGGCAGTGGGACATGTGATTCAAGATGTGTCTCCTGCAGCAGGAATGGAACACAGCAATTTATTCCCTCTGGCTAAGTTATCCATAATATTATTCATAGCAGGTTAAAGTGAACTTTCAACTGGTTTTCTTTCAGGCCGTAGTAATATGTGTGCATATGAGATGGTTGGTAGGACTAGTCTGTGGTTAGAAAGCAGTTTGACAGCAGGCTTTGGTGCAGTCAGTCTCTGATCAGAGGTCAGTCTGTGACTAGAGTTACTAATTGAGTCAAGTCTGAGTCTCTGGCCAAGAGGACGGCTCAGTCTGAAGGTGGAGAATTAAGTTTTTTAGAAGTAGTGGTGGTGATTTTGAGGAATAATGGTGAGTCTAATGAGACTCAAGGATGGGCAGGGTGATAACAATGGCAGTAGTGAATGATGGCCACGGTGATGATGGTGCTTCTGGACATGGTGATAATGATGAACAATGACAATGATGAGGGTAGTGGGGATGATGATGGCCGTGGTGATGATGACAATAGTAGCCATAGTGATGAATGTGGTGATGGTGATGGTGATGGGGAAGGTGACAATGACGATGGTGGTGGTGGTCACATGGACTATGGTGATGGTAATGATGGTGCATTTTGGCAAACCACTTTATCTCCATAGCCCACTGAAGCCTAGTTATCTGTGCCAATTTCTATGAATCCTTCTTTAGCCATTCCACCTGAACTATATGCCAGTCTGGCTTTCCCCCAACCCCGAATACTCCTGCTGTGGAAGCTGTTAGTTTCCTAAGTCTTTGGAAAGCTCTTAGAGCTTTACCTCAACTGTCATTAACCACAAACCCTGGAAACAATGTTTCTTGGAAGACTTTTCCTTCTTTGATGTACCCTACTACTTTCCCCTAATTCCAATGCAATGCATTTTCTGAACCTGAGGAGCATAAGTGAGCAGTGGTTAGGCCTTGGAAATCTTTACAATATGTGGACTAGAAATCCAGAAGGTAAAAGTATCTTAGGAAGGCAATAAGATTGAAATTGGGTTTGAATCCTATAGCTATCTTACCTGTTATTAGCTGTGCAATCTTGGGTAAGTCACTTCTCTACTTTGAACCTCAGTTTCTCCATCTATAAAATGGGAGTAATAATACTTGCACGACCTACCTAGGAGTTATGATTATTTTTTCTTGGGGTCTTTTTAATGGATGTTGGAGGAGCTGTAATTTCAATGTTACTGAAATGCATCTCAGGAGCAGGGGAGAGCTTAGTAGACATCTTTATAAAGAGTACAAGGTGAAAATAGCCCAGAATATCAACTCAAACAAGTAGAAGTGGTGACTGGGATTACAGATGACAGAGTTGAAAGTCCAAAGTAAAGTTCCAAACTTGACTTATGGCTGGATTGGAGGGGCCTAACAGGTAGCAGGACCAGGGATTAGGAATCTAAGGCTTGGGACCAGGGTACAAGTAGGGTATTGAACTGGACAAAGAGCCTCCCTATTCTCTGCACTTTCCAACCTATAAGAGAACAGGAGTTATTAGCATTGGTCATATGTGACCAGATCCCATCTTCCTCCTGTGATTTCCCTTTATCTGGAGAAGTTTCTGCCCCTCTCCTTTTCTTCTATAGCCAGTGGGGACTCCATGGGATGCTGATTTGCAGAGAGAAGCCCAGGGAAAACAAGGTGCCAGAGAGTTGGAATTTGGAGTCTTGAATTCACATCCTGGTTCTTCATGACCTAGCTGTGCCATGTTGAGTAAATTTCTTCTCTTTGGGTCTTAGGCTCCTTCTTATAAAATAAAGAGGTGCGGTGTTAATGAGGTTTAAGATCTCATTCAGATTTAAATTCTATGGCCCATTATGACCTCTTTGCACAGACTGTCTAGATATATCTTAGGGTTCCTCAGTGCTAAGCCTTTTGTATACAAAGACAGAAATAGTGTCTGTCTTCAAGAAGTTTACATTCCAATGGAGAAGACAACATGTAAATGATTAGGTGTATAAAAATATATACACAGTAGACTGGAGGTAATTTCAAAGTGTGATACAGTGGATAGAGCTAGGTCTGGAGTCAGGAGGATCTGAACTAAAATCTGAACTCAGACACTTATTAGATGTATGACCTTGGGCAAGTCAATTAACCTTGTTTACCTCAGTTTTCTCATCCGTAGAGTGACCTGGACAAGGGAATGGCAAATCACTCCAGTATCTTCATCAAGAAAATTCCAAATGGGGTCAGGAAGAGTCAGACACAACTGAACAATTCCAAGAAGGCACTAGTAGTGTGTGTGTGTGTGTGTGTGTGTGTGTGTGTGTGTGTGTATGTGTGTGTGTGTGTGTGTGTGTGTGTGTGTGTTGGTGGGGAAGATGATGAACCTAGAAAAGCTTACAGAAGGTGGGATTTGAGCTGAATTTTGAAGAAAGCCAGAGAAGCAAAGAGATGCTGGTGAAGAGGGACAGCTTTCCTGGTATAGGAGGATAGAGAGTGCAAAGATGTGGAAGTGGGAGACTGAGTGTTATTTGAAAGGAATAAATAGACCAGTGCACCTACATCATGGCATGGTTGGAACACTGGAAAGGTAGGAAGGAGCTAGGTTATAAAAAATTCAAATATCAAACCAAAGATTTTATTTTTGATCCTGGAGGTAAGAGGGAGCCATTGAAGTTTATTGAGGTGTGTGTGTGTGTGTGTGTGTGTGTGTGTGTGACCAATTAGAAGACTATCACAATAGCCCACATGAGAAGAGATGAGGACATGAATTAAGGCTGCAGCTGGATGCATGGAAAGAAGTGGATGCATAGGACAGATGTTGCAAAAGTGAAGTTAAAAGATTTGACAACAGATTGAATACATATTGAGAAGCTGAGGATGGCACTGAGGTAAGCCAGGTGGTGACTAGGAGACTAATCGTGCCCTCTTCGGTAATATGAAAGTTCAGAAGAAGGAAGAGTGTGGGTTGGGGGGCAAGGGGAGAAGATAATGAGTCCTATTTTGAACATGTTGAGTTTGAGATGCCCATGAGTCATCCAGCTGGAGGTGTCCACAAATCAATTGGTGATACAAGACTAGACCTCAGAATTGGGTATATAACTCTGAAAATCATCTGCATAGAGATGAAATTTGAACCCAAGGGATTGATAAAATCACCAAGTAAGATAGTGTAAAGAGAAAAGAAGATGTCCTAAGAAATAGCTGAGAGGAGGAAGGAGTAATGAGATCCATGATTTCTGGCCATCCCATGAATGAAGAATCAGCAAAGGAGACAGAGAAGGGTTAGTCAAACAGACAGAAAAAGGCCTAGAGGAGAAGAGTGTAATGAAAATCTTGAAAAAAGAATGCATCCAGGAAGAGAAGGTGATGAATAGTTTAAGGTACTTCAGAGAGGTCAAGAGGGATGAGGATTAAGGAAAGATCATTATATTATAGGCGATTAGGAGATCATCCCTAACTCTGGAGAGAGGGGCTGCAGTTGAACAAGGAGGATGGAAGGCAGACTGCAGAGAGTTTAGAAGAAAGTGAGAGAAGCGGAAATGGAAGCTCTGGGAATAGACAATTTCTTAAGAAATTTTAATGGAGGAAAGGAAAGAAAAAGAAAGTGTCTGAAGCTAGATTTGAACTCAGGACTTTCTGTCTCCAGGCCCAATGCTCCAGATATTGGACCACTTAGTACCATTCTTTTTGGCACTCAACCACCAAGTCCCAAGAAAATAACACTGGAAAACTATTTAATTCTGATCAATGTGCTGATCTGTCCTGACTTAAGAGGGTTGACTGTGAAGTCTATCTACCACCTTTTGGCAGAAAGATGTGAATTCCAGGTATAGAATGAGGCAAACTTTGTCACATATGGCCAATTTGTTGATTTGGTTTTCTTTTTTTTAAAAAAATATATAATTTGTTTTTCAGTTCTCAACATTCACTTCCACAAGAATTTGAATTCAAAATTTTCTCCCCATCTCTCCCCACCCCAGCCCCATGACAGCATGCACCCCTTCCTCTAGTCTGTCATCTCTTCTATTATCCACCTTTCTCCCATCCCTCTTCCCCTCTATTTTCTTGTAGGGCAAAATAGATTTCTGTATTTCATTGCCTGTATATTTTAATTTCCAGCTGCATGCTAAAACACTTTTTAACATTCATTCTTAAAGATTTGAGTTCCATATTCTCTCTCTCCTTCCCCACCCATTCTCATTGAGAAAACAAGCAATTCAATATATGTCCTACATGTGTTACAGTGCAAAGCACTTCCAAAATAGATATGTTGTAAAAGACTAACCATATTTCTCGCTGTCCTATCCTGCCCTCCATTTATTCCATTCTCTCCCTTGACCTGTCCTCCCACAATAGTGTCTGCTTCTGATTATCCCTTTGCCTAATTTGCTGTCCCTTCTATTATCTTCCCTCTCCTATCCACTTCCCCCTTACCTTCCTGCAGGGTGAAATAGATTTCCATATCCAATGGAGTGTATGTTATTCCTGCCTTAAGCCAAATCCCATGAGAGTAAGGACCACATTTTCATTTCATCTTTCCCTCTTTTCCTCCATTGTAAAAGCTCTTTCTTCCCTCATTTATGTGAGATGATCTGCTACATTCTTCCTCTCCCTTTCTCTTACTCCTAGTACATTCCATTCAATAGTAAATTTTATTTTTTTTAGGTATTCTCCCTTCATATTCAGCTCACCTTGTGCTCTCTATGTGTGTGTGTGTGTATATATATGTATATATACATATACACATATACATATATGTATATACACACATATACGTATATACACACACATATACATGCATACACATACACCCATGCACATATACATACCTACACATATATAATATACACATACATACATACCTATACACACCTACATATATATTCCCTCTAACTACCCTAATACTGAAAAAGGTCGCATGTGTTACAAATAACATCTTTCCATGTAGAAATGTAAACAGTTCAGCTTTAGAAAGTCCTATATGCTTTCTCTTTCCTGTTTACCTTTTCATGTTTCTCTTAATTCTTGTATTTGAAAGTCAAATTTTCTATTCAGCTCTGGTCTTTTCAACAACAATGCTTGGAAGTCCTCTATTTCATTGAAATTCCATTTTTTTTCCCTGAAGTATTATACTCAGTTTTGCTGGGTAGATGATGCTTGGTTTTAATTCTATTTCCTTTGATCTCTGGAATATCATATTCCAAGCCCTTCAATCCCTTAGTGTAGAAGCTGTTAAATCCTGTGATATCCTGATTTTATTTCCACAATATTTGAATTGTTTCTTTCTGGTTGCTTGTAATACTTTCTCCTTAACCTGGGAACTCTGGAATTTGACTACAATATTCCTAGAAGTTTTCCTTTTGGGATCTCTTTCAGGAGGTGATTGGTGAATTCTTTCCATTTCTATTTTACCCTCTTGGTCTAGAATATCAGGGAAGTTTTCCTTGATGATTTCTTGGAAGATGATGTCTAGGCTCTCTTTTGGATCATGATTTTCAGGTAGACCAATAATTTTTAAATTATCTCTCCTGGATCTATTTTCCAGGTCAGATGCTTTTCCGATGAGACATTTCACATTGTCTTCTATTTTTTCATTCTTTTGGTTTTGTTTTATAACTTCTTGGTTTCTCATAAAGTTATTGGCTCCCATCTGCTCCATTCTAATTTTTAAAGAACTATTTTCTTCAGTGAGCTTTTGAACCTCCTTTTCCTTGATGGCCTTTTGGACCTCTTTTGTCATTTGGGTTAGTCTATTTTTAAAGGTGTTATTTTCCTTAGCATTTTTTGGGGTCTCCTTTAGCAAGCTGTTGGCTTGCTTTTCATAATTTTCTTGCATTGCTCTCATTTTCTTCCCATTTTTTCCTCCACCTCTCTTACTTGATTTTCAAAACCCTTTTTGAGCTCTTCCATGGCCTGAGACCATTGCATATTGTTTTGGAGATTTTGGATGTAGAAGCCTTGACTTTTAGGTCTTCCTCTGATGGTATGCTTTGTTCTTCCTCACCTGAAAGGATGGAAGAAAATACCTTTTTTTTACCAAGAAAGTAACCTTCTATAAGTCTTATTTTTTCCCGTTTTTGGGCATTTTCCCAGCCAGTTAGTGGACTTTTGCATCCTTTGTCTTGTGGAGATTATACTCTAGGGACCCATAAGTTCTCAGATCCTCCAAGGTGGCACAATCAAGGGAGAGGAGTTTACTCCTCTCCTGGCCTGTGCTCTGGTCTATGACCAACCACAAGCACTCTTTTCTGCCCTGAAACTATGAGTAGGATTCCCTCTCCCCAGCCACCACTAGCTTCTCCTCACCCTACGACCACTACTTGGACTAAGACCCAGATCAGCTGCTTGATTCCCCCAGGGTCTTTAGGTCAGGACTTCAAAAGTGGAAACTGCTGCAGCAGTGACTACTGCCCTGGTCCTGTGCCTGGGGCCAATGGAGTTCCCCTCTCACCCATGTAAAAGAACTTTGAAGTTGTCTTTGGCATTTGTGGATTGAGAAATCTGGGAACCACAGCTGCTACCCATGATTCTGTGCCTTGAAGCCTGCTCCAGTCTTGTCAGTGTGGCATGGCCCATGCTGGGCTATTCTCTGCTCTGAGCTGGTGGGAAAGACCTTTCCTGTCAGCCTTCCAGACTGTCTTGGGCTGAAAATCCATTTTGCTGTCAATTTGTGGCTTCTATTGCTCTAGAATTTGTTTAGAGTCATTTTTTACAGATATTTTATGAGCTGTGGGGGGAGAACTAGAGAAGGTCCATCCTTCTACCTGATTTACTTTTCTTAACTGTAGTTTCTTAACTGTAGACCTTTGCTTCCATTGTGAAGGGGAAAACCAATTAAACCTTTTTTTTAAAGAATTAAGATCTAAGCAAGTACAGTTGGGTACAGTCTTTAATAGTAAGCTGACAATGTCACCTTAGCCTTGGCCCCAGCTTCAAAGGTCTAGATTTTTCCTAATGACTAGATCAAGGTGATCACATCATGAGATCAAGTCTACTGATTAACCAAGAGAAACCTTCTAAAGGTCACTTTCACTGCAGAGGCATGAATACAGTATGCTGGAAAAGGTGATGAACTTGGAATTTGAAAATTAAGAGCCTGGTCTTTGAACTCAGAGGTCATGGGTCTGAATTCAGCCTCTGATACTATATTGAAATATGAAATACCTCAAACTATTCTTCACCTTCTCTTCCTGGATACATTCTTCTTTCAAGGTTTTCATTACACTGTTCTCCCCTAGGTCTTTTCCTGTTGGGGGTGTAAGCTCAGTTCCATGTGGACAGTCTCGGGCAGGTAAAGGTGAGGACTTCTAAAACCTTAGAGTTCTCATGAGGCCCCCCCAGGGAACAGCTGGGAATTGAGGTGTGAGACCCGGGATATCTCGTGTATTTCCGCCTCTTCCCCGTGGGAAACTTGCTGGGGAGAGCATCCCGCCCTCGAGATTAATCCATGGTCTGAGCACACCTATTGTTGTCTAAGGGCTGAGAACAGGCACAGTATTCAGGTGCAAACTATGCGGAGGGAGGGCTTAAGTAGGGTCAGGAAAGCCTGAAGGCGCTCTTAGCTCTGAGGGGCCCTTAGAGGACAGAAGGCCCCTCTTTCCTCTCCCCTTTCCCCTCTCCTGCTTCCATTCTCTTGCTGTAAGATCTTTGCCTCCTTGGGAAGAGGATTCCTCTCTCCTGAGGAAGAATTCACCCTGCACATGTAACCAAGACCCTGAATAAAGCCTAACCCTTATTCGACTGTGGAAAGTCTCTTCTCTCATACGTTTATCCGGTTTGGCCAGCTGAAGACCTGTGACAGGTAAGGAAAGACTCAGGTAGCCCTTAGGCCTCTAGGCCTGGCATTTTCCTATCTGTTTGACTACCCCTTCCCTGTCTCCTTTGCTGATTCTTCATTCATGGGATGCCCAGAAATCAGAGATCTCATTACTCCTTCCTCCTCTCAGCTATTTCTTAGGACATCTCTTTTTCCTTTATACTATCTTATCTGGTGATTTTATCAGATCCCTTGGGTTCAATTTTCATCTCTATGCAGATGATTTCCATATTATTCTGTATTGAATACCATATTGATGTTATATACTATATTAATACAGGCTCTGAGCAGATGAGCTTTATAGTAAGTCACTTCTGCTTTTTGGTGTTCAGTTTTATCATCTATAAAATGGACACAACAGTCCTCATATTATCTATCTCACAAAGCTGAGAGAATAAAATGACATGTATGTGAAGTGCTTTGTAAACCTTCAAGTGCTATGTAATAAATGCCAGTTATTGTTTGAATTATAGCCTTTTAGTTCTAAAAGGATCCTCAGAAGGGCCTCTCATCACAGGCTATAAAGTGGGCCTGAGAGACCAGTTAGCCTGCTTCTTTGTTGTGAAGAGCAAATAAGTCAAGCTCAGAGATGAAGTCTTCCTCAGCAGAGATTTGCTCCACGCTAAACCCACTAGATGGGAATCCAGTCTCAACTTGAAGACTCCAGGTGATGGAGAAGCTGTTACCACTGAAGGCAACCCATTACATTTTTGGATGGCTCTGATTTGTTAAGGAAGCCATAAGGACTGGGAACACAGGGGAAAGCCTCTTGTAAAAGACAGTCCTTGAGCTAAGCCTTGAGTGGAAGCTGGAAATTCTGAGGAGCAAAGGTGAGGGAAGGAAGCATTTTGGGTCTGTGGGGATACCCTGTGCAAGGCATAGAGATAGGAGATGGAGCATCATGCACTGGGAACACCGAGCAGGACAGTTTGATGGGAGGATAGCGTGCACGAAGGAGAGTAATGTGTAATCATTATGGAAAAACAGATTAGAGTCACTATGGTCAACAGGGGCACATGGCAGCAAAAATATTTAATATGATGTTGGCTTCTCTGAGAGGCATCAGATCCAGGAAAAAGGTGGTGATGATGGTCCCTGTGTCCTTTCCTTCAGTCAGACCACATTGGGAGGGTTGTGTTCAGTTGTGCATACTACAGTTTTGGAAGGAGCATCTTCATTGCTTGAATCTCTGAGGGCACAACCAAGTGAGGGCTGACCTAAATTCCCCTTGGAAAAACCAACTTTGGTGCTCAGCCACTCTCTGGTCTAACCAAAGTCTAGAGTAGAGGTTCTTAACCTGGGGCCGCTAATCTTGTTGTGGTTGTTTTTTAACATTTTGTAACTGGTTTCCTTTGTAGTTCTGTATATTTTATTTCATGCATTTGAAAACATCATTCTCAGAAGGGGACCATGGGCTTTACCAGACAGCCCAAAGGGTACCTACCATAATAAAAAGGTGAACAGTTCTTCTAGAACCTTTCTCCACATTTGATGGTAACCCTAAAATCTTGCATGTCAACTCGAGAGCCTGCAACCTCAACTTGTCCATTATTATAATTTTTAAGGATGTCTTCAGGTCAATTAGCTCAGAAATATCAGATTCTGCTGGTAGGGATTCTGCCCTAGTACTAGACAGAATTCATAACCCACTTCCATGACTTTACATCTAAGCATAAAAGACCTTTCCAGACTTCCTGGGTGACCTTGACTCTTTGTCCAAGGCACTTTCTGCAGTTCCTGTCCCTGAAAGCCCTTATAAAAGTCTTCTGGTTGACTTGTTTGCTCTGTCCCTTTTACTGTCATACTCCCTTACGCTTCTGGCCTTTCCCCTGCTCTTTCATTCCTTATCATTCTTCTCAACCCCTTAGCAAATGGAATTCCCTCTCTGGGGACCAACTCTCCTCTCTCTGTGATTGGCCCATCTCCATATCTTGTCATATGTTTCTGCAACATCTTTTCACTGCTTCAGGCACGCATGTGGAACTCTGTCACCACATCACTGCCTGGCCATTTCCAGACTTTGCTGCCTATATTGCAGACATTCTTCTCAACCCTCTCACCTTGGAACCACCCAGACTCTGCCCCTGGGACTCTTGACTTTGATTGGTGACCAGAGCCAGTCCTTTAGGTCACTCACTTCCCAGTCATTTATATATCATAGGGCTATGATGGCGACTTCTCTCCCTTCCACTTTCTGTCTCCCTTATATGCATTATCTTCTCCCTTTAAAATGGAATCTCCTAGAAAGAAATTGCTTGCTTCTATTTGTACCTTCAGCACTTAGGATAATACCTGGTGCATAATAAGTACTTAAATCATTTATTCATTCTTTTTTATTCATTCATAACATGCTGCAGTCTACCTATACCCACCATGAGGCTTTTCAATGCCCTTTGAGCGCCCTAAAAGTTACATTTCTCAGAGATTCTAGTTTTGTGCTATTCACAAGTCATACAGTATTTCCAGAAGAACACTGCATTGTACTAAATATAGAGAGGGAGAGACAGAGAGAGAGACAGGCAGAGACGGAGACAGACAGACAGAAACAGAGAGATAGAGAAACAGATACACACACACACACACACACACACACACACATATATATATATATATATATGGAGAGAGAGAGAGAGAGAGAGAGAGAAAGAGAGAGAGAAAGAGAGAGAGAGAGTGAGAGAGAGAGAGAGAGAGAGAGAGAGAGAGAGAGAGAGAGAGAGAGAGAGAGAGAGAGAGAGAGAGAAAGGTGCTCTCTTGTTTGAAGGCAGATCTTGAGATCATTGAAAGAACTGAATTTTCCCAAATGTCCCATTTTCTCCTTCCCATTCAATTCTAGGCCAGGTTCACTGTCCATCTTCAGCATCTGCCCAAGGACCAACTCTGTGAGCTAATGCTAAACAATTGGCATTATCAATGCATTTGATTTTTTCCTGTATGTAATTAGGCCAAATTCTCTAAATCATGATGAATCTCATTTTAGTGTTCTGGGGAGTGATGTCATTAGCACAGTCCCCCTGTACAGAAGCCACTGGAGGATCTCAGCATTGGATGCAGCACTTCTCATGCCCAAGACAAAATCAAACCCCTCTGAGGAGTACATGCCAACCTGTTCTGTGCTTTGATTGGCATTTTGATTCAGAGGACTGCCAATCAATCAATCAACAATCATCAACCAATCAATCAGTTAACAAGCATTTATGAAGAACAGACTAGATGCCAGGAACCACGTTAGGTGCTGATAAGATGAAAAAGTCAAAAATGAAACAGTCCTTGCCCTCAACGAGCCCACGTTCTTTCAGGAGAGACAAAGTGCACACATAAATATACATAAACTAAGCAGAAGATCAGTGCTTTGCAGCTGGGGTAGAGGACAGGAAATCAGGAAAGACGTCATATAGGAAAGGGCATTTTAGGAAGGAAATTAGGGAACTATCAGCCATCTTTACAACTCTTCTCACACCTTTTGAGGAATCTTGCATGATTTTTAAGGAATGTATAAGAAATACCTTATTGGAGGCAACCTTTATGGCAGTATGTAGCTCTACCAAATCACCCTCTTTTTCTTTGGCAGTCAACAAAATCACAGTGAAATCTTCATATTTTTCAAGTGACTGTGTGACTGGCTATAAAAATATATTCTTCTATAGAATATCATTAGCAAAAGCCTAACTATTCCTTCTAGTATTTTCATTGATAGTTATCAAAATTATTTTCATAAAGTTTAAAAAGTAGCCCAACAATGTAATTCTTGTTCCTAGGGAGATTGAGGCTGGCGAATCTCTTGAGCTGAAGTAGGGCTAAAGGCAATTTGGTGTCCACACTAAATCTGGTACCATTATAGCTGAATCCCCAGGAAGTCAGAGGAGAGGTGAGGAAGGGGCACAAGGCTACCTAAGGGGGAGCTAATTGGCTCTGGTGAGGAATGGAGAAGGTCAAAGGTTCTATGCTGATCAATACTTGGATTAGGCCTGTGAATGACCTGGCACTTCCAGTCTGGATAAGGTATGAAAACCCAGTCTGAAAGAAAAAGGAAGGAAGGAAGGAAGGAAGGAAGGAAGGAAGGAAGGAAGGAAGGAAGGAAGGAAGGAAGGAAGGAAGGAAGGAAGGAAGAAGGAAAGAAAAAGAAAGAGGAAAAGAAAATAAATGAAAATAGCTGTGTGGGTTGTTTACTGTTGACAATCCCTTGATTCCCCCTTTACAGGGTATAGTAATATGTTCCTTTTCCCTCAATGATTTGGTGTCTTTTCTTCTTACATATACTTAGGAATCAATTTCTCTAGAGTCTCCAAATGGTTCCTCCTCCAACCCTGCTCTCATTTGGGGACTCTTAGACTGATCAATCATTCTTCCCATCTTTATTATCTTTTATTTTTCTCATGTCACCCGCACAGACTCAGATATCAGAGTTCATGTGATAGTTCCTCAGTCATCAATGGAGAAAGTAGTCTGTTACAGAGATATCGACAAGCCTTTACCATTTTTATCTATTTGCTAATTTCATCCCTCAGTCCTGTCGTGGTGTCTGGCTTAGTGGTCTTTCATGGTAAGCTTTCTGTAAACTCACTTTTCCTTTTACTACTTCTCAGGGTTTTATTAGGCAGCACTGCTCACAATCTTCTACCACACTCTTCCATAAGATTTTACAAGTGAATTTATAATCTAACATAGTGTTGTCCTTGGCTGCTATATCTCTCGGCTTGGCAAAGAGATCAAGTGTTTGCTGGTTAAGGTGGTTTCTAGGCACTTTGGGTCTCCTTATTGTGGCCATTAGATTATGCTAATTAAATTTCTGAAGGAAATGATCATAGTTTGTTCTTTTGTTTATTTCCTGTCATTCTGCATGAGTACTTTAAATAGATCATATTGGAGCTGTTTTAATATTTTCTCATTGTTATCCTTTCTTCTAATATGCTAATTTTGAACTTTGCTTTAATAAGTTAATGCTTCAACTGTACCCACAAAGCTGATTCCTTTCCCCTCCCCCCAAAGGCACACACCTCTATAATCAGTTGTTTCCTATGTAAGACACAATTAATTTCAGTTTTGTGATGTTACTTGGTGTTTGCCATGGCCAACAAATTCCAGTTATCTTCAATATTCATAGAAACAAAATATTCATGGATTGAACAGTTTCAGAAAAACCTAGAAAGACTTATATGAAATGAGGGTAAGTAAAATGAATAGGACAAGAAGAGCAATTAATATAATATAATTAATATAATACCAATGCCGATGATACATTAATGAAAAAAAAGCATTCATGATATATAGATAATAGACTTACATGTGTATAAAGCATTCATGATATACAGATAATACTTATATGTTGTTTATAATATAACAACTATATGTTGTCATATTTGCCAGTGTATTTTTTCACTATCATCTATCTCCTTTGCTGGTCCACATTTTCTGGTCCATATTTACTGATGTATTTTTTCATCATCATCCCCTTTGCTTTGATTTCAGTGTTTCTGTTTGTAACCAGGGAATAGGCAATGAGAGCATTTACAATATGTTCTACCTGATTCAGTCTGGACATGGACTTCAGGGAATGGGCAGTCTAAGATAGTCTATGACTATTTTCTGTCCTACACCTCATGGTGTAGAAAAAAAAAAACCTTCTTTGATTGACTGCTGTGCTGGAACTGAGCATTCATAGAGAAGACTCCTGCTCTGGCAAACGGGAGCTCCCTCTCTCTTGGCAGCAAGTAAGGGGATAACTGCTTCCAGTTGGGAGAACGGGAGTATCAGTGGTCTGATAATGCCAGTTACCTAACTTCCCATCTAGTCCTACAAGGATTTTTGAGCATGGCTCCTCTCTTCTTTGCCCATTTTGTGTTCTGTCTTGCTCTTAAATCAAGTAACGTTTGTTACTAACCTCATGAGCTAAGAAAAGTCTGGAGAATTTGGGGGAACTCTAGGAACTAGAGTCCATAAAAGTTTCCTGGCAGCAGAACCAGGCGAAACACCAGCACTGCCATGGGGACTGACCTGTTTGATTTTGGGAAGCATCTTCAGGGTATACCAGGCACCCAGTAGTCAGAGGTGTTATATGTTGGTTTAATTCAGAGAGCCTTAGCGAATGAATGTTTTTTCTCTAATGTTTCTACCTCCTTATTCTCACCACATATGTTGGTGCACAAGCTGCAATTATTTTCATGGTGGTCTCTCTGCTTCTGCTCATCGTGAGCACTGTAATACTAGATGCCCGAGTGTCCCATGAAATGATGTTTCTTGTTGCCTTTGGACACACAATAAAACCAACTCCACCAACTCCTTTGTCTGCAGTTCCAAGGAGAACCTGTGAGCAGTTTTCCTAGTGAGTGCCAACTTCCTTATATGTTTGGATTTCATTTATTTTGAAAATGTTAATATTGGTAGTTATTATATTACAAAATTCGAAAAAGCAGTGTCATGGCTTCAGATTAGTCACTGAAGTCATCACAAATAGGACAGACTGAAGAACAAAGTTCTTTAAAAAAAATTTTTTCTAAGTGAAAATGTGGTGAGCTGAATTGAAAAGGGTTTATTTAGTAAAGGGAAAGTTGGGAAGTTCCACAAAGCATTTCACAAGGGGAGCTATCTGCAGACATGTTAACTACGAGGACTGACTGGAGTTAAGGTGGGGAATGTACATGGTACTGAAGGAGAAGGGAGGGCAATAACTGTCTCTCATGTTGGCAGACTGGCATGAAACTCCTGCTTCTCCACATATTTGGAGTAAGAAGGGACCGCAGCTGCAGTTAGGTGTGTGCCCTAGCGTCTTCTGTCCTGTGGGTGTTATGTGTGTATAACTCATTGTGCACACAGATCCACTGGAAAGAGGGACTAGGAGAGCAATCGTGATGTGTTTTCATCTCTCTTCTCCTTCCACCTCCCCAACAATGTCTCATCTGCCAAGGCTGTGTTTTGGCTCTGGAGCCAGGCTCCAGATCACCTAAAGAGCACCACAAGAATTCAGGTTGGCCAAAGCCTGCATAAGTAAGTGAGCAGAGCATGCTGAGACGTCTCCTCACCCCCTAGGGATGTCTTTAAGGGTACTTAAAGTCTAATTTGAAGGGTTCTTAAAGTTTTTTTTTTTTGTCTGCACCCCTTTGGTGAAGTCTGGGGACCTCTTCTTAGAATAATGTTTTTAAACACATAAAATACAATACAAAGGATTACAAAGGAAACCAATTATGTTAAAATATAGTCATCAAAATATTTTTTAAAAAATATTCATGGATCTCAAGTTAAAAACCCCTACTAGTAGATGAAAACTCTCATTCTATGATGAAGAGTTGTTTTAATTTTTAAAAACATTTTTAAAGGCTTTTTTTTAAGGTTTACAAAGTAATTTCTCCACAATTGACCCTGTGAGTTAGAAATGGTTATTCCTATTATACTGACGTCAGATTGAGACTCAGAAGAGTTCATTGACTTGCCCCGAGCTCCATAACTGGTAAACTTTAGAGCTGGGATATTAAGCAGATGAGGTATGGGAATGGGAGTCAGGAAGACCTAGGTTCTAATCCTGTCTCTGATGCTTATCAGCTGTGTAAAGGTAGGCAAATTGCTTAAGCATTCAAGGCTTCAGTTTACTCATCTATAAAATAATAGAGTTGGATTGAGATGACCCCTAAAGTCCCTTCCAGGTCTATGATCCTGCAACCTTTCTTCTGTTTTATTAGTCAAAATATATTGAATGGCCATTCTGTGAAAAGCCCAGTGCTTATATAAGGGAAGGCAAAGCTACTGCAAAAAGATGCATTAGAAATTTAAGTGAGGGAAACTCTACCATCAAGGTGAAGGGTACCTGATGAAATAGGAAGAGTCACATTTAGGGTTAGAATCAAGGGTTAGAATTGAGATTCTGAAAGAAGTAACCAAATAGAGTAGAATGAGTTCTGGATTTGGAGCTGGGGGACATAGGAGCCTAAAAATTTAGAGCTGGATGTAGTCCAACCTTGTTTTATATAAATGGTAATCAAGGCTTAAGGAGTGGAAGTCTCTTAACCACTGTCACACCAGATGTGAATAAATTATTCCCATCCATCCATTCCACCAGGAGAAGTCTTCACATGCTTGGGGTAGGCATCCCTGTAACCGATCAATGGGTTTAAGGCCTATTCTGTGAGTCTGTGAACTGGAAATGACATCAGTGTTAGTCCCCACCATATTAAAGGTGTTTTGCCTGCAAATAAACCCGGGATTTGTCTATTGCAGAAGGAAATGGTATCCTGACCCTGATTCTTGTAGCATCAATGAAACATGATCAAATGTTCCCTAATCTACTACTACCAGTCCATTCCAACTTCTTTTTCTTTAACATTTTATTAATTTGTTTTTAGTTCTCAACATTCACTTCTATATGATTTTGAGTTCTAAATTTTCTCCTTCTCCCTCCACTTCCTCTTCCCCAAAATGGAGTGCAATCCGATATAGGCTGTACATGTACAATCATATTAAACGTATTTCCACATTAGTCGTGTTGTAAAGAAGAATTAGAATCAAAGGGAAAAACCAAGAGAAAGAAGAAACAAAAAAAGAGAGAAAATAATGTGCATCAATCTGCATCCAGACTCCATAGTTCTTTGTCTGGATATAGACAGCATTTTCTATCATGAGTCTTTTCCAATTGTCTTAGATACTTGCTGAGAAGAATTAGATCTATCACAGTTGGTCATCGCACATCCATTCTGACTTCTTAAAGAATCAGAGAAATACAGGGGGTGAAAGACTCCTGAGGAAGAAGCTCTTCTGTAGCATCCTGGCAAGGTCAGTTAGCTTCCACTTGAACATCCACAAGATGGGGAACTCTCTTCCTCATGAAACAATGCACTTCATAATTGAAGGACTTTCCGGAATAATAATTCGCATTTCTCTGCAACTTAAATGTTTGCAGAGGGCATTTGTCACAACAACTCTGCAAGGATGGTAGCATGAGAATTATTATTCCTATTTCCAAGTGAGGAAACTGAAGTTCCTGTAGGTTCTATGCTTTGCCCAAGGTGAATAAAAATCATCATCATCATCTTCATTTTCATCTTCATCGCCACAGCCCCTTTTTCTATAGTGCTTTAAGATGAATAAAGTGCATTTCCAGCAACACCCTTGGAAGGCAGGTAGTACAAGTGTTGTTATTCCTATTTTCCAGGTGAGAAAACTGAGGCATGATTCATGTTCCCATTACATGAACAAAATCACACAAATGGCAGGTGTCAAAGCCAGGATCCTGACCTAGTTCTTCCAGTTCCAGGTTCAAGTCTCTTTCTTGTACCTCAAACCAACTTGTCATTTCTAGAAAGTTTTTCCTTATATCAAAATTAAAGTAGTCCCTCTAAAATTACCCCTCCTCCCACTTCTCCTAGTTCTGGCATCCAGGGTCAAGTGGAATAAATTTAATCCATTCTCCATGTGACATCCCTTTAAATATATGGGCAAATATTCCTTCAATAAACATCAATTAATCACCTCGCTGGGGCAAAGCACCATGTGCTGACTTTGGGAGAGATCCATGGTTGTTATGGAGTTCACAGTCTAAGGGGAGGAAGGGGGTCAAATGTTAATCTCACAGGATAATTTCCTGAGGGAAGTGAAAATTCCTATGCAAAGTGGGCAGGTTGGTCTAGTTCTTCTGCGGCAATAGTGACGTAGTTCATATTTCTAATGCACCTTGCTATTGATAGAGTGCTTTTCCCCTCCCTATGTGATAGATAGTTCAAGGACTATTTTTTTCCATTTTTTACAGAAGGAGAAACTGAATCCCAGAAAGGGAAATTGAACTGTTCCTCAGAATCTGGATCTGGGTCTCCCAACTGCTAATCCAGTGTTCTTTCCATGACATCACACTGATAGAAAACCAAAGGTCAACCCAACCCAAACCTTGCATTCACACTTAAATGGAAGGAGACTAGCAAGAGGTATAGTATTATGGCCTTGTGGTCCCAGTCCCTGCATCCACTTTGCTTCTGGCATTTAAGCTTATTGACTCTCATCTGAACACTTCACCTTGCTCCAATGGTTAGAGACTAATCCCATTCCTAAAGCTGGGGCATCTAAAGAGAGAACAAGGTTAGAAGCTATGACTTCCTCCTCACTGTAACCTGCATAAGAGGTGGTGGCTGCATCCTCTCTGCCTCTTACCCTCTACAGATGTGTGAATCTGAGTGAGATAGGATAATGTATATGAATCAGCTGATGTATATGAAACATTCTGCCAACTTTAAAACACAATATAAAGGTCAGTTAGTAAGGAATATTATTAGTAATTGATGATAATTCTTGCGATGACTTGTTGGAAATGTGTTCCTTCTTTTGAGGGTGGTTTTCTAATTCTGTCCTCTATAGGGAAGCAAAATGAATGTAATTCCTCTTCTTCATGACAGTCCTTCAGATACTTGAAAAGTTTATCACTCTGCCCCTCCCTACTCATCCTATCTCTTCCAAGGTAAATATCCCCCTTTCCTTCCATCAATCCTTGAATGGCACAATCTCCATCGCCATCTCCAAACGCCCCTTCCTCCATGACTCCTCCAAGATTCTGGGACAACTTTGGTTTCACTGGCCTGGGAAGGCAGGAGATAGGTTTCAGGGAAAGGAGGTGTCATGGAAAGGACAAGTCTCCAGGACAGGATGCCAGGATGAATCATTGGAAAGCTCAGCTCAGTGCCAGGAGGTGATGGTCACACCCAGCACCAGGTGCATCCCTTAATTCTCCCCCTTCCCAAAGGGTTAAATTGGAGTCTTCAAGTCCTCCTTGAGGGAGGGGTTTGATCAATGGGCTGCCTTTCCCGACAGGTTTGGGGGACAGAAAGTCTCAGGTGAAGGAGCAGAGACACCGGAATTATAGGAACTGAAGAGGCGTATGTCCTGTTCTCAGACACCAGCTGTTCGTCTACCACCCAGAGCCCTGACCCTGGCCACAGAATGAGCTTCGTACCTTGGTTCCAGATGGAGCCTTAACCCCTGGGAAGCAGTAAAAAGCATGATAGATGTGACATTAGGGTACCCAGGCTCCAAGCCCAGCAATACCACTTTGGACCTGCTGAATCACTTAACCAATCTGGGCCTCAGTTCCTCATCTGTACCATGAGAAGACTATGGTCTCTGAAGGGCCCTTGTAGCATTATAATGGCACTAATCATGATTCTCATCTCTCAATCTTGAATAATTTAATAGATGCTTCTTTAATGAATCCAGATAGCTGTAAGAAAGAACTTCCTCATAGTGTGTCCCGGGAATGAAGGAAAGAGAAGCTATTGCTCTGAGGTGAGGGACCATCTGAGGTGACCGCCCCCCCCCCCCCCAGCCCAGTCCCTAGTCCCTCCCCCAACGCCAGGTGCAGGTTTTTCCTCGGCTTCTCTGTTTGTTTGTTTTCCACTCACCGTTGCTGTTGCTCCCCACCCTGGAGGTTATGGGCTACCCATCCATCACCTTCCCATTCAGTCCCGTCCAAGCTTCTGTCGTCCAGCTCCCAGCAACAGCTCCTTGGGGCGGTGAGCCCACATTTCCACTAAAATGTTTCCAAAGGTTCATTCGTTTGTTCCTTTCCCTCCCTCCCCTGAACACAGGAGGCCTGTCTCTGGCCAGAGGAACCAGGAAGCAGCTGTAGTGGGAAGACTTCTGCACTTGAGAGTCTGAGGATCTGAGGACTGAGAGCTGAGAGAGACCTTGATGATGCAGTGGAAGGAGGATTCAGTTTGGACATAGGGGGTCTGGATTCAGGTCTCGTATCTGCCACTCACTCGCCATCCAGGGGATCTTGAGCAAATCCCTTTCCCTCTCTGGGCCTCAGTCCCCTGTTCTGTAAAATAAAGGAGTTGAACCAAATGTCTCCAAGATTCCTTTCAGATCAAAATACTGTTAGAATACATAGTCAGAGATGGAAGAGACTTTGGAACATGAGACATCAGAGTTAGAGGGATCCAATCCCCCTCATCTTTATAGATGAATAATTTAAAGTTCTGAGTGGAAGTGGAATTTCCAGAGGTCATATGGCAAGTCAACGACACAGCTCAGGATCTGAACTCTGTTCTCCCAAATCCCAAGTCCAGTACTCTCATCCCATCAGCATAACTGCTCCAGATAGAGCCTCCCCTAGTGGCTTATGGGGTTGTGGAGATGACTGGGTCAGAGTCCTTGAAGGCTTTGCTAGTGGGATGCACTCTCTGGCAGACCATACCAGGTTGGAAAGGCCTTGAGAACCCAGAAGGATAATTATGGTGAAGATAACAACAGTTGACATTCATAGACGATTGTAAGGTCTGCTACGTGCTACATGTACATTATCTCCCCTGATCTTCAAAACAGCTCCATGGTGTGAGTGTTGTTCAGTCATGCACAATTTTTGTAACCCCTTGTGGGATTTTCTTGGCAAAGATAATGGAATGATTTCTCATTTCCTTCTCCAGCCCATTTTACAGATGAGGAAATGAAGGCAAACAAGGCTAAGTGACTTACTCAAGGTCACACAACTAGTAAGCAGGATTGGAACTTAGGAAGATGAGTCTTCCAGATTCCCAGTCCAGTGCTCTATCCACTGAGCCACTTACAAGTGTTACATCCTCTCTACTTTACAGATGAGGAAAGCCTCAGAGAAGGAGGCAGCTATGGTGGGGTGGAAGGAGAGACGAAATTTCATCAGAGGACTGGCCCTCTCTTCCTTGGTGGCCTTGAGCTACCAATGAATCCCAAAGTGTTCGTTGTTTTCTGAGCACTGTTGTAAGTGCTGAGGAGGAAGAGACAAAAGCAAAGTATTTCCTGCCCTCAAGGAGCTTCCCTTATAACAGAAAAGACAACATGTATACCTGTATGTGTAGAAGAAATATATATCTATATATTATATGTACACACTATATATAATATATTCAAAATAAACATGAAGCCACTCAGTGAGGGAGGGCAATGAGAGGGTAGGAGAGAGGAGAGAAGCTGGTCTGGAAAAGCTTCATGGAGAAGATGACTCTTGATTCGTTTTGAAGGAAAACAGAAATTCCAAGAAGCACAAGTGAAGAGGGCAGAGTATTCTAGGCATAGAGCCAACCATCGCAAAGCTACAGAGATTGTTTGAGGAACCACATGGACAGACCTAGAGAGTGCCTGGATGGGAATAACATGTAAGTCAGTCGACAAACCTTTATTAAACACTTATTATGTACCTGACATTGTGCTAATAAAGATTCCAAAAAAGGCAAAAAATGGAGAAGACTAGAGAGATAGGAAATGCCTAATTTGGAAAGGTCTTTAAATGCCAGACAGAGGAACATAGATTTGATCTTTGAGGGAAAAGGGATTCCCTTATTGGGACAGGAGGTGATACTGGCCAGTCACTTTTCCTCGCTGAGCCTCAATTTTTCTGTAAAATGATGGGCTTGTACTAGATGACCTTTAAGGTCCCTTCTATATTGAATCCAATGATTCTCTAACTTGCCAATGATTCCACAGTTAGTAGGTGGAATTGGGGTTTGGGTCTTTCTGACTCCAAATGTGGTGGTCCTCTGTTGTCTGAAGACTGAACACCCAAGTTCAGAAAACCTCATCACTGGAACATTGACCACCAGGAGGTGGATCATTTCAGCCACATTAACTCATGGATTTGTCCACTAAAGCATGGAGGGGTTGGGATCTGGACTGGTGCACAATGCATGGAATAAGTCATGACCCTTTAGACCAGAGGTTCTTAACTTGGGATCTATAAACCCCCAAGGGTTTATAGTATGAGTAGATTCAAGGGGTTTGTAAACTTGGATGGGGAAAAATTACATCTTTCTTTCAATATATTGACTTTCTTTGTAATCTTATGTACGTTATTTTTTTGTAGCTACAAACCTTATTCTGAGAAGGGGTCCACAGGTTTCACTAGACTGCCCAAAGGATCTATGACACACAAAAAAACTGAGAACCCAGGGTAGGAGCCAAGATGGCAGAGTAGAAAGATACACATATGCTTGCTCCAAACCCATAGCCCATAAAATACCAGTAAAGAAGAACTCCCAACAAATTCAGGAGCAGCAGAAGCCACAGAACAATGGAGCAGAGGAGATTTCTGTTCCAGAGAGCCCTGAAAAACTTACACAAAAGGTCTGACGTGCACCGGACTGGAGCAGAGCCCAGCCCTGCCTTGGCCAAGTGGCACCGAGAGGAGCAGATCCAAGCAGGCTTCAGGGATGGAATCTCCAGCGGCTGCGCAGGTCCCTCCACCCACAGGTGCCAAAGGTCGGTGAGAGGGTCTCTTTGGCTGGCAGAGAGGGGAGTGGGGTGTCCCATAACTCAGGCCCCCTTGGGAGGCAGCAGGGGAGGCAGCAGTGGAGGCAGCAGGGGACAAGGGCTCCCAAAGCAAGGGGAGCTCGGATCCATTGTTGAAGGTCTCAGCATAAACCCCCTGAGGGAACTGAGCCTGGGTGGTGGCCCCGCCCTGCCCCCCCCAGCACCTGAACTTAATCTCACACTGAATAGCAGCCCCGCCCCTGCCAAAAGCCCTGAGGCTGGGAAGCAGTACGTGAATCACAGCCCCCAAGCCCTGGCTGGGCAGATCTGGAGGTGAAGTGGGGATGGAGAGGACACTCAGAAGTTGTCACTGGCTGGGAAAACACCCAGAAAAGGGGAAAAAATAAGACCATAGAAGGCTACTTTCTTGGTGAACAGTTATCTCCTCTCTTCCTTTCCAATGAGAAAGAACAATGCTTACCATCAGGGAAAGACACAAAAGTCAAGGCTTCTGTATCCCACACATCCAAAATAAATATACCATGGGCTCAGGCCAGGGAAGAGCTCAAAAAGGATTTTGAAAATCAAGTTAGAGAGGTGGAGGAAAAACTGGGAAGAGAAATGAGAGACATGCAAGCAAAGCATGAAAAACAAGTAAACACCCTGCTAAAGTAGACCCAAAAAAATGCTGAAGAAAATAACACCTTGAAAAATAGGCTAACTCAATTGGCAAAAGAGGTTCAAAAAGCCAATGAGGAGAAGAATGCTTTCAAAAGCAGAATTAGCCAAATGGAAAAGGAGGTTCAAAAGCTCACTGAAGAAAATAGTTCTTTCAAAATTAGAATGGAACAGATGGAGGCTAATGACTTTATGAGAAACCAAGAAATCACAAAACAAAACCAAAAGAAGGAAAAAATGGAAGATAATGTGAAATATATCATTGGAAGAACAACTGACCTGGAAAATAGATCCAGGAGAGACAATTTAAAAATTAGGGGACTACTTGAAAGCCATGATCAAAAAAAGATCCTAGACATCATCTTTCATGAAATTATCAAGGAAAACTGCCCTGAGATTCTAGAACCAGAGGGCAAAATCAGTATTCAAGGAATCCACAGATCACTGCCTGAAAGAGATCCAAAAAGAGAAACTCCTAGGAACATTGTGGCCAAATTCCAGAGTTCCCAGGTCAAGGAGAAAATATTGCAAGCAGCTAGAAAGAAACAATTCAAGTATTATGGAAATACAATCAGGATAACACAAGATCTAGCAGCTTCTACATTAAGGGATCGAAGGGCATGGAATAGGATATTCCAGAAGTCAAAGGAACTAGGACTAAAACCAAGAATCACCTACCCAGCAAAATTGAGTATAATATTTCAGGGGACAAAATGGTCTTTCAATGAAATCAAGGACTTTCAAGCATTCTTGATGAAAAGACCAGAGCTGAAAAGAAAATTTGACTTTCAAACACAAGAATGAAGAGAAGCATGAAAAGGTAAACAGCAAATAGAAGTCATAAGGGACTTTACTAAAGTTGACCTGTTTACATTCCTACATGGAAAGACAATATTTGTAACTCTTAAAACTTTTCAGTATCTGCGTAGTTGGTGGGATTACATACACACACACACAGAGACAGAGAGCACAGAGTGAATGGAATAGGATGGGATCATATCTTAAAACAATGAAATTAAGGGGTGAGAGAGAAATATATTGGGAGGAGAAAGGGAGAAATGGAATGGGGCAAATTATCTCTCATAAAAGAGGCAGGCAAAAGACTTTTTAGTGGAGGGAAAAAGAGGGGAGGTGAGAGAAAAACATGAAGTTTACTCTCATCACATTTGACTCAAGGAAGGAATAAAATACACACTCATTTTGGTATGAAAACCTATCTTACAATACAGGAAAGGGGGGAGAAGGGGATAAGCAGGGTGGGGGGGATGATGGAAGGGAGGGCAATGGGAGGAGGGAGTAATCTGAAGTCAACACTCTTGGGGAGGGACAGGATCCAAAGAGAGAATAGAAGCAATGGGGGGCAGAATAGGATGGAGGGAAATATAGTTAGTCTTACACAACACAACTATTATGGAAGTCATTTGCAAAACTACACAGATATGGCCTATATTGAATCGCTTGCCTTCCCAAAGGGAATGGATGGGGAGGGAGGGATGAAGAGAAGTTGGAACTCAAAGTTATAGGAACAACTGTCGAGTACTGTTCTTGCTACTAGGAAATAAGAAATACAGGTAATGGGGTATAGAAAGTTATCTGGCCCTACAGGACAAAAGAGAAGATGGGCCAAGGGAGGGGAGGGAGGATAGAAGAGAGGGCAGATTGGTGATAGAGGCAATCAGAATGCTCAGTGTTTTGGGGTGGGGGGAGGGGACAAATGGGGAGAAAATTTGGAACCCAAAATTTTGTGAAAATGAATGTTAAAAGTTAAATAAATTTTAAAAAATTCAAAAAAAACCCCTGATAACCCCTGATTTAGACTTTATGAAGTAAGAAGAGCTTAACTTTTTAGTAGATTTAAGGGAATGATTGCATTTCAGAACTGGAAGGGACCTCATATGATGTCTCCAAGTGCCAATCAAAACATACATGAGCTCTCCGCCAGGCAGTATATATAGTCAATGACCTTCTAACCTTCTTTTGAAGGCCTCCAGTGATGGGGAACTCACTACTTCCTACGTCAATTCCTTCCACTTAAGAACAGAATTAGATGTTGGGCATTTTTTTCCATAAGATGGGTCAAAATCTGTCTCTGTGAAGCCTAATCATAGTTGACATTTCTGTGGTACTTTCCATTTTGTAAAATGCTTTCCATCCAATATCTCATCTGAGCCTTACAATTATCCTGGAAAGATCAAGGCTTCATGCCCAAGCACACAGGCCACCTCAGCCCCATGAGCAACTATGAGCTATAATAATAGTAGTAGTAGTAGTAGTAGTAGTAGTAGTAGTAGTAGTAGTAGTAGTAGTAGTAGTAGTAATAGTAGTAGTAAACATTTATATACCAATCACTGTGTGCCAGGCACTGTGCTAAGTATTTTCTAATTACTATCTCATTTGATCTTCATAATAATCCTAAGAAGCAGATGCTATATTATTATCCCTGTTATACAGATGAGGAAGCTGAGGAAAGCAAAGGTTAAGTGGATTGCTCAGAGTCATCCAGCTAGTAAATGTTTGAGGCTGGATTGAATTCAAATTTTCCTAATTCCAAACCCAACACTCTATCTGCTGCAGCACCTAGCTACCTTTAATGTACATGTGATCCCCATACATGGACTACAGGATGAATGGGAAACAGAAAAAAAGTTATTCCCTACAGGAATCTTTCCTTGATTCATCAGATGTCATTAATCAGGACTTTATCTTTGTGTCCTATCTCAGCTGTTAGAGTGGGGACTCCTCAGACAGAAGGGGAACATAGAACCATAGAGTATAAGAGCTAGAGGGAATCTTAGAGATTCCAGGGGTGGGAAACCTGCAGCTACAAAGACCACATGTGGCCCTCTAGGTCCTCAAGTGCAGCCCTTTGACTGAATCCAAACTTCACAGAACAAATCCCCTTAATAAAAAGAATTTGTTCTATAAAACTTGGACTCAGTCGAAAAACCAAAACCAAGGACCTAGAGGGCCATGTGTGGCCTCAAGGCAGCAGGTTCCTCACCCCTAGTACAACTCACCAGGGGAGGGAAGTCAGGTCCAGAAAGGGGAAGCTACATGCCCAAGATCACACAGTGGCTGTGGCTTTGTATTCCTCATATCAAGGGCTATGTCTTGCTTTTGAGCAGGTAAGAGTTGGGGAAGGAGAGATGTTGGGGAGGATGTGGGGGAGAATCCTGTTTTCATTGTAGATCAATGCCTTTAACCAATACAGAGCCACAACTCTTCTGTCTTCTGCTTATGAACTCCATGTTAACATCATTCCACAGAGGTCTTATCTGCTATGATAAAAGTAACTGAAATGCTTTGCTGATCTCCCCCAATTACAGAATCTCAGGATTTTTCAGTGCTAGAAGAGACCTCAGGAACCACCTAGTCCAGATCAATGTATGAAACAAAAGCCTTTCCATGACTTGCCTGAGAGTGATCATTCAGCATTTGCTTGAAAACCTTTTGTGAAGGGGCTCACCTACCTTCTAAAGCAGTGTATTCACTTTGGAGTGTGTGAGGTATTCAGAGAGGACAAGTATCTCTAGTGTGAGGGCTTGAGAGCCCTTTTCAGGGCTTCTCATCTACTTTTGGTGTTCACCTTTCACCTATTTATTCTCCTGTGGCTCTAAGAAGCTGTGACATGCACAGTGGCAACACCCTGGTAAATAATCAAGGTGTGAGATAGTGAGGGCTTCAGCTAAAATGGTGATCCTTTGAGTGGAGAGAAAGGGATAGATTTGAGTGATGTAGAAGACCTTCAATCAAAAAGACATGGCAACTAATTGAATGTGGTTGTTGACTGAGACTGGACTTAAGGATGACTCCTAGATTATTGACCTACCCAAATGGAAGAATGATGGTATCCTCAAAGAGAAATGAGGAATTTTTAAAATTTATTTTAAGTTTTCAACATTCATTTCCACAAAATTTTGAGTTCCAAATTTTCTCCCCATCTCTACCCTCCCCCCGCAAAATGTCGTGCATTCTGATTGCCCCTTCCACCAATGTACCCTCCTTTCTAACACCCTTCCCTTCCTTTATCCCCATCTTCTCTCTTGTCCTGTAGGGCAAGATAAATTTCTATACCCCATTACCTGTATTTTTTATTTCCCAGGTGTACACAAAGACAATTCTCAACATTTGTCCCTAAAACTTTGAGTTCCAACTTCTCTCCCTTCCTCCCTCCCCACCCATCCTCACTGAGAAGGCAAACAATTCAATATAGGCTATATATGTGTAGCTTTGCAAAAGAGTTCCATAATAGTCATGCTGTGTAAGACCAACTATATTTCCCTCCATCCTATCCTGCACCCCATTTTTTCTATTCTCTCTTTTGACTTTGTCCCTCCCCAGGAGTGTTTGCTTCTAATCGCTCCCTCCTTGCATTTGCCCTCCTTTCCATCATCCCCCTCACCTGCTTATCCCCTTCTCCCTTACTTTCCTGTAGTATAAGATAGATTTTCATACCAAATTGAGTGTGCATGTTATTCATTCCTTGAGCCAAATGCAATGAGAGTAAGCTTCACTTTTTCCCTCTCACCTCTCTGCTTTTCCCTCCACTGGAAAGGTTTTTTCTTGCCTCTTCTATGAGAAATAATTTGTCCCATTCCATTTCTCCCTTTCTCCTTCCAATATATTCCTCTCTCAGCCCTTAATTTTATTTTTTACATGTGATCCCTTCCTATTCAACTCACCCTGTGCGCTCTCTCTCTTTCTCTCTCTCTCTCTCTCTCTCTCTTTCTGTGTGTATGTGTGTGTGTGTGTATGCATGCATATAATCCTTCCAACTACCCAGATACTGAGAAAAGTTTCAAGAGTTACAAATATTATCTTTCCATGTGGAATGTAAACAGTTCTACTTTAGTAAGTCCCTTGTGATTTGTCTTTCCTGTTTACCTTTTCATGCTTCTCTTGATTCTTGTGTTTGAAAGTCAAATTTTCTATTTAGCTCTGGTCTTTTCATCAAGAATGCTTGAAAGTCCTCTACTTCATTGAATGACCATTTTTTTTCCCCTGAAGTATTATACTCAATTTTGCTGGGGAGGTGATTCTTGGTTTAAATCCCGCTTCCTTTGACTTCTGGTATATCATATTCCAAGCCCTTCAATCTCTTAATGTAGAAGCTGCTAGATCTTGTGTTATCCTGATTGTATTTTGACAATACTTGAATTGTTTCTTTCTAGCTGCTTGCAACATTTTCTCCTTGACCTGGGAACTCTGGAATTTGACTACAATGGTGCTAGGAGTTTCTCTTTTCGAATCTCTTTCAGGAGGTGATTGGTGGATTCTTTCAATATTAATTTGCCCTCTTGTTCTAGAATATCACTCAGTTTTCCTTGGTAATTTAATGAAAAATGATGTGTAGGCTCTTTTTTGACCATGCCTTTCAGGTAGTCCCATAATTTTTAAATTGTCTCTCCTGGATCTATTTTCCAGATCAGTTGTTTTTCCAATGATATATTTCACATTATCTTCCATTTTTTCATTCTTTTGGTTTTGTTTTGTGATTTCTTGGTTTCTCATAAAGTCATTAGCTTCCATCTGTTCCATTCTAATTTTTAAAGAACTATTTTCTTCAGTGAGCTTTTTAACCTCCTTTTCTGTTTAGCTAATTCTGCTTTTTAAAGCATTCTTCTTCCCATTGGCTTTTTGAACCTCTTTTGCCAATTGAGTTAGCCTATTTTAAAGGCATTATTTTCTTCAGCATTTTGGGGCTTCCTTTAGCAAGCTATTGACTTGCTTTTCATGATTTTCTTGTATCACTCTCATTTCTCTTCCTCTCTTTTTTCCACCACCTCTCTTACTTGATGTTCAATATCCCTTTTGAACTCTTCCGTGGCCTGGGACCATTGCATATTTCTTTTGGAGGTTTTGGATGCAGAAGCTTTGAAATTTATGTCTTCCTCTGATGGTAAACATTGTTGTTCCTCATCTGAAAGGATGGGAGAGAATATCTGTTCACCAAGAAAGTAACCTTCTGTTGTCATATTTTTCCCCCTTTTATGGGCATTTTCCCAACCAGTGACTTGACTTTTGAGTTCTTTGTCAAGAGTAGGGTATGCTCTGGGACCTGTATGTTCTCAGTTCTTCCAAGGTGGCACACTCAAGGGAGAGGAGTTAAATCCCTGGCTGAGATTAAGATCAGCTGCTCAGTTCTCCCAGGAACTTTAATCTGAAGGCTTCAACAATGGAACCTGAATGCTGCCTTCTGTGGCCACCTCCACTGCAGTCACCACTGCCTGCTGCTGCTAGCCACCACAGCCTGGGACTGGGGCTAGGGGAGGACCCTTCTCCCTTGTCACAAAGATGAAAAAGCTATCTCACTGAACTCTGAAGTGTCTTTGTCGTCTGTGGATTGAGGGATCTGCGAACCTCCACTGCTGCTGGAGATTCTGTCCCCAGGCCTGCTCAGGTCCTGCTCCTTCCAGTGCTGCATGGCCAAGGCTGTGCTGTGCTCCGCTCCACTCTGCATCCAGTGTGACAGACCTTTCCTGTCAGTCTTTCAGGTCACCTTGGGCTGAAAATCTCCTCCACTCTGTAATTCTCTGGCTTCTGCTCAAAACGAGGAATTTAGGAGGAAGAAATAGATGGGGTTAGTCCTAAAGATAAGAATTCTATTGCTGGTAAAATATGTCCTTTGGGAATAATTGCAAATACACATAAAAAATGGTATCATGATTCTGCCGGTGGTGATTGTCAAAAAACCAGCCTCATTGTTTCCAGAGAGCCAGAGTAATAATATTCTTTATATTATTTTATTTGGTACAGAGCAGATTTGAAAGTCATGAAGGGATAATTGCATATTTGTGTGCAAATTAACTGGAAGAAATTAAAACATTTAATTTCATTGACATGTAGAACAAATGGCTACTTTTTACATCATTAAAAAAGTTTTAGTAGTCCATCTGTTTTTTTGTTGCAATAACTTGTTTTTCCACAATATGGCAATAAATTCCCAAGATTTTAATACATCTTCTTTAAGTTCTTCATCATCAAACCATACTTTTATAACACTGTCTACTTTAAGCATTCCTTTCATGAAGTCCATTTTTTTTAGCCTTGATTTAAAATCCATGGATTTTCACTAGGGGGAATTTAAAATCAAATGAGATCTCAGATCACTGAGGCATATTTATCTCTCTTGCATAATCTCTCTCTTATATTTTTGTGCATAATATAAAGCTATGTTGCAATCTTTCATCTCCAATTAGAAATTTTCGTGATTCCGAAATAATTCTGCTTCTCACTATATTAATATATTTATCAGAGCTTATCATTCTCATTTTGGGGGACAAGATGTTTTTTAGGTCCACTGAAAGAATCCTCAAAGTATTTTTTAGATAGCTGTTTATATAAAGAAGCCCCAAACTACAGACTTACTAGGACTTCTGACCATGGTTTTGGTAGAGACTTGTAAGAAAAATATGAGTTTCATCAGAAAAAAAAAATTACTGCTTTCTAATCTTTACTGCTCCAGACTTTGTATTATCTTGTTCATGACAAATGTTTTTTCTTTATAGCAATGGTTAGCATCTTGTTCTTCCAGCTTCTAGATGTTTATGATAAAGTATAGAGAAATTAATCAAAACTCCTCCAGCTGTCAAGTCCCTCTGAACATTAGAAAACTTCTCAGCCTTTGAAGCTGCTGCTGGCTACTTCCTTGAAGAGGTGGTAATGACATCTTCTGTGTTGCTCTCTCTGTGGAATTGAGAACTAATACCGTCTGATGAGCTGCTTTTTCTGTTATTTCTTTTCCAGGCTTCTACTGCTATCTGCTCACTCTTTGATGAATAATAGTTGCTGAATTACAATTGTAGTAGAGATTCCTTTTGGTTTATGAGTTAGACTACTGAGGTCTCTTCCAACTATAAATTTCTGTGATTCAATGATTTTGTGAGTCTGCTATGTAGTGGCATCCTCAGGGGAGTGTTTTATTTCTTTTGTGAGTCAGATCTATAGCCACACCCAGTCAGCACAGCTAGAGTCCTTTAGGTTAATCTGAATTTTTACTGCCTTGTTTCCACCTGAGTGCATTACCCCAGTCCTATCTGATATTTGTATTGGGGTGAGTAAATTCTTTTCAACTCCTATCACAACCCTGGCATCTAACACACTGGTCATTTATATTATTCTAGAATTTCATTTAATCAGACCAGAGGGGGCAGGGTGGAGCTGATGACCTTTGTCTTGCTTTCCTACAACTACACCAAATCTCTTGCTCTTCCCACATTCACGTTTCTATATCAATTTTCATAAATTATTTCCTATGATCCTAACATCAACCGTCTGAGGTAGGTAATATAGCAATTATGATCCTCATGTTACAGGTGAAAAAACTGAGAAAAAAGTCTCGTTTTGGTTCTATCCTTTCTAATAGCAGAGTCTGCCTCTGTTCTAAACATGCCCCTTCCTCCTCCCCTGCTTTTTTGGGAGGGAAATTGTTGCTGAAAACCTTTCTGCTTGGAAGTTCCTATTCCTGTGCTAGGGAGTACAGTCCTAATTAGTCAATCCATGACTTACCTCTGTCTATGTCATTAGAAATGAGTAACCCATAGAAGTATCTATGATAGTCTCTGCCCTTCCCAATAAAAACTCTAGCCCTCATTGGCATCATCAGGCTGGTCTAAGATAGAAATGCTGAAGGACCCAGGCAGCTCCACCCATTAACCTGGATGCACCAAGTCTGGAGAGAGGTGTCCTCCTTCCTCCTATTGTGGCCTGAACACCACTGTCATTAAACACTGGTTGCCCCATCTCTAACAGATGCTTCCTTTGCCCTGACCTCTTGTTTTTCTGCCCCTTTCCCCTCATCCCTGAGCCTTTATGTGACTTGCTAGGCCCTGTGCCTTATCCCTGTTTGATTTAAAATAAATTACATCAGTAATGAAAACCTATTGCTTTCATGGTTACTGCCTTAATGAAGTTTTGTAAAAGCTTCTAAGTTCTCAATTGACTGGAAGGGTCTGGGACATCCACAAAGAAGAGGAGAGATTGTGGATTTGTAGGTGGTGGAAGACTCCAGAACCTCTGGCCCTAAAGCAGTGGAAGCTTCACCTGAGGAGGAACCAGCCTTGTCCAGTACGTGCTCTGCAATCATGCCAGGCTGTTGTTAAATCTCCCCAGAAGTGGTGGGCTGGACTGGAACCACCTGTGGTCCCTGGAGTCACAAGCTATTCCTCTAACAAGGAAGTTCTTTCTCATAGCTGACCTCTCCTGCTGCCTCAGTTCAAGTTGTAGATTCATGGGACCTTCAAAGTCATCTAGTCACAGAGGGCATTCAGGCACAGGCTAGATGACATCTAGTCAATTTGTTTTAAAGGGGATTCCTGCTTAGATGACCTGTGAGGTCCTTTCCTACTCGGATTCCAAGACTATAAAATATTATCCCCAGATAGGGCTTTCCAGCTTTCCAAAAGGAGGCTGAGGGGCCACTGTCCTAAGGGAAATGGCTACCTTAGTCTGCGTGTGGAGACTGTCACTCTGCAGGTAGAATGTTAGTGCCAGGCCTCATGTTCCCTTCCATGGTCTTAGATCTTCTCCTCAAATGTGTTTTGTTTGTCTTTGTGTGTATGCCTTAACTTCTAACACAAGGATGCCACAGTCAGCACTTATGTTTCTGGGAGGAGTTTGGGTTCAGAGTTAGTGTGTCTCTATTTATGGATGGCAGAAAGGACTGATCTGAACTATTTAGATTGCAAAGGGTGATAAGATGTTTATGAAAACTGGCCCTGCTGGGCATGGGAATACAAGCCTGTCATCTCAGCTACCTGGGGGCTAAGGCTACTGGATAGATTACTGAGATCAGGAGTTCTGAGCTGCAGTGAGCTAAGCCCAATGAGCATCCACACTAAAGTTGGCATTAACAGACCATGGAGGGGCAGGGGTACCAGGTTGCCTAGGGAGGGGCCAACAGGACCAAGTCAGAAATGGAGCAAGTGAATTCTCATGACCAGGCCCATGATAGCTAGCCCCTGTAGTACCAGCCTTGGTGAGATAAGAACACTCAGATGGATAGAGAGGTAGATAAATAGATAGGCAAGCAGACAGAATGATAGAAAAACAGAAGAAACTTGAAAAAACTGGCTTCTAGACTAAGCTAACTAGACTCTTCTCTAAGAGCAGAGCTCTGACTCTCCCTGTCTATCAAGGGAAAATGCCCATAGAAGAAGAAAACGTAGATCTACCTCACCTAACATAACAGTTCTGCTAAAACAGAACAGAAACAGGGTATAACAATAAATTATATTATTATAAATTGCTACTTATATTAATAATCATTAAAATAGTATAATAATAAGAATAGTATGTACATAGCTCTCTAAGATTTGCCAAGTGCTTCACAAATTTTCATTCATTTAATCCTCTAAACAATTCTGGAAGGTAGACTCTACTATTATCCCCAATTTATAGATGAGAAACTGAGGCTTCCATAAGTTTTGACTGGACTAGGAAGATCCAGTAAGCAAGTGTCTGAAGCATGATCTGAATTCGTCTTTCTGTGTTCTCCATGCTACATACCACCCAGATGTACCTCTCGCTTCCCTTTGGTGAAGCAGCATGAGAGGGGATAGTTAACTGTGTAATAACAATGTCATAGGTATTCTAAAAGTCTAAATGCCCCTATGACATCACAGCAGGTAATAGGTTGCATAAATCCTGTCCCCTCCTCTCCCCTAGGCACATTTTATTCTCAGGAAACAGAACTCTGGAGGTGAGTTCAGCTGTCTGCAATTCAGATTAGCTATATTTAGAATCTGATCTTATACCTCTGGTTCTTGATCATCCCATATGGGCCCTAGTTGCAAACGAGTTGCCACTAAGCAGACCATAGGACCCATGCCTGTGCACAACAGAGACTTCACATCTAAAGTGGCCCCGCAGGAAGCCCTGGCACACTGAAAGCCCATGCTTCTACCCTGATTTGTACCTCTTGATCTAAGTTTTCACACTTTCTATGAGGAAGGTTGCCATGGATAAATTCTCACCAAAGTCATTCTTTTATGCCAAGGCACCATCAGGAAACCTAGGCCTTGCCATTTGCATTTCTGCTGCACTCTTATCTGCTGGGTTTTGCTATTTGTCTTAAGACTAAACTTAAAGTACCTCTAGGTCTTGCCATGTGCCATGTAGATGAACCTTCCTATACATGGGTTGTATTGCCCTATTATAATGTAAGCCCATTGAGAGCAGAGACAGTACTGTATTTGCATCCCCAGAACTTAATACAATAACAAGACACACATATACAATACAGGCACAAAAGAGGCCCTTGAGAAACACTCTCTTTCTCATCTTTTTTGGGGGAGGGGAGGTGAGTCAATTGGGGTTAAGTGACTTACCCAGGGTCACACAGCTAGTAAATATCTAAGGCTGGATTTGAGCTCCAGTCCTCCTGACTCCAGAGCTAGTGCTCTAGCTATCCCTAGCTGCCCCATCTGATGATCTAACTGCCAAATCTAATGGCCTTTTTTTAATCCTCATCCTTTAAGATTTTCCTGCAGCCTTTGACACTGTCAATCACCCTTTTCAGTTTGATATTACTTTCTTCTTAGGTTTCCATAATATTGCTGCCTCCTGGTTCTCCTCTTAGAGGTCTGACCACTCCTCAGTTTCCCTTATCAGATCTTCATCCAGGTCATGCTTATTAACAGAGAGTGTTCCCCAGTGGTCTGTCCTGGGTCCTCATTCATTCTCACTCTATACTGTTTCACTTGGGGATCTCACCAGCTCCCATCCACTCAGTTACTTCTGTGCTGATCCAGCCCTAACCATTCCTAACTACCTCCATATTCTTATCTCCATCTTCCTATTGGGTATCTCAAAATGTATGTCCTATGGACATCTTGAACTCAACAAGTCTAAAACTCATCTTTCCCCCCCAAACCTCTCCCTTTCCAAGCTTCCTAATTACTGTTGAACCTATTTAATAAACCCCAGTGGCTTCTTATCACCTCTAGAATCAAATAGAAGGCTCTCTTTTTTTTAGAATCCTTTGTAATCACTCCTTCCTACTTTACTTACTTACACAAGACACTCTGTCTCCCAGATCTGATGCCTGGAATTTTTTCCCCCCTCGATCTTGGTCTTAGAACTTCCTGGACTTTCTATAAATTTCAGCTAAAATCTCACTTGCTACAAGAGGCTTTTCTTAAGATACCCCTCAATACTAGCGCCTTCCTTCTGCTATGTATCCCCAGTCTGTCTTGCCTATACCTTGTTTGTATGTAATTACTTGCCTGTTTTCTCCCCCATTAGACTATAAGTGCCTTGAGCCCGGGCTCAAACTCAGGTCTATTGACTCCAAATGCAGAGTTCATTCTCTCACAACTTACTGCTTTCCACTTTTCCCCTGGTCTTCCATGGCCCCTGAGAGCAACTGCCAACCCCAACCCACATCCTGTCTGACATCCCATTCTAAGCCATCACCTGTCCTGATCCACACCCAGCCAGCCCTTGGCTAATCCCACCACCTACCCCTCACTCAGTCTGGTCTGAGTTTTCCAGCCAGGCTCTCAAGAACCAAAACCATGTGAACCAGAAGCATGATGTGGCTTCTCAGAAAATTCCCACAGTCTTAGGCTGCATCTAATAGAAGTACGCAATGCCCAGATCCAGGAAGTAAATCTCTTTTATTCTCTATATTGGCTCTATAACATAGAGCGTTATCTACCCAACTGTTCCAAAAGATCACTTCTAAGTCAAGTCTATTAATCACTTTTAAAAAAAAACTTTATTTTTTTCTAACAAGCATTTATTTTTTTTCTTCCACCCTCATTCCTCCCCCCACCAAACCCTCCCCACATATTTTTGAAAAATATATTTGAAAAGTAAATATAAGAATCAAACTTTTATAGCCAACATGCTTTGTTAAGCCAAACAAACTCCCTCATTGGTCAAGTCCTAAAATGTACATATCTCATTCGTCATCATGGGTCTATTGCCTCTCTGTCAGGAGGAGGGTAACATGCTTCATCACTGGCTCTCTGACACCAAGACTGGTCATGGCACTGACCAATTGCTCTCTTCCTGGTACTTTAGCATGGATGGATTCAATTTTAACCGGAGTCACTCCCATTATAAAATATTTTTCTTTTGCACGTATTTTGAAATCATGTCATGCTGATGCATCATGTTTCCTTGTGAGTTTCTCAAATATGGGAATTGAGCCTTCCCCATCAAAAAACATCCTAGGATCACAGAATTCAGGTTGGACGGAACATTAGAACATCTAGCCCAACCTACTTATTTTACAAGTGAGAAAAATGAGACCTTGAAAGATTAAATAACTTACTCAGGGTCAGACAGATAGACAGGATTCAGGACTAGATCTGTTGTCTCATGCTATCAAACAAAGGAAAAGGGACAGGAGATGTTTGTGAGTGTCGTCTAGATAGGAAACAGTTTATCGGGAAAAGTCTTGACTTTCAGGGGACTGCAAACTCAGTGTGAATCAACATTATGACATCAGTGTCCAAAAGAGGGCATGTGATCTTAGACAGCATTCATTAGGCAGAGCATATAATGGGAGGAAACCGATAACCGCACTGTCCTCTTTCCTGGTCAAAGCTCATCCTATGGAACTGTGCTCATCTTCATGTACAGTGATGTATTTGAAGGACACTGACAAATATGAGAAAGAATGGAAATGGGATTGGGTGCTATACTGTATTGTGAAAATGGGCTGAAAAGATTAGGGATGTTCAGCCTGGGGAAGAGAAAACAGAGTTAAGGGAATATGGTCAATGGCTTCCAACTCTTGAAATATAGTCATGTGGGAAAATCAGACTTGCTCAGCTTGGTTCCAGTGGGCATAAAAAACTAGTGGCAATCCAAAGAAGATGAAGAAAGCTGGATTTCTGTTCAGTCACCCAAGATGAGAAGGTGTGAATGTGTCATTCCTGGCACTGTTAAAGGGAGTTCCCACATCAGTGAGATCATTGATCTCTGAGGATATTGAGGGATAAGACTAAAAGGAAAAAAAACCCAACTTCCTAACAATTAAAGCCAAACAGAAATGGAAAGGGCCAGTTGTGAACTCTCCATCGCTTGAGGTCTTCAAGCAGAGGTTGGTTGACTACTTTGCCAAGGAAGTTATGGAGAGGATTTGTGATTCAGAAAGGGTTTGGATTAAATGCCCTAGGATTCTTCCAGCCCTCAGATTCTAGGAGGTTGTGACAATGTTGGATCCATGCACCACCTCCCTCTGTCTTTCCAAGGATGCCTGGTCTAGTTTGAATGTCTACCTTCCCAATCCTGGCCACAACCTCCAATTCCACAGTGGAAAAAGAGAATGGAAAAGAAGTAGCTATCCAAACTATCCCCCTCCCCCCCGCTTCTTCCCCAACTTCCCCACTTGACCTTTCAACATCAACCAATGGAAAATCCCACCAGACATCCCTTCTGTGGGTGACAACCAGTCTTACCCCATCAAAGAGATCTGCAGTCCCTAGACCAGGGAATGTTGCTCCCAAATGACCTACCTGACCACACTCTGTCTACAGAGAGACAGCAGTGGTGGCTGGAGAGGACCCTGGTGGCTACAGCCAGATCCTGGCTCTTTCTTCACTCTCCTCTGCCATGGTCGAGGGGAAAGGAGCAGGGAGGGAGAGGAAGCCTCTGCTCTCTCTCCTGACAACTCATCCATCAAAATATCTGGGAGACCCCCCACGAGGATGGCCAGTCCCCAGGATGGTTGGGGAGCTTCCCAAGGGCTCCTCTTCCTGCTTTTCCCCTGCCTCCAGGAGCTTTGAGCCCAATGTGTGTGCGTGTGTGTGTGTGTGTGTGTGTGTGCATTTGTGGGTCCTTGTGTGGCAGAGCCAGGAGCAGCAACACCCTGCCTTCTCCAAGCCCCCTGCATGCGCGAGTCAACATTTGGGGGCTCTGATTTACGGGACTTCTGCACAGTTATAAAATATGCTGTGTTAAGCATCAGCATAAAAATAATATATAGGTTACTGCAACATTTTTATGACCTTAACCAGATCCGCCCTGTAATGCTGTCCCCCTTGACTGCTTTACTCCTGCAGGTGAAAAAACATATTATTTCAGCGGCCTGGAAGCAGCTGTTTGAGCCCAGGCAAGGATGCTGTGGGTAGGGAGCCTTCAGGGGTAGAGGAGAAAGGAGCAAGGTTGATTTCAGTCTCAATGCAATGTCTGGGTCCATCTGTTGATCCCGTGTGCCACTGTGATCACAAGACAAGGGTGTTTGTGATATGTCTAAGCACCTTTGCTCCCTGGACATGTAGAGAAGAGAGGAGATTTCTGCCTCCCCCCTCCTCTCTGTCAGTAACTTTACCACTGACTTTTAAAAAATGAAATTTAATTGATCCCACTCATTTATGCAACATGATCATTTCTGGAAATACCGTCTCCCTTTATCCTTTGCCCCCAACCAAAAGAATAATTTAATCCTCCTGTTCAATAAAAGGGGAAAAACATTGAAATAAACCATCCTACCCTGATCATGTATACAACCCTCTGTCCTGGTAGTACCCCACCTCTCTGCTGAGACCAGAGAGGAACATTCCATGTTTTCTCTGGAACTGTTGCTGGTTATTCAGCTACTCAGAATCTGGCTTCCTCTGAGGGATATTTTCATTTCTTTTGCTGTAGTCATGTTATTCTTCTGGTTATGCTTATTTCATTTTTCCTCAGTTCACAGATGTCTTCCAATGTTTTTCTGAATGTTTTCTGCAAGCGCGTTTCTCCTTCCAGGGACCTTCAGCAATACTGCTCAGACTCCATGTTCTGGAGTGTCGGCCAAATGAGCTAGTACTCCATGCTGGTACTGGCTGCTCAGCTCTGAGGACTGAGTTCTCATTAGGGGCTTAGGCAGTTGTGGACGTGGAACCAGGAAGGCCTGAATTCAAATCTAGCCTCAGACACTTACTAACTGTGTGTGTGTGTCCCTGGGCAAATCACTGACTACCTTGTTTTCTCAATGTAAAATGGAGAAAATATTGCCACTTACCTCCCAGAGTTATTGTGAGGATCAAATGTAAGCCTTAGAGCATTTTTTAAACTGTTTAAATGTTTGCTATTGTTTTTGCTGTTACTATCTTGTAACCTTAGGGGAGTTGAAGGTGAGGAGCTGTAAAGTCCCTTCCAACGCTAAATCTATGATCTTGAGTAAAAAGAAAAAAAAAATATAGGGCAGCTCAAAACCTAGAATACTTATTGCCAGTTATAAAAATATATTTATATATATGTGTGTATTGCTTTTATGTGTTAGTATGTACTGATATATTATACATCATATGTGTGTCTATACATGTGTGTGTATCTAAAAAGGCAAGAATTTGGCACAAAGGAGTGAGGTGATGCTTCTGTCTTTCCCCTTCATTTGCATGGGAGACCTAAGGATGGAGAAGTGAGGAGGCACAAAGACACGTTTGGGCCTCAAACCCAGACAGCTTTTGATAGTTTACTATAAGACTTTTTCAAAAATTGATTTTGAAGGGTACAGATTGGCAAGCAGGAACTGAGTGAAATTAAAGGAAACTTTCTAGACCTAAGTAAGCTGGAGAGTTGCTACAGAGATGATGCTCGTGGTAAGCTCAAGGCAGGAGGGGGAAAGACAGAATAAATGCCTGAGGGTTCTACTCCATTTCTGTGTTCTAAAAGAAGTTGACTTTTCAAGGAAAAACTTCTTTTGGAGAGAAAAGTGGCTTAAGGCCAGGATTCTGGAAATGGACATAGTCCTTTCCTTCCAAAATCAACTGATAGCTATTTAGCTAATCTGATAATGAGTGTGCTTAAGGACCTTCCTCCCTAAAAGAACTGAGGCTTAAGGATCTGGCCTCCATACTGAAAGAGGCCACTTCATCTCTTAGATGGAAGAGAAAGATCTTAGCTGAGGACTCAAGTCAGAAAATGGGAGCAGAGAAGAATTCTGCCACCATCTGCCCCACAACAGCCACAAAATCAGGAGGGCAGAAATGGCTCATCACGGTCTAACCAAAGACCTACAGTGCTATTACTGCCCAAGAATGCTCATAAGTTAATGGTTGAAAAGCTGTCTTCATGGAAAAAGGAAAGAACTCACACCAGGAGAGATGGTGTGGAACCAGGGGAACAACACCAGAAAACAACACTTGCCTTGTGGCATAAGGGATGTGACTTGCTCCTTGAGGGTTCTCTACCCACATTTGCTCCCACATGTGTGTCTCTCCATGTATATATATTTTTAGCTATGTCCAGTGTTCGTGGGAGAAATGTTCTATTGTTACTTTTTCTGACCCTGCTATTTCATTAAATGCTTTTAAATTTAAACTAGTTGTGTGCTATTGATGATTAGTAAGAGTAAGCACATTGGTGGGGGCTCATTAACAATGGTTTTGAATAGATGTAGACACACAGAGAACCTGAAATAGCTTTTTTGGGGGGAAATTCAGGTATGAGAGAGGGTGGCTACAGTGCCACACAATCTAGGGAGTGAAGGATAAAACAGAAGAAAAATCAGAAAAAGTGCTATAGAAATACTTCAGGAGAGAGAACATTAAACAGCTAAGAGGTAGAGAGAATTAGGGAAGGTTGTGAAGAAGAGATAGTACCTGAACTAAGAATTTATTTGCTGAATTAGTTCAACAAATATAGAAGAAGATGTCTGGTAGTTTGCCCCAGGGTTTTGATCTTGGCTTTGTTCTGATTAATATATTTATCAGTGATTTGGATGAAATTACAAGAACATGCCTGTTCAAATTTAGAAGAGACACAGTGAACACATTAGTCAGGATCCAATAATATACTGATTGGAAAGAATGAAAGACTGAATCAAATAATATGAAATTTAATAGGGAGTAAATGTAAAGACTTATATTTGGGTTCAAAGAATCAACTGCACAAGTACAGTATAAATGGGAAGCTAAATAATAATTTGAATGAAAAAAACACCAGGGTTTTTTGTGGACAGCATATTTGTATCAGGCAAGTACAAGAGCCCTGGGAGTGTCTGTTCCCCCCAGGCCACTGATCTGCTTTCAACCAGCCCTTACAGCATCATCCACGTAAGAAATTCCTGTGGAGATGGTGCCAGTCATACCCACCAACTTCCAACCACCCACAGAGCAGGAAAATTAGCTTAGGTGGCTCAGTAAGGCATCTTGAGGGAGAGGCAGGAGGCAACATATGCCAGGCAAATAAAACTATCACCATCACCTTGACCACCGTCTCCTCTCAGATATCCCAGGATGCCAAACCCAAGACCCTCCAGAACTGCAATGCTTTTAAGCAAAGTGCCTACAGCCATTATCCTGGGAAGCAACCTCTATGGAGGTGCAACCTGGCAGCTGCTCCTGCAGGTGCTATAGTCATAACTCTTAAAGACTCAAAACAGAAAGTGCTTGGCACCATCAAAGGATTCAACATCAGCATCAACAACTGATATGTTTTTATCAGTAGAAATAAGATAAAAAAAGAAAGAGGAAATAGTCCTTTATGTACACAGGTGTTTATAGCAGCTCCTTTTGTGGTGGCAAAAAACTGAAAACCAAGAAGACATCCAGCAGTTGAGGATGGGTTAAGTGAATGTGATAGAGCACTATTAGGTTGTAAGAAAAGAACAAACAAATGATTTAAAAGAGAAATTAAAAGATTTATATGAACTGAAGCAGAGTGAAGTAGGCAGAATATCTTCTTTATGTGTAGACTCAATGGACTATGGCATCTTTGCATCTACCTTGCAGGTGATATTTTCCATGTATCTTATCTCCCCCCTTAGAATGTGAGTGCTGGAGAGCAGAAATTGTCTTACTTTTTCTCTTGGTACCCACAGTGCTTAGCAAAATGCTTTGAATATAGTAAGTACTAAATGAAATGCTTTTTTTCATTCGTTCATTCATTCATTTAATATAAATGAGCAGTAAAATATGGCAGCCTAAGAAAACTGTTCTATGTGCTAAGATTCCTTTAATTCTCCAATTTAAGGTGTCCTTTGAATGTAGCATTTCATGTTCTATGTCCTCAGATCCTTCTAAGCTCCATATGTCCCTCTCATGTTGTATTTCCCAAGGTCCCTCTCAGCTCTGACATTCTATGTTCCAAGGTCCCTTAGCTCTTGACTCTAAGAATATGCTTGGGGGTGGGGGTGGGAGTTCTTTCCTTTTTCCATGAAGATGGCTTCTCAGCTATTAACTTATGAGCATTCTTGGGCAGTTAATAGCACTGTAGGTCTTTGGTTAGACCAGGCTAAAGCCCAGTTGGGCAAACAAGAGCTGCAGGATGAGGAGGAGGCCACACTATAAACTGTGATTGAAACTTCCCCGGCTCCTACTGCCAAAGGTTAATCAAAGCTGCCTTTGAGGTGAAAAAGCCACTGAGCCTCCCACAGGGGATAATATTTATGCAGCCCCCTGGCCTGAAGAGACCCCATGCCCCCTTTGGAAATATGATCTCATAAATTGACTTGACTTCTCACTCCTGGATGGAATTGGGATAATGGAGCATCAGTCACAGCACCATGCTATTGAGGAGGAGAGGGCTAGGGTAGGGATGGAGCAGGTCTCCAGGAAGCAGCTATATCAGTGTCAAAAGGAGCTCCTTTCCACTTGTGACTGGGCTCTGGAGTCTCTGGGATAACCCCCTGACTTTGCCTCTGGAGACCCTACTGCTGCCTTGACCACTTACCTCAGTACTGTGCTCAGTTGGGCATCAAGTAGTGATTTTACTAAACCACCCACAAATTCTCATTAGTTTATAATCTTCTATACCTTGAGTTTTAAATCCTTATCAACCATTTTTATTCTGGTACATCTAAGTTCAAAAACTATTCTCTTTGGTAGAGAAAACAGAAGGGAAATCAGAGCTTAGTTATCTTCAGCTAAAATTGAATCAGATCTTTTATAGTGTTTCTCATTTACTGCTATTTAACTCTGGTATTGCTGTTTAACTCTCTGTTAACCTTATGCCTTATTTTCTGAAATAGAGTGGCAGCTCCATTTGGGTAAAGTCCATTTCCAGTGTTAGATTTCTTTTTGTCCCATATAGTATTCTGCACTTCATTGTGTATCCTGCACTCAATAGATACTCAATAAACCTTATTTGACTAACAATTGAGTAAAGACTTTGTGAAAAGGTCTATAAAAGCTGTGAAGATAAATGCACTTAAAATCTAGTGCAGAGACACAAGGCCAAAGAGAATGAATGGTTGCATGTGAGTTTTGTTGAACCATGATCTCTTCTGTCTTCGCTTTTGGCCAGCAACCCTGAGGATTTTCCCATCCCTGTTTGATTTCTTTTTTTAATTAAAGGAGTCATCCCTTGACTCACTTCTTAAATAGGCCTATTCATTGAATGGGCATTGCCTCACTCAGAGTGAGAACTCAGAAAGACCACAGCTTAAAAAAGCCAAGATCACCCATTGCAACCTGGGCCATCTCCAGTTGTCCTGATCTATACCTGGCCGCTGGACCCAGATGGCTCTGGAGAAGAAAGTGAGGCTGGTGACCTTATGCAGCCCTACCTCCTTCAAATCCAATTCAATTGCAAGTCATGTCATCATCTCCCTGATGTCACGGTTCTCTTTGAGAATGAAGAACAAATCACAAAACCTCTGGCTAGTTTTATGGACTCAATGACTTTTGGTCACCTTCTTTAAATGCCTCCTGGACTCCAACAAATGATTGTCAAATTGATTGGCTGGGGTGGGGTTTCATTACTGAGGACTGCAAATGGGACAATGGTGGTAATGAAGATGTTTCGATAGTGTGGATGGTAAGAAATAGTAATGACACTGGTGAAGAGAATGGCGATTTTGGTCATGAGAATGACGGCAGTGATACTCATGATGGTTATATCGTGGACTATGTTGACATGGATGATGGTGATGGTCATGGTGATGATGGTGGCATTGGTATAAGTGATGCCAGTCAATTGTTTGGTTTTTTTAATTGGTGACAATAGTGATGGTGTCATTTGGTTAGGCTGTAAGGAAATGGAGACCCAAATGGGAAGGGTACTGATCACACTTCGAATTGTCTTCCTTTTCCGCTGTTTAGCTGACTTCCAAAGATGCTGAGGAAGTATTGAAAGTTGGCATGCCTGCAAATGTACTGTTTCTGTGGCCTCTTCTAAACCTCAGTCTTGGTACTTCTCTCAGTTCAAAACTGGAGTGACTTTCCACCTCTTCTTTCTAAGGTCTAATTTCTAAGAGCTCTCATGTCTAAGGGCTTTCAGATGCCATCTTTGTAAAGCCCTCCTTGCTTCCCCAGGCTCATCAAGGATATAATTATCTAGAAACCACTTGCCAGTGTACAACACCCAACAAAAATATAACATATCACGTTCTCATCCACACAAGGGGAAATGTCATTCCCTCATATTCCCTTGATTTACGATGCCCCAAATCTTATAAGTCTCCTTTCTCTTCTCAGCATGTTTCATTTCCTCTGCTGACCCCTATTGTGAAACTGGTCTGGTAGGAGGGGAGGGAGGTGTTGGGAGAGAAGGGAGGGGAGTCAGTGCTGAGTGGAGTCTCACAATCTCAGCTTTCTTCCTGTATACCCCTCCCCCACCTCCACTACCCCTAGAAGTACCCCTGATGAATTTTGATTCTCCCAGCTCCGTGTGTCCATACTTGTCTCGGTTCTCAGCCATGATGAAAGGTTTCAGTCTTCATCACCTGAAACAAGCTCTTTCCCCCCTTCTCCCTAGGCTTGGTGCTGAAAGGAAGCCAGAGAGGTGTGGGAAACTGGGGACCCTGCCTTCCAGTGTTTGAATGGCCTGAGATTAGGAACATGGGGCTGCTTTTATCACACCCACCCAAACCTCTGACTGGTAGAGTGGAAGGAGTGAATCTAAAGGCAGTCAGACACTAAATATATTTCATCTCAATGACTTTTTATCTCATACTTGACTTATCATGTCCTGTTTGTATCTCTCATTGTTCCCTGTATGAGTTAGCCAGACTGGGAACACCCTGAAGGTAAGGAGAATTTCATTGCCCCCTACCATCCACCCCACTAAGAGGGTCAGCATCCCCACCAGGATCACTATCACAAGAACTTAGGAGGTAGGCTGCTACAGGGGGAAGGGCATGGACTCTGAAGGGAGAGGCCCTGGGGCTGACATTTATTAACTCTGACTTTGAGCTGATTACTTAAGTTCACTGGGTATCTATTTCCTCAAGGGTAAAATAAGGAAGGTGGAGGGCATTGGACTAAATAGCTCTGCAGGTCCATTCTAGCTCTACCACTAGGATTCTTGGAGTGCAACCCCAAGGGAATTTAAGGAAACCTTCCTGCTCCAATCAGCGTTCTCATCAGATAGTCCTGGGCTCTGGAGGACTTCTTCTGCCTTGGGAAATACGTAGACTTGTCAACACCCAGAGAACGAAGCAGCAAAGTAGAAGAAGAAAGCACCAAGTCAGTACAATTGAACAATTGTACTGCAGGCTGATTAGATAAGTGCCCAAGTGGGGAAAATGGGGAGGATTTTACATTTAGGGTCCATCACACCAAAAGAAACCCCATAGAGACATACACAAAATGAGGCCAAATGGAAAATACTTTCCTGTTATTTGTCGCTTTGGATTATCTGCTGTTTCTGACGCTAGCAATTTTACCCACAGGTATTTATTTCACTCTTATCATGCTTTAGGTCTGGTGTTAAGTGAGGGGAAAGAGAAGTACATCCTGTCCCTAAAGACAGATACTCTGCTAAGGTATGGCTTAAAGGTATTAAAATTAAAAAAAAAAACCCTTACTTATAGGCTTAAGAAATGCAGCTTTTTTACTCACAAGTACATGTAGTAACTGAAACAGCATCATGGATCTCTACCTTCATTGGTGTGGGAATTCGTTCCGCTGCTCTAGATTGCAGCCCTAGGATGTGCTGAAGCCAGCTCACACCTGATACCTTGAAAATCAGCAAATGCTTAAAATTAGGGCTTGATTTATTCATGTATAGATTGTCTATACTTAAGAAAGTAATGGTTAAAATGTTAATAATGCAGGTTCAACTTAATAGTATGTTACAAATAACTGGTATGGAAATGTTTTACATGATTTCCAATTGCTCTCTCAGGGAGGAAGGAAGAGAGAGAGGGATAGAATTTGGAACACAAAACTTAAAAAAAGTTTTAAATTATTTTAGCATGTAATGGGGAGAAAATAAAACATTATTAAAATTTTTTAAATTAAAAAAAGTGTACATATTGTCCCCCCCTCCCCACTGAGCTGGTTGTTAAACATTTACCAGCACATATGACCCATCCATGAATTAGTAGATAGCCTTGGAGCAGGAGGTTTTAACATGGAGTCAGTGAACTTCTGTTTTTAGAAATTATTATTTTGATATTTATATTTCGACGTAATTAGTTTTCTTTATAATCCTTTGTGTTTTATTTAACGTATCTAAAAACATGATTCAGAGTCAGGGTCCATAGGTTTCCCTAGACCGCTAAAGTGATCCATAATACATGAAAGGTTAAGAACCACAGAATGGTTTGAGGTCCAGTAAGGTGAAACAACTTTTTTGCAGTCATATAACTATTGCCAAGAGGAGGATTTGAACCAGTCTTCCTTGGGCAAGAAGTCTTGATGATATTTATGTACCCTGGGGCTCAAGCCTATTTGTATATGCCTCTCTTTATTAATACAGAATGACTACTCAGTGCTCCATGCCTGCATGAGGGTCAATCACCGAGAGCTTGGAAGAGGAAAGTCTTAGTCAAACAGGCTTGATCCCCAACTTATATTTATGTAGTTCATGATTTCAAAAGTGTTTCACATCCATTCTCTCAACTGATTCTAAAAACAACTTTATAATATAGTTAGTGCAAATGTAATTGTCTCCATTTCACAGGTAAAGCAACAGAGGTCCAGAAGGATGGAGGGACTTGCCTAAAGTCATATAGCCAGCATGGAATGGGATCCCCATCCTTTGAACTAAGCTACCCACCCTGCCAGAGCTTACCCTGTCTTAGTCTGTCCCTCAGAAGGTTCCAGGGGCATTTTCTGGACTTTTGCATCATGAAAATTTTTTCTCCTGTTTGCCTATACTAGTTATCTTCCTATAGGTGACATGGGGATTTACACAGGATCCATTTGTAGTCAGATCCTTTATCTTATCCCATTTTCCAACCCAATAGGAGTATTGGATTATGGAATTATGATAAAGAAGATTCAGCAAATCTAATAGGAAAGCTACTCTGGTGTAATCAGGTGGTCTTAAAGGAAAGCGGACAGCAAGAGCCTCAGGACCATAAATGATGGATTATTCAACTGTGTCCAAGAAGACAGACTAGAGCAGGGGTGGGGAACCTGCAGCTTCAGTCAAAGGGCCACACTTGAGGACCTAGAGGGCCAGGTGGGGCCTCAAGGCACAGGTTTCCTACCCCTGAACTAGAGTATTGACCCTGGAGACTACTGGCCAGCAAAGTGCATGAAAAAAATATGATAAATCAAAAAAAGGTCAGGGATTAATACAGACAATTCCTTCAAGTCCTACAAAAGACCAAGGTCAGCGATGGTCTTAGAAGAGGGGGAAGAAATGGATGAATAAAACAAAAGCATAAATAATTTATAATTCATAACATTATGTGAAAACCACCACAGGAGATAACAGGATGAGACGTACAGTTTTATATCGCTAAGGTGGGAAATTGTATTTTCTTGACTATGAATATTTCTTCTAAGGTTTTGCTTTTTCTTCCTTCCTTCCTTCCTTCCTTCCTTCCTTCCTTCCTTCCTTCCTTCCTTCCTTTCTTCCTTCCTTTCTCTTTCTTTCTTTCTTTCTTCTTTTTTTTTCAGTTAGGGCAGGAGTTGGGAAGACAGACAGGCAACAAAAATAAACAGGCTGCATCCCATTATTAAGCTCCCACCATGTGCCAGGACCTGTGTTAACTGCTGAGAATAGAAATATGAGGGAAAAGATCAACAGTTCCTGCTCTCAAGAAGCTTAAATTCTAAGGGAGAAAGATAATGCCTCCAAGGGAGTTGAAGAGGTAAAGGCAAAGGCTTGAGAAGGTCCTTGAGAGGACGTGTTGATAAAGTTGGGAGAGGAAGAAGCCCAGCCAGGAGGGGAATGAAACACGGCTGGCCTTTGCCAAGTTCCAAGTCCCTTGGAAGGAACTAATCAATGGGAAATGAGGGCCAAAGAGGGGAGAGATAAGAAGGCCCCTGATCCAGAGGGAAGGAAAGGAGATAAATGTATGCAAAGTTAAAAATAAAAGAATTTAAAAATACAACAGAAAGGCTAAAAGAAAGTGTTAGATATTATCTAAGAAGAAAAAGTCTTACTGACTAGGGTTTCTCCTTCCTACCTGACTGGACATTAGTCAGGAAATAGATGCTCAACAATATTATAGAGAGAAAGAGAAGAGGAACATGGAAAAGTCAATACATCAGAGAGATTATCTTGACTGCAGAGGTGGTGCAGGGTCATTTTTTTATTTGTTTAGTCATTTTTCAGTTGTCTCAGATTCTTCATGACCCCATTTGTGGTTTTTGTGGCAAAGATACTAGAGTGGTTGGCCATTTCCTTCTACAGCCCATTTTACAGGTGAGGAAACTGAGGCAAACAGGGTTAAGTGACTTGCCCAGGGTCCCACAGCTAGTAAATGTCTGCAGCCAGATTTGAACTCAGGTCCTCCTGACTCCAGGTCTGATGTTCTATCCACTGAGCCACCTAGCTTCCCTTTAGAGTTCTTTTTAAGGAAAGTGTTTTGTAAACCCTAAAGTGGTAAGAAAATTTGGGCTATAGGTATCATGCTACAATATTATTTTAATTAGATGTAGGATCATGAAATTTAGATCATATAATCCAGTTCCCTCATTTTATAAAAGAGGAAATTAAGGCCTAGACAGGTAAGTCACACAGCTTTCCCCATCTTCCAGATTCATAAACATTTATCAAGTGACTGCTCCCTGCTAGGGACTAGGCTCTGGCTATATGAAGACCTAGAATGAGACAGTCTTCCCTCCCAATGAGCTTATAGTCTTTAGGGGGAGACAACATGTACACATATAAGTATGTATGGAAAATAAAATAAAAGATAACTTGGGAGAAAGAGGCACTAGCAGCTGGAAGAGATGAAGAAAATGGGCCTGGAGGGATCACATCTGAGCTGAGCTTTGAAGGAAACTAGGGACTCAGAGTCAAAGGGAGGAGAGAGAATATCTCAGGCATTTAGAATAGCCAGGACAAGGGTAAGGCAATGGGAGATGGCAAAGCCTGTGTGAGAAATAGTTAGAAAAGATGTATGGGGGGCAGAGCCAAGATGACGGAGTAGAAAGACGCACATACACATAGCTCTGAACCCACAACCCATAGAACATCTGTAAAAAGGAACTCACGCGGAATTCTGGAGCAGTAGAGGCCACAGAACAGTGCAGCGAAGGAGATTTCTGTTCCAGAGGGACCTGCAAACTTCTCGCAAAAGGTCCTTTGCGCTGCGGACTGGGCGCCGGGACTGGGAGCCGAGCACAGCCCTGCCACGGCTGCGGCACCGAGAGGAACAGATCCAAGCAGGCTTCAGGGACTGGATGTCCAGCGGCCGCGCAGGTCCCTCCACCCACAGGTGACAAGGGTTGGTGAGAGGGTCTCTTTGGTGGGTCGAGAGGGGAGTGGGGTGCCCCCATAACTCAGGTCCCCTCGGGAGGCAGCAGCTGAGGCAGCGGCAGACCAGGGCTCCCCAAGCAGGCAGGAGCCTGGATCCATTGTTGAAGGTCTCTGCATAAATCCCCTGAGGGAACTGAGCCCATGAGGTGGCCCTGCCTCCACCTGAGCACCTGAACTTGATCTCACACTGAATAGCAGCCCCACCCCCACCAAAGCCCTGAGGCTGGGGAGCAGCATTTGAATCTCAGACCCCAAGCCCTGGCTGGGAGGATCTGGAGGCCAAGTGGGTGTGAAGTGAATATTCAGAAGGCAAGTCACTGGCTGGGAAAATGCCCAGAAAAGGGGAAAAAAAATAAGACTATAGAAGGTTACTTTCTTGGTGAACAGGCATTTCCTCCCTTCCTTTTTGATGAGGAAGAACAATGGTTACCATCAGGCAAAGACACAGAAGTCAAGGCTTCTGTATCCCAGCCCACTCAATGGGATCAGGCCATGGAAGAGCTCAAAAAGAATTTTGAAAATCAAGTTAGAGAGGTGGAGGAAAAGCTGGGAAGAGAAATGAGAGACATGCAGTCAAAGCATGAACAGCAGGTCAGCACCCTGCTAAAGGAGACCCAAAAAAATGCTGAAGAAAATAACACCTTGAAAAATAGGCTAACTCAATTGGCAAAAGAGGTTCAAAAGGCCAATGAGGAGAAGAATGCTTTCAAAAGCAGAATTAGCCAAATGGAAAAGGAGATTCAAAAGCTCACTGAAGAAAATAGATCTTTCAGAACTGGAATGGTACAGATGGACGCTAAGGACTTTATGAGAAAGACAGATATCACAGAACATAGCGTGAAGATTCGAAAAATGGAAGATATGTGAAATATCTTATTGGAAAAGCAACTGACCTGGAAAATAGAATCAGGAGAGACAATGTAAAAATTCCGGGACTACCTGAAAACCATGATCAAGAGAAGAGCCTAGACATCATCTTCCATGAAATTATCAAGGAAAACTGCCCTGAGATTCTAGAACCAGAGGGCAAAATAAATATTCAAGGAATCTGCAGAACACCGCATGAAAGAGATTCAAAAAGAGAAACTCCTAGGAACATTGTGGCCAAATTCCAGAGTTCCCAGGTCAAGGAGAAAATATTGCAAGCAGCTAGAAAGAAACAATTCAAGTATTGTGGAAATACAATCAGGATAACACAAGATCTAGCACCCTCTACATTAAGGGATCGAAGGGAATGGAATAGGATATTCCAGAAGTCAAAGGAACTAGGACTAAAACCAAGAATCACCTACCCAGCAAAACTGAGTATAATACTTCAGGAGAAAAAATGGTCTTTCAATGAAATAGAGGATTTTCAAATTTTCTTGATGAAAAGACCAGAGCTGAAAAGAAAATTTGACTTTCTAACACAAGAATGAAGAGAACCATGAAAAGGTGAACAGCAAAGAGAAGTCCTAAGGGACTTACTAAAGTTGAACTGTTTACATTCCTACATGGAAAGACAATATTTGTAACTCTTGAAACATTTCAGTATCTGGGTACTGGGTGGGAGTACACACACTCACACATGCACACACGCACACATACATAGAGACAGAGTGCACAGAGTGAATTGAAGAGGATGGGATCATATCTTAAAAAAAAATGAAATCAAGCAGTGAGAGAGAAATATTGGGAGGAGAAAGGAAGAAATGGAATGGGCCAAATTATCTCTCATAAAAGAGGCAAGCAAAAGACTTATTAGTGGAGGGATAAAGAGGGGAGGCAAGAGAAAAACATGAGGTCTACTCTCATCAGATTCCACTAAAGGAAAGAATATAATGCACACTCATTTTGATAGGAAAACCTATCTCATAATACAGGAGAGTGGGGGACAGGGGCACAAGCAGGGTGGGGGGGAGGATGGAGGGGAGGGCATGGGGAGGAGAATGCAATCCGAGGTCGACACTCATGGGGAGGGAAAGGATCATAAGAGAATAGAAGTAATGGGGGTCAGGATAGGATGGAGGGAAATATAATTAGTCCTATACAACACAACTAGTATGGAAATCTTTTGCAAAACTACACAGATTTGGCCTATATTGAATTGCTTGCCTTCCAAAGGGAAGGGGTGGGGAGGGAGGGAGCTAAAGAAGTTGGAACACAAAGTGTTAGGATCAAATGTAATGTTCTTACCACTGGGAAATAAGAAATACAGGTTAAGGGGTCAAGAAAGCTATCTGGCCCTACAGGACAAAAGAGAAGACGGAGACAAGGGCAGAGAGGGAGGATAGAAGAGAGAGCAGATTGGTCACAGGGGCAATTAGAATGCTTGGGTTTGGGGGAGGAGGGGAGAAAAGGGGAGAAAATTTGTAACCCAAAATGTTGTGAAAATAAATGTTAAAAGTTAAATAAAAAAAAAATTACTGAAACAAACTATCCCCCCCTCCCCAAAAAAAAGAAAGTTCCTGGGAACACAGAGGTAGTAAGTGACTTACCTTTACAATAGAAAGAAAAAAAAAGAAAAATAGGCTAACTCAATTGGCAAAAGAGCTCCAAAAAGCCAATGAGGAGAAGAATGCTTTCAAAAGCAGAATTAGCCAAATGGAAAAGGAGGTTCAAAAGCTCACTGAAGAAAATAGTTCTTTCAAAATTAGAATGGAACAGATGGAGGCTAATGACTTTATGAGAAACCAAGAAATCACAAAACAAAACCAAAAGAAGGAAAAAATGGAAGATAATGTGAAATATCTCATTGGAAAAACAACTGACCTAGAAAATAGATCCAGGAGAGACAATTTAAAAATTAGGGGACTACCTGAAAGCCATGATCAAAAGAAGAGCCTAGACATCATCTTTCATGAAATTATCAAGGAAAACTGCCCTGAGATTCTAGAACCAGAGGGCAAAATAAATATTCAAGGAATCCACAGATCACTGCCTGAAAGAGATCCAAAAAGAGAAACTCCTAGGAACATTGTGGCCAAATTCCAGAGTTCCCAGGTCAAGGAGAAAATATTGCAAGCAGCTAGAAAGAAACAATTCAAGTATTGTGGAAATACAATCAGGATAACACAAGATCTAGCAGCTTCCACATTAAGGGATCGAAGGCCATGGAATAGGATATTCCAGAAGTCAAAGGAACTAGGACTAAAACCAAGAATCACCTACCCAGCAAAACTGAGTATAATACTTCAGGGGAAAAATTGGTCTTTCAATGAAATAGAGGACTTTCAAGCACTCTTGATGAAAAGACCAGAGCTGAAAAGAAAATTTGACTTTCAAACACAAGAATAAAGAGAAGCATGAAAAGGTGAACAGCAAAGAGAAGTCCTAAGGGACTTACTAAAGTTGAACTGTTTACATTCCTACATGGAAAGACAATATTTGTAACTCTTGAAACATTTCAGTATCTGGGTACTGGGTGGGATTACACACACATACATGCACACACGCACACGCACATAGAGACAGAGTGCACAGAGTGAATTGAACAGGATGGGATCATATCTTAAAAAAATGAAATCAAGCAGTGAGAGAGAAATATATTGGGAGGAGAAAGGAAGAAATGGAATGGGCCAAATTATCTCTCATAAAAGAGGCAAGCAAAAGACTTATTAGTGGAGGGATAAAGAGGGGAGGTGAGAGGAAAACATAAAGTTTACTCTCATCACATTCCACTAAAGGAAGGAATAAAATGCACACTCATTTTGGTATGAAAACCTATCTTACAATAGAGGAAAGTGGGGGATAAGGGGATAAGCAGGGTGGGGGGGATGGTGGAAGGGAGGGCATGGGGAGGAGGGAGCAATTTGAGATCATCACTCATGGGGAGGGACAGGATCAAAAGAGAATAGAAGTAATGGGGGACAGGATAGGATGGAGGTAAATATATTTAGTTTTATACCACACGACTATTATGGAAGTCATTTGCAAAACTACACAGATTTGGCCTATATTGAATTGCTTGCCTTCCAAAGGGAAGGGGTGGGGAGGGAGGGAGGTAAAGAAGTTGGAACTCAAAGTGTTAGGATCAACTGTAGAGTAATGTTCTTGCCACTAGGAAATAAGAAATACAGGTAAAGGGGTATAGAAAGTTATCTGGCCCTACAGGACAAAAGAGATGATGGAGACAAGGGTAGAGAGGGATGATAGAAGAGAGAGCAGATTGGCGATAGGGGCAATTAGAATGCTTGGTGTTTGAGGGGGAGGGGAGGGGAGAAAAGGGGAGAAAATTTGGAACCCAAAATTTTGTTAAAATGAATGTCAAATAAATAAATAAATAAACTTGCTTGATAATGTAAAAAAAAAAAAAGAAAAGATGTATGATTATATGTTAAAGTGTCTGAAGGAGAGTAATGTAAGATAAGATTGTAAAGGCGGATTGGAGCCAGGTTTAGGACTTTAAATAACAGCTAGTTAGGATTTGTATAGCATTTTAAACTTGGCAAAGCATTCTACAAATACTGTCTCATTGGATCCTCACATAATGTTGGAAGAAAAGTTCTATCATCTTTATTTTACAGATGAGGAAACTGAGGCAGAAATGGAGGGTCTTGTCCAGGGTCACACAGCTAAGTTTCTGAGGCTGGATCTGAACTTAGTTCTTCCTGACTGTAGGTCTAGTGCTCTATCAACTGTCTCTATTAAATGCCAAACCAGAATTTTGAATTTAATACTGGGGGTAATTGGGAGCCATTGGAATTTATTAAACAAGGGAGTGACATGATCAGATGTGAAATATTACTTTGGCAGTCACATGGAGGATGGATTGGAGAGGGGGCAGGCTTGGGGGGTAGACCTATTAGGATATGACATTACAATAATCCAGGCAAGAGCAGTGGCCGTTGATGTGGAGACACCAGGACCTTGAGCGCTCTCTCCTAAAGTCACTAGTGTCACCAGTATGGCTCAGGAATAAAGCCTTTTCCTAGCATTCAAGTCCCTGTACATGCTGGACTCCCATAATTCCTTCTGTATCTCCCACTGCTCTAAATTCTGGGCCTCCTGCTCCAGGCAGGAATTCCTCCTGGCTTTTCCCCCATCTCTCTTTCTTCCCAAACACTGTCCTGTCTTCATCATCCAGTTTATTGTGGTTCTACTGACCACATCTGCCCCAAGTCAGATTTTCCCCTGACTTCATAGAATCTATAAAGTAACCTTCATTTAGTACTTAGCATATATGACCCTGTGATGGACCAGCTAGGTGGTGCAGTGGATAGAGCACTGGGTCTGGAATCAAGAAGACTCATATCTTTGTAGTCATGTGACCCTGGGCAAGTCACTTAACCCCAAATGCCTCCAAAACACCCACCATCACCCCCTCCCCTCCCCATGTGGCAGTATCTGCTGATCCTGTTTATTCCATGTGTAGAGGCACGAGGCTCAAGGCTTCCCTCCATCCTTCCCTTCCTCACACCTTTCAAGTCCCCAGGAAGATGTCCAGTTGGGGACATGCTATGGTCTTCCTTCTCCTTCTTCACATCCTCACCGTCCCAGATTTCTAGTTTCCTGACTCCCTCCATCCCCAACCTTTACCCTCTAACCTTCCTAACAGTTCCTTCCTCTTCCAGTTTCAATCTTTCCCCACGTTCAGGGCTCTCGACTCTTGACCTCTCTGCTGCTGAGGTATGTGGGGACTGGGGTCAGGAGAGGGAATGGACACCTTGGCCCCTGACCCTTAGGCCCAGAAGGTGCTACCAGATAGCTTGGGCGGCTCGGCCATGACTGGTGGGTGGATCCGGGCCACAATTAGGTAATGGGCCCGAGTTTCTCAGAGAGGGGATGGTCGGGAAGGGGGACTCTCCCATGGGCAGGCTGAGTTTGCCTTGGCTGGGAGTTCAGGAACATAAACGCGGGCAGCCCGCTGCATTTCCAGCTTGTTGCCATGAAACGGAATAATAACTGGGTGATTATGGCTGTGCTCTACATATCTTGGGCTCTTCCAGCTCCGGGGAGAGGCCTCTGGGTGGGGGAAGGGACACACGAGTACACACGCATGCCGTCATCACCTTGTTCTAACAGGACAGGGCTCCTTCCAACAGTGTCTGGCCAGGGCTGCTGGGGCCTGTGCGCCAAAGGAGTGATAACAGAAATAATGGGGATGCTCACAGCGATAACTTCTATTTCTATGGAACTGTGAGGCCATGAAGCGACCCTCCGTTACAGGAGGGCAAGGATCATTGGCCCATTGTACAGATGAGGAAACTGGGGCCTAGGCAGCTGAAACTATCTGGCCAGCTCTTCTGATTGGAGGTCTCTACTTTTCATTCTTCTACCAGGCTGCCTCTCTCTGCTTTGGATTAAGAAAAACTGCCTTAAAGATAGATACCCTAATGCACTACCAGAGAAGCTGTGAATCAGTAGGATCATTTCAGAAATCAGTTTGGAATTATGCACATGTAACACAGGCTTGGCCCTCACTGCCTGAAGGCCAGGTAGGTTGGATTTCCCCGTTCCCCCCCAGGGTTCTCCCTTACCCTTAAGAGGAGTGGGAGGTATCTCTACAAAAGGCTGTCGCCATCACTGACTTGTTCCCTCAGTTGTAGGGGGTGGGGTGTCTCCCTGTGCCCAGTTCATTAGCCATAAAAGTCAACTTAGTTTTTATGCGAAACTATTTACTTCAAAAGATATAACCACAAAAATACAAATTTATTCCTCCTAAGAGGCAGCGCTTGGTCCCCCTTCCCTCTGTATCACCTCATTCTCTGGAGAGGCAAAAGGGTTTAGTTCCGTAGTTTAGCTCAATGCCTATTGAGCATAGTTCCAATTTCAGGTCCAAAACTCCCCTTCGGATCACGCCCCAGGCACTCTGACTTCCCAGGCTTCCATGAAGCCTGGCTGGCTGCATCATCCCAGATGCAATCCTGGCTGGAAGTCTGGGTCTCTGGGGATCATCTCCCAGCACCACAGACTGAAAACCAGTCAACACAATAGAAACAAACATCCCCAGGCCTGTTTTTAAGAACTGAGGTAAAAGTGAGGGAGCAGGGAAAGGCAAATCCTTCCCCTATTGGTTAAGTTCTGTTCATGGTGTCTTCATTGTAGTGAACTGACATGTCGCCCTCTGGATACAGCCAAGACACCAGCAGGAAGAGCAAATGGCTAGGTCTCCCAAGTTTCGTGGAAGTAGGAAGCTAATCAAAGGAGACTACCCCCACCCATGTGGTAGGGGGCTCCATGTTAGGCAATTCAGATATGATCCAACGGCCCTCCAAGGGTGCCTCCATCTTAGTCAAACTGGGTATGCCCAGATATGCTTTGGTTACACAAATCAAGTGACTAAAATGTTTAAAATGTCTTTAACCCAGAGATTTCGTATCCCAAAGAGGTCACTGACAAAAAGAAGATCTCCATATACATTCTTGTGGTAGTGAAAGATGGAAAACAAAGTAGACTCTCATCCATTGAGGGGATAGCTGAACAAATGGTAGTACATGGATGTAATGAAATACTGCTGTGCAATGATGAATACAGAGAAGCAGGAAGTGATTCATGGGAGCTGATGCAGAACAGAGGAAACCGAGCTAAGAAAATGATATTTCAATGACGACAACAGTGTATATGGAAAGAATGACAACCACAAACACATACATCTGATGGTTACAAAATAATGGAGAAGGAACTTGGCTCTAAAGAGGAGGCAGGAGAAGATGCTTCTACTCCATTCCTTTGCAGAAGTTGGAGGTTCCTCCAATATTTTCAAGTTTTTTTGATGTATTGATCGGTTTTGTCTATATTTTTTCTCATCTTACTCTTTTTCTCTTAAAAGAAATTCTTTGTAATACAGGATGGATCTCTGGGAGGAGGAGAGGAACACAAGAGAATTTAGGTGGTGGATAAACAAGATACAGAAATGCTTTTAATTAAAAAAATAAGATTGCATTAAAAAGAGTCAAAGTCCTCTAAATGAGAGTCCTCTGCCCTGGGCAGACCACCTCTGGAGAATTGTGCTGTAATTCTTAGCCACATTTAAGGAGGAAGTTTACCAAGTTTCAGGGTGTCTAGAAGAGGGTGCCCAATATGGCAGGAAGTATTGGGTAATCTAAGAACCATTCTGATGACTGGAGACATCTAACTTGGAGAAGAGAAACCTTAGAGGAGGCATGATAACTGTTTTCAGATCTGTAAAGGGTAGTCAATAGAAAAGAAGGGTTTGATTCATTTTGCTTGGATCCAGAGCACAAAACTGAGAACATGGAGGGAGTATTGCACAGAGGAAGGTTTTGGCTCCATACCAAGAGAAATCACCTAACAGCTGGAGGGGTCTCAAGAGGGAACAGGCTGCTCAGAAAGGCAGTAAGTTACTCATTACTGAAAGTATTCAAGAAGACGTTGGAAGTCAACTTGTCAGGAAGGAGAGGAAGATTTTTATTTAGGTCTGCACCAGGTTATTTTGAGGTTAACTAAAATAATATATGTAAAACACTTTGCAAACTTTGAGAGCTATATATATATTCTATATATATACATATATATAGAATATATATATATGTATATTAGCTATTAATGATGAAGACTGAACTAGATGATCTTTGAGGTTCCCTTCCGGTTGTGAAATTCTACAAACACTCTGATGCCAGGACCCCCTCCTTCACCCTAGATTGCCAAATTAAATCTCTCAATTCCAAAAGTATTTCCTCCTGCCCAGAAAGCCTTTACAAAATAGCCCCATCCCACAACGATCTCTCTCTTCTCCAAGATCCTACTGTCTGTCCAACTGGACCATGCAACCCAACACTTAAAACCTTTCTCATGTGGTTTTCTGTGAGTCCTGTTTCTCCAGTAGGGTTTGGGTCTTCCCAAGATGACAGATTGTCCCATCTTCCTGTTTCTCCCTGGAGAATCTCTCCAAATCTCACCACAGCAGCCAAATTAAACCATGGTTAACTCCTCCCCTCCTCATCATCGTCTTGACTCTCCATGAAACTCACCACACTTAGAAGTTCAAAGCCTCAGTTTTTCTGTTCTCTTAAAAAAGACAGTGGACAACAACGGTGTTGTAGAAAGAGTTTTGCATCTACACATAGGAGACCTCGGTTCAAATCCTGTTTCTTCTCCTTGTGACTTGTGTCTATAATCTTGAGCAAAATTGCTCAAGCTCTCTGGGCTCCATTTTCATCATTTGTAAAAGAGACCATTTCACCTGTATTGTTGAGATGAAGGCAGAACTAGGACCAGTGAGAAAAGGTTACAGGAAGCCAAACTGTAGCTCAACAAAAGGAAGATCTTTCTAAAAAAAAAAAAAGAACTACTCCATAGTGGATAAGCAGAAGCTGAGGCTACCACTTGTCCAGAACATTGGACAAGATGTTCCTTCTTTGGTTATCTATGTCCCTGGAACCAGATGACTTTCCAGGGTTTCTTCTAACTCAAAGATTCTTTGACTAGATCCAAATCTAGAAATAAATCAGATAATGAGAAGAACTCCACTATATGGTGAAAAGAGGTTAGGGTCACTAACTCACTATATGATTCTTGGGGAACAAGTCAGAGAGTTTCTAGAAAGCCAGGGTTGGTAGCCATTTTAAAGGCCTTCTAACCCACCCCATTCACATTAAGAGGATAAAAATGAGGTCCCAAATGGGTGAGTGACTTGCCCAAGATCACATGGTGTCAGAGTCAAAGCTTATTCCCAGTTCTCCCAGGACAGGAGCTGTCTCCAAGGTATTGTACCCTGTACCCTGTACATCTGGTTCACCTAGGAAATGAAGGAAGATTGTAGACAAGTTGCACTGAGCCTGGGAAAGATACAAGATGTTCTTCTGCTCAGGTCACTGACTCAGTCTGTGGCCCTAGTTTGGACCCACCAAGTGGCTTGGTGGGGTCTCCTCAATGTCAGTCTATACATCCTAGGGGGAGGAGTGTGGACTTCTGATCATTCTATGGATCTGTGGGAAATATGAATGCCTTCCTAAGGCCTTTGGTCAGAAGATTTAAATCTGAAAGGACTTTAGAGGTTATCTTGTCCAAATCATTATAAAGGATGGAATAAGATGATAAAAACCATAACAATAAAAAATGGCATACACACACACACACACACACATGAATTGCATGTGATCTCTCTGTCTATCATCACTTTAATGGAGTAGTTCACTTGATCCTCACAACTCCCCTGAGAGTTCAGCGCTATTATGATCCCCTCTTTACAGATGAAGAAACTTAGTGAAGTTTTAAGGGAGTTGCCCATGATCACACAAGTAGTTTTTAAGGATTTAAATTCACTTTTCCCCAACTCTAGGTCCAGTACAGTATCCATCAAACCACCTAATTGTCTAACCTGTAAGTGAAGATCTCACAAGAGGTTCTTCGTCAAAGGCAGGATGTGAACTGCTGGAAGATATATCACTCAGGGGATTCTTGGTTAAGTATAAGTGATGCTCAGAAGATTGCCAAGAGCCACAGTCTGACTGGTGAGTTCCTGTCTGGCACTGCCATTTCAGGGAGAGATCAGGCTATCCAGGCCCCTTTTATCCCAAGTCTGCTCTTCTTCCACCTATGAGCAACCATCCTTCCCAAGATGACCCAGACCCACCAGCCCCTCCTGGAACTGGTTCATTCTTTTCTGACACTAGGATTTCATGAAGAGCCTAGGCCATCCATATTCACTTCCCTCCTGGCTCCATTCCTGACTGCAGATTTTTCAGTCTTGCCTCATGGTCTCTGCTCCTTGTTTCATATTATCTTCCCCCATTAGAATATAAGCATCTTGAGGGTAGGGACTATTTATTTTTGTTTGTATTTTTATCTCCTTAACACAATATCTGGCACATAGTAAGCACTTGGAAAATGCTTTATCTATCTACGCAACTTTCATTCATTTTCTCTTTCTTCCCTTCTTTCTCTCTTTCCTTCCTTCCTATTCTTCCTCTCTTCCTTCCCTTTATTTTCCTTCTTTCTTTCCTCCCTCCCTTCCTTCCTTTTCAATTGTCTATCTATCATGTACTCCTGGAATTCAGATTCAGGCCTTCAGTGACCCTTCCATTCATCACAGTGTCTGTCTTTTTTTTTTTCTTGTTTGGAATGCCCTCACCCCTCTTCTTGCATATATAAATTGCCATGGCTTTCCAGGGTCTCATTTTGTGCCCACCTCTTCCAAGAATCTTCCTGTACTGATCCTGGTTGGTGTTAGTGTCTTCCCTCTACTGATTATCTCTAATTTTTTCTGTCTATGGCTTGTTTGTACATAGTTGTCTGCATGTTGTCTCCTCTTTAGATCATATTCTCCTCGAGGATAGGGATGGTCTTTTGTCTTTCTTTGTATCTCCAGTGCTTAGCACAGTGCCTGGTACATCACTGACTGACTGACTATACTATCCCAACCCCAACTAAACTTTCCATGTGTTGACCTTCTACAGAAGTCACTTTCTGAATCACACAGCCTAAGCTTAGACCTTTAGTGATGTTACTTATGGAATCTTGTCTCCCCCTACTCACCTGAGGGGTCCCCAGGGTTAGGGACTGGATCTCATTCTTGTGGAACCTATTACCAGCTTGTACACAAAGTGGAACCTTGGTAAAGCCATCCTGAATTGAACTGAGTGGAGGTTGTCATGGGGGGAGCCCCTGTGGACCCCATCTCAAAGGGAGAAAGAGGAGCAAAAGTTTACAATGTGGCCACTTGGTTCTGGGGTCAACCAGTCCCCAGCACATGGTCCCCTGGCCTCCTTGATCTGGCTGAAGCCAAGGTTTCTTGGGTTAGTGGGAAATGTCCCAGGGACTTGGCCTTTCCTTGTCTGCCCCAGGGCCTCCCTTGCTCCTTCCTCTTTCTCTGGGTGGAGTTCACCCTTCCAACGTAGAGCTGACAGGCCCCTTTACGATTCTGTCAGTCCCACACAGCTATGTCCCGCCAAATCCTGGGCAGGGTCAGGCGGGAGGAGGCTGAAAGGAGAGTTCCCACAGCACCCCACCCTCCCAGCTCCACCAGGCCTCCTCCCAGACATCCTCCCTGGACCATGAGCTCATCTCAAAATAGCCCATCCCCATGCATTCTCAGTGTTTCCCCTGGTAGACAACTGGAAAAAGGAGGAAGGGGCTGGGCCTTTCAGAGCTTGCCCGGTTTATTCTGCAGCCATTGTAATAATAATAGCTCACACTAGAAGGCACATAAAGTGTGTGCCTCATAACAACCACCCAGGAGGCATATCCACCTCCTATGATGATGGGAATTTTACAGATAAGGTAACTGAGGCTAACAGAGGCCAAGTAAGGTCACACAGCGAGCTAGTAGTATGGTCAGAATCTAGACCTTAATTACTCCTGACTCCCTGACCCTCCCAAGACCAGTTAGTGCTAGCTATGTTACCTTATATTGCTGCCATAAAGAGAAAAGGACATGGAGTGGTCCGGACTCCTGTGGTCTAGTTTCTCATTCTGCCACTAACATGCTGGATGACCCTAGACCTGGGCCTTTCTCTCTTCAGGTCTCACCTTCCCCTTTTGTAAAGCGAGAATGGACTAGAGCAATGTTTCCCTCTTGAGATTCCATCTCTCCAAGTTCTACCATGGACCCCTCTGCCTTTCATATTCTCAAGAGTGTGACCGTTAGAGGCTCAGGTTTCTAGGTATGAGAGACAAGAAGGAAAAGGAGGCGGAGGCAGGTTCATTTTGTCAGCATGATGCTTTTGAGAAGGAAGGACTTTTGGTAGTTAAGGCTTCGTGGACTTCTTTCTTTGCAGACTAGCCCTAGTTCCTGGATTAGCTGTTGGGAAATATGAGATCTGATGATCCCTCAGTTCCTTTCCAGCTTCACATTTGCCCCATGAGTCCTCATCCTTGTGGTAGGTATGCTCCCAGGGGCTGAGTCCAACCACTAATATTAGTTAATAATAGTAATTAATAATTAATAATAATATCTAGCACTCATATAGCACTTTAAGGTTTACAAGACAATGTACATATATTATCTCATTTGATCCTCACAACTACCCTGTGAGGTAGATAATTATGTCATAGATTTGGAAAAATTGAGGCCAACAGGTTGAGTGATTTGCCCAGAACCATGTGGCAGTAAGTGCCTAAGGTGGGATCTAAACTCAGATTTTCTTGAATCCAAAATTCAATAAACTTGTCTGGAGACAGACAAATGACATTTGGTTACTTTGGGTCACGTGACACCTGCCCGAAATCCTTTGGTGGGTTGCAAGTGGCCCACGGGCTGTATGTTATGCAGGCCTACAGTAGAAGAACCAGATGAACCTGGGCTCAAAGAAGGAAAGAGGACCGAGGAGCAGGGGGCACCAAGCTTCCTGTGCCTACTGTCCCCAGTTAGTCCACAGATTATATGGCTCTACTGTGGAGACATATGACAGAGAGATCTTGCATACAGGAGAAAAAGGATATACTGTCAGAGAACTTGGGATCATATTCCAGCTCTGCAATTTACTATCTGTGTGACCACAGAAAAATCCAGCTTCTTGAGGACCTCAGTTTTCTTATCTGTAAAAATGGGAGGGTTGGACTAGCAGATGAGCCTATAAGACTCCTTTTTGCTCTATGTCTCTGATCTTATAACCCTCTTCCCTGGCCTTTGTCTAAAGGAGGCAACATTGTGAGATGGAAAGGACACTGGAAGCAGACGATCTAATTCGAATCTCAGCTTTGCCACTAACACACCATATGACTTCGGACATGTCCCTTCTGCTCTCTGAGTTTCACTGAGGATCTCATATTCAATGTTTCCAAAACAGATCACATTTTTCCCTGCTATAAAACCACTCATCTTCAGGACTTCTCTATTACTGTCCACGGCACCACCACCATCTTTCTAATCACTCAGCTTCGCCATTTTGGTTTCATCCTGGATTCTTCTCTTGTAGCTATTGCTTACGCTGTTCAGTAAGCTGCCAAGTCTTGTCATTTCTAACTTTACAACAGCTCTTTGATAAGTGCCCTTCTACTCTACTCCTACATCTGCTCCCTGAGTTGATTCAGGCTCATATCACCTCTCACTTGTACTATTTCAATAAGTTACTAATTGGCCTCTCTGCTTTCTCCTTTCTCCAAACCATCAGCTATTGATGTGAATTTTCCTAGAATACAGGTCTAGTTATGTCATTCCATTTATTCAGTAAACTCCAGTGACTCCCTGTTGATTCTAGTACCAAACACACAGTCCTCTGATTGGCATTTTAACTCTTTACAACCTGGCACATTTCTACCTTTCCAATATACTTATATATTTCATCCTTCCACAGTATCTGTGGTCCAGATATATTAAAGATGGCTTCCTTGATGATGTTCAGTCTCCTGCCTCTGTGCCTTTGCACTGTTGTCCCCCATGCCTGGAATAATACCCTCCTTCCTCACCACAAAGTCTCCTGGAATCTCTCATTTCCTTAAAACTCAGCTCAATACCACCTTCTGGAGAAACCTTTCCTAGTCCCCCTCTCCCATTCTCACCTCAAGGGCACTTTTCCTCTATGGTAATGTTGCATTTCATTTATTCATCATCTTGTCAGTCAGTCGGTAAGCATTTGTTGAGTTCCTACTAACTTTCAGGCATTGTGCTAGGTGCTCGGGATACAAAAACAGGCAGAAGACCGTTCCTGCCTCAAGGAGCTCACGATCTACTGAGGGAAACAATATGCAAATAAATACATACAAACAAGCTGTCTACAGCATCAGTAGGAAATAATTAACAGAGAGAAGGCACTAGAATTAACACTGGGAAAGGCTTCCTTTAGAAGGTAAGATTTTAGCTGGGACTTGAAGCTAGGGAAGCAAGAAGGGAGACCATTCCAGATGCGAAGGACAGACCGAGAAAATGCCTGGAGTTGAGAGATGGAAAGTCTGAATCAAGAGAGTACTTTACATGGTGGGGTATAAGGTGTAAGAAGACTGGAAATGTGTCTGGGGGTGGTGTGAGTAAGTTATGAAGCTTTTAAAGTCAAACTTCTGGAGGTGATAGGGAACCACTGGAGTTTATTGAGTAGTAGTATGACATGGTCAGACCTCTGTTTTAGGAAAGTCCCTTTGGTGGCTGAACAGAAAATGAATTGGAATGAGGAAAGACTTGAGTCAGGCAGACCTACAAGCAGACTATTGCAATAGTCCAAGTGTCCAGTGATGAGACTTTGTGCCATGATGGTGGTAATGTCAGAGGAGAGAAGAAGGTGTACTTGAAGGATGCTTCAAAGATATAATTGACAGGCCTTGGCAACTGCTTGGATATGGGGAGGTGGGGGTGACAGAGAGTGAGGAGTTGAGGATGTGAGCCTAGGGACTGGGAGGATGGCCACAGCAATAGGAAAGTTTAGAAGTGGGGAGAGTTTAGGTAGAAAAATAATTAGTTCTGTTTTAGACATGTTGAGTTTTAGATGTCTACTGACAGTCAGTTTCAAGGCAGTTAAAGATGTGGGATTGGAGGAGAGCAGAGAGGTTGGGGCAGGATGAGTAGATTTGAGAATGATCAGCATGGAGATGGTAATTAAATCCATGGGAGCTGACGAAATCACCAAGTATAGAGGGAGAAGAGGGTCCAGACTGAACCTTGAGGTACCCACAGGTGTTAGTAGGTGTGACCTGAATGAAGATCCTACTACATACATTCTATGTACACCTATACACACATATATATGCATGTACATGTATGTATATACACATACACATACATATACTCATATATATACATATATTGTGTCTCCCATCACAATATAAACTCCTGGAGGGAAAAAGGGGTTTGTTTTTGTTTCCCAAGCCCTTAGCACAGCACCTGGCACACACTGGGTGCTTATTAAATGCATGTTGACTGAATGATAAGTTGTAGAAGTGTGGCAAGGAAAAAAAAGTGAATTAAATTTTTAAAAATATATCATTAGGTCCCAGCCTCTGCTCCTTACTACTTGTGTGACCATAGGTAAATTAAATAATTTCTCTCAGTCTGTTTCCTTTTCTATAAAATGAAATTGGGACTAGATCTGTGGTTCTCAACATGTTATATCTGGAGATTTCTGAGACCCTTTCAAGAGAGTCCATGAGGTCAAAACTATTTTCACAATCATACTAACATGTTTTCATTTGCTAATATGATCTATATGGAGAGACATAATCCACATAAATAAGAGCCCTTTTGTGGGATGGTCTGTAATAATTTTTAAAGAGTGCAAAGGGGTCCTGAGACCAAAAAAGTTTAAGAATCACCAAATTAGATTATTTCTAAGGTTTTTCCAGCTCTGAGTCCAATAAAGTTTATACCCAATAATGATATCCTTTCAGAAAGTCCATAAGGTCAAAACTGTTTTCATAATAATATTAAGATGTTTTCATTTCCTAATATGATCAATATGGATAGATATAACTTGCATAAAGGAAGTTCTTGCAGGATAGTCTGTCATAATTTTTAAGATGTAAAGGGGTCCTGAGACTAAAAAAGTTTAAGAACCATCGGATTAGATTGTTTCTAAGGGGTTTCCTGCTGTGAATCTTATAAGGTGTACTAATACCCAACAAGGCTAGTTGAGCACCAGAGTCAGGAAGACCTGAATTCAAACCTAGCCTCAGACATCTACTAGCTGTGAGACCCTGGGCAAGTAGTTTGACCCTGTTTGCCTCAGTTTCCTCATCTTTAAAGCGAGCTGGAGAAAGAAATGGCAAACCTGTCCAGTTCCTTTGCCAAGAAAACTCCAAAGGGGATCATGAAGAGTTGGACGTGACTGAAAACAACCGAACAATCCACAAAACACCCAACAACAGTACTACGCATTTATACCTATGATTCACACCAACACTAAAGGAAGGCTCATTTCTTCATACCATGTGAGTGTCAAGGAAAGCAAAGCCCAACTCTGATCAAGCTCCTTTCCCCTGCCTCCTCTTCCTAAATTTAAGGGAGACTCGTTCTTCGTGTCCATTTTACCCAGTGATTGAGCAAGATCCTTGGCCAGTTTCAGAGTCAAGCTAGTAGGAGAATCGTAACCGATGAGCTTTAGGATTCCGAGTTGCATCTCCTCACTCTGCCAAGGGAATTCTACGTCCCCTCCCCCTTTCCCTGGGTCCAAGAGGGACAGATGCCCACCATTGTGACCTACCTTTGGGCCGGCCAATCCCTACCAGCCTAACTCTCAGCCTTGAGAGCGTCTTGCCCGTTGGCTAGCGGCCCCTATAAAACCCAGCTCCTTGCCTTCCTAGCCCCTCAGAGATGTCAGGTTGCTGAGCGGGGATTAGGTGTGGTGGGTGTGGGAGAGAACGACCCCGGGGAAGCCTCGCGGCCTTGGCGGCCGTCCCCCCCACCAGACGACTGGGCCACGGTTGGGGTGGGGGGCCGGGTGGGGGTGGAGAAAGGAGCAGGAGTGGCTGGGGGCTCCGGAGATGAAGAGTGCCCCTTGTCCCGCTGCGGTCACCGCGGGGGCCCAACCTCGCCCCGAGGGTCCCCTGGTTGGCTCTGAAAGCAAAGGGGTCGAGGCCGCTCCCACCCTGGTTCCGTCCGGAGAGAAGAAAGTGCTGGCCACCAAGGTCTGGGGGACGGTGAAATGGTTCAATGTGAGGAACGGTTACGGTTTCATCAACCGGGACGACACCAAGGAAGACGTCTTCGTCCACCAGACGGCCATCAAGAAGAACAACCCGCGCAAGTACCTCCGCAGCGTCGGGGATGGCGAGCCCGTGGAGTTTGACGTGGTGGAAGGCGAGAAGGGCGTGGAGGCGGCCAATGTCACCGGGCCCGGGGGCGCCCCGGTGCAGGGCAGCAAGTACGCGGCCGACCGCAGCGAGTACCGGCGCTGTCCAGCCCGCAGCAGCGGGCCGCCGCCGCAGGCGCCCCGCAGGAGCCGGCCCGGCTGCCCGAGAGCCGAGGGCCCCGAGAAGCCCGTCGAGGGCGCTGCGCCCGCCGGCGAGCACGAGGCGTGGAAGAGCTGCGGCCCCCGCCGGCCGGCCTACCCGCTCCACTTCGCCCGTCGGGCGCAGTACGTGGCTCTGACCTTGAGACGAGGTCCGGCGGACGGCGCCGACACGGAGCTGGCGGGCGGCGGGGAGCAGAGCCGCGTGGCTCGACGCGGCGGCTTCCGAGAAGGGAGGCCTCCCCTGCGTGGGGCTGGGACCGGCCGCTGGGGCCCCACTCTGCGCGCCGAGGGGCCGGAGGACGAGAAGGAGAACCACAAGGGCAAGAGAATCCGGAGCCAGCAGTCGCCCCAGCGCCGGTTCCGCCGCCACTTCAGTTACCAACATCGCAGACCTGGCAACCCCAGGCCTTCGGAGGGTCGAGAGGCCAAGGCTACGCTCAACGCCGACATCGGGTCCCAGGCCAAGGACAGCGGCCTGGAGAGCGGTCACGCATAGAGGCCACTGCCCAGGGCCAGCCCACCCCACCAGCAAACCATGGACCAGCTTCTAAGCAGGAAAGGGGAGGGACACCCTGCGATTCCAGCCTGAAAAACCCACCAACACCTTAGTTTGAGTTTTCTGTTGTTGCAAAGGCCCAGTGCACCAGGAAGGAGAGAGGCGACAGAGAGGGAGAGAAGGGACGTACCTGGGAGGCAGTCGTGAACTTTAAGTTATTCTCGTGGGGGCTTTGGTTTTTCCCCCCTTTTTTCATTTGTGTTTTAAGTGTGAGTTATTTTGGGAATTCCCTTGATTTCTGTCTCCTAAACCCCTCCCTCTTCCCCCTGCGATGGCGTGGAGAATCTTTTTTTAATCTGCTTTTTTTTTCTTCAAGATACTGGTGTGATTTGATTTCTATCCTGCCTCTCCATCCCCTCTCAAATGAGTGTCTCCCTGGGCAACCCTCCCCACCCCTCCCCCTCAGGCAAACTCGCAGGCACACGTTAAAATAAAAAAAAAAGGTCTTAATTTTAAAAGAAAGTAGCCATGTCTCTGATTTGATGGCACAGGATCTGCGTGTCCTGGGTTGGGGAGGAGAAAGAGGGCGATAGTGGAACGTTGGAGAAATTCTACCTCCAGGAAACAGAGTTGAGGAAGAGCTAACGGGCCATCATCATATATATCCAATCCACTGAACGATTGGAAAGGTAATTTGGCCACATATAGATCGTACTTCCCCTTCCCCTTCTCCCAATATCCTGTTTAGTAATCCTATGGATTGAACATACTCAAAAACTGTAACTTGTTAAAGTGGGGCTTTGCCCCAGGGCATCAAAATTTAAAGGACCTAACTCAGTCCTTTGGCAGGTGAGAAACAACAGGAGCTAAGTTAACTTAGTTATAACAAGGTTATATAAGCAGGCAAAACTGGAGCTACATCCCAGGTGAGCTCTCTAGCATGGTCCTGATATATCCAACCACCTCACCACAGGCATTTGTCCCAGGTTTAGAACTGCTAGTTATAGCTCTGATAGACTTCAGTCTTTCAGCCCTGACCTCAGTCCAGCCCTACCCCACTCACTATGTGAACCTTGAACAAGTTCATCTCTAAAGGGTCATAAAGTCCTTTCCAGCTCTGACATTCTAGGATATCCCTTCCCCTGCCACTTATAACCCTATTCCACCTCTCACATTGCTTTATTTTCTGGTGTTTAAAATGAACAAGAATTATACATACAGGTATAATGGCTCTAATGCATGTCTCCTACATGTCTGACACTGTGTTATGAACTGTAGTGGAGACAGGAGGAAAAGGCCTGGTCTCTGTCCTTGACGGGTTTCACAGTCTGGCGTTAGAGAAGACATATATGGGGACATGAAGGGTAATGTGAGGAAAATCACCAAATTGGCTCCAAATGGGAGCTAGATTGTATAGCTCTCACTGTACTGTTAGGAGAAGGAGGTAAAGTGTGGGCTAGGTGGTCAGCAGAAACTTCCTGGGGGAGGTAGTGGGTCTGGAGCTTAAATTGATATGGTTATCTTAATATTTTTTCAAAGTCAAAGCATCCAAAACACTCTCTTATTCTTGCCCTGCCATTTCTTGAGTATTCAATATTATTCTTCCTAAGAAACCCAGAGTGCAGGAGAAGAGAAACAGAGAATTCCTTAGGAATCCCAGCTGTGGAAACAACTAAATCAGATTCCTTCCAGGGGAATTGGAGGACAGGAGAGGATCTACTTTGAAGGATGAAGGGATCTGATTTGGAGGACTACAATCCCTGTGGGCTGTGAAGAAATCCAAAAGCAAGAGATAAGTATTGGAGTGAAGGGTGGGGTGGAGGGATGGTTTGAATTTAGATAATGTCTCAGGCCTGGGGGAGAGAGGGAAGCAAATGGGATTGTGAGCTGGACTTGTTCCCATAGCAATAGAACACCTCTACACATACCCTAAGACTGGAGAGCATTGTGACATGTGGCCTATCTCCTCCCATACCTTTAGCTAAGTATCCAGATTTGAGGTACATGGGATGAAGAAAACATAGTTAGAAAAGTTAAATTTTGAGGCTCCAATCTAAGCTCACAAGCACAGGAAATTGTGGAGTTTTTATCTAGTAAGAATAAGCAACCTGTGCCTTACTTTGATATCTATAGCCCTCCACAGTCTAAGCCCCAGATTAATAATTATCTGAGACTTCCAACTGTTGGCACAGACATGCTTAATTCACTTAGTAATCATTTAATTTGCTGCCATATGCAAGGGTTCTGTTGAACACTGAAAATCCAAAGAATTAACATAGGTACAATAGAGTTCTTGCTTTCGATGAGTTTATAATCTATTAGGGATAAGGAAAAGTTCAAAAATAACTAGGAAAAAGCAATTCAGCAAAATATCATAAGAAATTTGAAAAAGGATATTGTTCTCATAATTGGATTTCTTTGATGAAGGGCATCTGGAGGAGAGGGAACCTTAAAAAGAAGTCCCTAAAGATCATAGTTCTAGAGCTGGAAGAATCCTCAGAGGCTATCTAGTCTGAGTTTTCATTTTATATTTGAGGAAACTGAGTCACAGAGAGTTGAAGGACTTGTTTAAGGTCTCACAAGTGAGTGTAAGAGATGGAATTTGAACCCAAATCCACTTAGGAGAGGGAAAGAACTTGAAATGTGTTGTTAACCATCTTGATACTAATTCATCACTCTTGTCCTTTTTGAGTCCAGGGTCTTAGAGATTATTTAGTCTAGCCCCTTCACTTTACAGATGAGGAAACTGAGTCTCATAGAAGGGGAGGGCTTTGAAGAGCCAAAGTCAAAGGGGTAGAGCCAAGATGGTACATTAGGGGCAGCCACCTAGCTGAACTCTTGCAACATTCCCCTCCAAACAACTTAAAAATTATGCCTCAAATCAAATTATGAAGTGTCAGAGCCAACGAAAAGTAGAGGTGAGACATTTTTCCAGCCTAAGAAAACTTAAGAAGTCGGCAGGAGAAGTTTGTAGCACCAAGGTGGAGGCCTTTCTGGACCCCAAGCATGCAGCTGGGACAACAGTGACTACAGCAAGAACAGTGAACGACTTCAGGCGCTCTTACTCTAGAGAGGGTAAGGGGTTTACACAACTGGATTCTTTGTTGGCACTGGGTAAAACTGGTGCTTTTTGGCAACTCTATTGCTCATATATAGTTCTGAGTTGAAGTTCCAGGGTAGAGGGGAGTGCTAGGGGTTGGTCCTAAGGGAGCAGGAATCTTGGTTACACTATCAAAGCAAAGAGGAGTACTATGGCCCTTTCTGGGTGAAGACCAGAGAACAGACCAGAGAATAGTGTCCACACCTCTCCCTGTTTTACATCACCTTGGAAGCACCAAAAAATTTGCAGATCCCCAGAACTAGCTCTGAAAGCAGCAGCATTGAGAAAGAAAAAGCCTGAAGCTTGAACAGTGACTCCCCAATCCCCGATGAGCAGAGCCCAACTTTAACATTAAAGTCCAAAGAAAAATATGATATTCAAGAGAAGCATAAAAAGGTGAACATTAAAGAATCATCATAAGGTACCCAATAAAAGTCCTTTGGATAGCAGGGAGATCATGTCAGTCAATACTTAAAGAAATTAATTCAGGTTATTCACTGGAATGTCAAATATTGAAGAAGGCATGAATTATGTGTCAGTTATATTGGAATGATCTCTCCTCCCACCAAAAAAATAATAAAGGGGTGAGAAAGAGGGTTGCACTGGAAAAAGGAGGAAGGGAGAGGTAGAATGGCAAAATTTTCTCACATAAAAGAGAACTACAAGGAAGAATTTTTACAATGAAGGAGAAAATAAGGGATGATGGACAAAGCTTGAATCTCACTCTGCAGAACTGGCTCAAAGAAGGGAAGAATACACACACACACACACACACGTGTGTGTGTATAGAAATGTAACTTACTCAATAGGGAAATAGGAAAGAAAGGGGAAGGGATGACAACAAGAAGAGCAGATTAAAGGAGACAATGGTTAAAAACAAAATAGATGAGGAGAAAAAGGATAAAAAGACAAAGAAAGAAACAAAAGAAAATGGGATGGAGGGAAAATACCCAGTAATCATAACTGTGAATGGGAATGGGATGACCTTAGCCATAAAATGGAAGCAGATAGCAGAATGGAGTAGAAACCAGAATCCAACAATATGTTGTTTACAAGAGACATAGTTGAAATTAGACACACACAGTTAAAGTAAAGGGCTGGAGCAGAACCTAATATGGGTCAGCTGAAGTAAAAAGGCAGAAGTAACAATCCTGATCTCAAACAAGATTCCAGTCATGTCTGACTCTTCGTGACCCCATGGACCATAGCACATTGGACCTTTCTATTCTCTTCCATCTCCTGAAGTCTGTTCAAGCTCATGTTTGTTGCTTCCATGACACTATCTATCCATCTCATCCTTTGTCATTCCATTCTCATTTTGCCTTCAATCTTTCTCAACATCAGGGTCTTTTCCAATGAATCCCATTTTCTCATTATGTGGCCAAAGTTTCAGCTTCAGTATTTGTCTTTCCAATAGAGAGTCTCAATGTGTTTCTTTAAGTGTTGACTGATTTGATGATCTTGTCTTCCAAGGAACTCTCAAAAGTCTTCTCTACCACCACAGTATGAAAGTATTGATTCTGCAGTGCCCAGTTTTCTTTCATAGTCCAACTCCCACAGCCATAAATTGCTACTAGAAAAATCACAGTTTTGACTATATGGACCTTTTCAGCAAGGTAGTATCTCTCCTTTTAGTATACTGTCCACGTTTGCCATAATTTTTCTTCCAAGGAGCAAACATTTTTAAATGTCATGACTGTGGTTGCTGCCTGCAGTGATCTTTGAGCTTCAGAATATAAAATCTGACATGGTTTTCATTTCTTCTCTCTCTATTTGTCAGGAAATGATGGGATCAATTGTCATGATCTTAGCTTTTTTTAATGCTAAGCTTCAAGTCAGCTTTCTGCATTCTCCTCTTTAACCCTCATCAAGAAACTTCTTAATTCTTCTTTATTTTTGTGGGTTATCATCTACATATTTGAGACTGTGGATATATCTCTTGGCAATCTTAATTCTGAATTTTGATTCAAACAGCCTAGAATTTCACATGATGTTCTCTGCATACAAACTAAATAAATAAGGAGGCCATCTATAGCCTTGTATATACAGCCTTTCTCAATCTTAAACCAATCAGTTATTTCGTGTTTGGTTCTAACAGTGACTTCTTGACCCATATACAGGTTCCTCAGGACACAAGTAAGATCATCTTGGATGGCCATCACTTTAAGGACTTGTTGTCACATTTTGTTGTGATCCACAGAGTCAAAAGCTGCTAGACAATGAATCAGAAGAAGATGTTTTTTCTGGAACTCCCTTGCTTTCTCTATAATCCAGCAAATATTCAGTTTAGTCTCTAGTTCCTCTGCCTCTTTGAAAAGCAGCCTGCTCTTCTGGTAATTTTGGGTTCACACATTGCTGAGGTCTAGGCTTGCAGAATCTTAAGCGTAGCCACGCTGGCATATGAAATGAATGCAATTGTTTGGTAATTTGAACATTCTTTGACATTGCCCTTCTTCAGGATTGGGACGTAAACTGTTTTTTTTTTTTCCCCCAATCCAGTGGCCACTGTTGACTTTCCCCAATTTCCTGGAATATTGAGTGCCACACTTTAAAAGCAGCATCTTTTAGAATTTTAAACAGCTCAGTTGGAATTCCATCACCTCCACTAGCTTTATTGTTAGCAGTGCTTCCTGAGGCCTCGTTGACTTCATTCTCCATGATAATATGGCTTTAGGTCAGTAACCACACCACCTTAGTTATCAATGATAAAGGTCTTTCTTGTATATTTCTATATATTCTTACCACCTCTTTTAAATCTCCTTTACTTCTGCTTTTTCCTTCCCTGCCATTTTTGTCTTTTATTGTGCCCATTGTTCCATGGAGCTTTCCCTTGGTATCTCTAATTTTCTTGAAGACATCTGTCTTTCCCATTCTATTGCTTTCTTCTATTTCTTCACGTTGTTCATTTCAGGAAGCTTTGCGATCTCTCCTTGCTGTTCTCTAGAATTCTGCATTCATCTCGGTATATCTTTTCCTTTCGCTTTCCTTCTTTTCTCAACTATTTGCAAAGCCTCATCAGACCACCATTTTGCTCGCTTGCTTCCTCTTCTTTATCTTTGGAATGTTTTTGTGGCTGCCTCCTGTACAGTGTTGTGAATCTCTGTCCATAGTTCTTTAAGCACTCTATCAACTGGATCTAATCCCTTAAGTCCATTCACCACTTCCACTTCGTGTTCATAAGGGATGGTATTTAGGTCATGCCTCTATGGTCCAATGTTTTCCCCTACTTTCTTCAATTTAAATGTAAAATTATCAATAAGGAGCTCATTATCTGAACCACAGTTGGCTCCTGGTCTTGTTTTAGCTGACTATATGTAGATATACACTTGACTTGCAAAGTGTATAATCAATTTGATTTCAATTTTGACCATCTGGTGATGTCCATGTGTAGAGCTGCCTTTTAGATTTCTGGAAAAGAATGTTTGCTCTGACCAGTGAGTTATGATAAAACTAGGTTAGTCTCTGCCCTGCTTCATTATGTACTTTAAGGCATATTCCAATTATATCTTGATTTCCTACTTTAGCATTGTAATCCCCTATGATGAATGTGACCTCTTTTTTGTTAACTCTAAAGAAAACAAATCACTGAGCTATGGTAGCCAGGGAAGGCTTCCATATTGGAGGTGATTGTTGAATCCTATCCATGAAACATGGTTAAGATGTATAAAAGTGCACAGTATGGATGGTATAAGACCCTTTTAAACAGATAAACAACACAGCATTAGCCCAACGTACCTTTAGAGAAGAGATGTTAAACATTGGCTGGGTCTGCCCAACTAAAATATAAATGGGAAATAACAAAATAAATAAAAATACAATCGAATATACATAATGGTTAATAAGTGATTTTTAAGTTAATATATGCACACAGGAATCTTTATATATGACTTAGTGACCCTGTTTTTATTTGAGTTTGGCACAATGCTCTAGAGGCAGGTATGAGTATGATGGGAAACGGGGGAAGTGGTGAGAAGACTTAATTTGTCATTAAGCAGAGGATATGAATAGAGAAGGAAGATGAGAAAAGACTGATAATATTGCACCAGATGATGTATATTGAGCCTTGAGAGCCTTTCATGGGAGCAGAAATAAGAAATCTCATATCATTACAACCTTTACGAGGCTCTCAGTGAAGGATATGATTGTCAGTGGTGGCAGGCATCCTAATGAATATGTAGGAAAAAGACCAAGAACTTGGATGACAGAAGTTATATGGTTTTCAACCCTTTCCCCTATCCCTTTTGCCTCTTGAATTCCTACTCATCTTTTAAAAGTCTAACCATATGTGCTGAGGACCACCAGCTTCTCCTTGGTACCAAATATGGGATCAATGATAATAGTCTAACAGAGCCAAAAGGTTCTATGGCAATGACTGTTGACAAAGAGTCCCGCCCTCTGCTTATTTTATTTTGTGTGAGACAGATTGAGTTGTGGCATGGATGCATTGTATGCTATGCCTCATGGTATCTTTTCCCTAATCTTAACCTCCTTCCAACTTTCCTTATTTCAAGTACACCATCATCCTTTTAGTCATCTTGATTTGAAATGCCATTCTGAGTTCCTCATTCTCACTAATCTCACATACCAATTAGTTGAAAAATAGTGTAACTTTTTCCTGCACAGCATCTCTTCCATCTGTCCCCTTCTCTGCTCACATGGCTGTTACCAAACTATAGACCTTTAACATTTTTAACTTGGGCTATTGAAATAATAACCTGGTTGAATTTCCTATCTCAATTCTGTACTCACTCCAATCCATCCTCCTCAGATACCAAGTAGTTTTCCTAAGGTGCTGTTCTTGCCATGACCTCCAGATGCTCCCTAGTACCTCAAGATTTAATTATAATTTCATTTTTATCGCATCTTTTAAAAATTCTTCTTTTTGTGCAAGTTTCATAATATATATAATTCTTAGTATAATAGTACATAATTAATTTCTAAATAAGTAAATATACACATATTGGATATGTGTACTCAAAAATGTTTTACTTATTGTTGTTGTGTTCATTCTTTACTGCTGAAGAAGACCATACCACCAGAGAAATGATGACATGACTTGCACTTTGTTTTTTTTAAGTGAGCCTCACTTCTCCTCCAGAGCCATCTGAATCCAATGACCAGATATTCATCAGGATGACCGGAGATGACCCAGAATGCAATGGAAGACCTTGGCCCCTTTAGGCCAAGGTCTATTAAGGAACTCACTTAGGGTGAGGTAATGCCCATTCAGTGAATAGGCCTCTTCAGTAGCCAGGGGATGGCCCCTTTAATGAGGCATAGGAAAAAAAGGACATCAGGCTGGGAGGGAAGCAGCAACAATTACTACTGATGATCATTCTTAAGCCAGGAGGGTGCAGAAGAGAACCCTTAGGCAAGGGTCTAGTGTCCTCCAATGTATGAGCTTCAGAGTGCAGTAGGTTTAAGGTTTTTTTTTAAATTTATTTATTTAACTTTTAACATACATTTACACAAAATTTTGGGTTCCAAGAGAGCCCTTAGGCAAGGGTCTAGTGCCCTCCAATGTATGAGCTTCAGAGTGCAGTAGGTTTAAGGTTTTTTTTTTTTAATTTATTTGTTTAACTTTTAACATTCATTTACACAAAATTTTGGGTTCCACATTTTCTCCTCCCTTGTCCCCTCCCCCCACCCCAAAACACCGAGCATTCCAATTGCCTCCATCACCAATCTGCTCTCTCCTCTATCATCCCTCTCTGCCCTTGTCTCCATCCTCTCCTCTGTCCTATAGGGCCAAATACCTTTCTATACCCCTTTACCTGTATTTCTTATTTCCTAGTGGCAAGAGTAGTATTCGACAGTTGTTCCTAAAACTTTGAGTTCCAACTTCTTTTCCTCCCTCCCTCCCCACCCCTTCCCTTTGGAAGGCAAGCAATTCAATATAGGGCAAATCTGTGTAGTTTTGCAAATGACTTCCATAATAGTCATGTTGTATAAGACTAACTATATTTCCCTCCATCCTATCCTGCCCCCATTGACTTCTGTTCTCTCTTTTGATCCTGTCCCTTCCCATGAGTGTTGACCTCAAATTGCTCCCTCCTCCCCATGCGCTCCCTTCCTTCATCCCCCTCACCCTGCTTATCCCCTTCTTCTCCACTTTCCTGTATTGTAAGATAGGTTTTCATACCAAAATGAGTGTGCATTTTATTCCTTCCTTTAGTGGAATGTGATGAGAGTAAACTTCATGTTTTTCTCTCACCTCCCCTCTTTTTCCCTCCACTAATAAGTCTTTTGCTTACCTCTTTTATGAGAGATAATTTGGCCCATTCCATTTCTTCCTTTCTCCTCCCAATATATTTCTCTCTCACTGCTTGATTTCATTTTTTTGAGATATGATCCCATCCTCTTCAATTCACTCTGTGCTCTCTGTCTCTATGTGTGTGCGTGTGTACGTGTGCATGTGTGTATAGTCCCACCCAGTACCCAGATACTGAAAAGTTTCAAGAGTTACAAATATTGTCTTTCCATGTAGGAATGTAAACAGGTTAACTTTAGTAAAGTCCCTTATGACTTCTCTTTGCTGTTTACCTTTTCATGCTTCTCTTGATTCTTGTGTTTGAAAGTCAAATTTTCTTTTCAGCTCTGGTCTTTTCATCAAGAATGCTTGAAAGTCCTCTATTTCATTGAAAGACCAATTTTTCCCCTGAAGTATTATACTCAGTTTTGCTGGGTAGGTGATTCTTGGTTTTAGTCCTAGTTCCTTTGACTTCTGGAATATCCTATTCCATGCCCTTTGATCCCTTAAGGTAGAAGCTGCTAGATCTTGTGTTATCCTGATTGTATTTCCACAATACTTGAATTGTTTCTTTCTAGCTGCTTGCAATATTTTCTCCTTGACCTGGGAACTCTGGAATTTGGCCACAATGTTCCTAGGAGTTTCTCTTTTTGGATCTCTTTCAGGCAGTGATCTGTGGATTCCTTGAATACTTATTTTGCCCTCTGGTTCTAGAATCTCAGGGCAGTTTTCCTTGATAATTTCATGAAAGATGATATCTAGGCTCTTTTTATGATCATGGCTTTCAGGTAGTCCCCTAATTTTTAAATTGTCTCTCCTGGATCTATTTTCCAGGTCAGTTATTTTTCCAATGAGATATTTCACATTATCTTCCATTTTTTCCTTCTTTTGGTTTTGTTTTGTGATTTCTTGGTTTCTCATAAAATCATTAGCCTCCATCTGTTCCATTCTAATTTTGAAAGAACTCTTTTCTTCAGTGAGCTTTTGAACCTCCTTTTCCATTTGGCTAATTCTGCTTTTGAAAGCATTCTTCTCCTCATTGGCTTTTTGGAGCTCTTTTGCCAATTGAGTTAGCCTATTTTTCAAGGTGTTATTTTCTTCAGCATTTCTTTGGGTCTCCTTTAGCAGGGTGTTTACTTGTTTTTCATGCTTTGCTTGCATGTCTCTCATTTCTCTTCCCAGTTTTTCCTCCATCTCTCTAACTTGATTTTCAAAATCCTTTTTGAGCTCTTCCATGGCCTGAGCCCATTGAGTGGGCTGGGATACAGAAGCCTTGACTTCTGTGTCTTTGCCTGATGGTAAGCATTGTTCTTCCTCATCAGAAAGGAAGGGAGGAAATACCTGTTCACCAAGAAAGTAACCTTCTATAGTCTCATTTTTTTTTCCCTTTTCTGGGCATTTTCCCAGCCAGTGACTTGCCTTCTGAATATTCCTCCAGATCCTCCCAGCCAGGGCTTGGGGTCTGAGATTCAAATGCTGCTCCCCAGCCTCAGGGCTTTGGTGGGGGTGGGGCTGCTATTCAGTGTGAGATCAAGTTCAGGTGCTCAGGTGGGGGCAGGGCCACCTCATGGGCTCAGTTCCCTCAGGGGGTTTATGCAGAGACCTTCAACAGTGGATCCGGGCTCCTGCCTGCTTGGGGAGCCCCAGGTCTGCTCCCGCCTCAGCTGCTGCCTCCTGAGGGGGCCTGAGTTATGGGGGCACCCCACTCCCCTCTCGACCTGCCAAAGAGACCCTCTCACTGACCCTCGCCACCTGTGGGTGGAGGGACCTGCCTGGCCGCTGGAGACTTCATCCCTGAAGCCTGCTCGGATCTGCTCCTCTCGGTGCCACGAGGCCAAGGAGGGCTGGGCTCAGCTGGCTCCGGGTCTGCGGCACGATGGACCTTTTGTGAGAGGTTTTCAGGCTCTCTAGAACAGAAATCTTGTCTGCTCCATTGTTCTGTGGCTTCTGCTGCTCCAGAATTTGTTGGCAGTTCTTTTTTACAGAAATTTTATGGGCTGTGAGATCAGAGCTAGCGTATGTGTGTCTGTCTACTCCGCCATCTTGGCTCCGCCCCCAGGTTTAAGGTTTTGAGAAGAGGGAAGGGAAGGGAAGGGAAGGGAAGGGAAAGGAAAGGAAAGGAATCTACTCAGTAAAAGCCAAGTTAACTGGGTGTCTTCTGGCCATCCAAATTCACCTTCATTTAGAGAGGAGAAGGAAGGGGAGGGGGAGACAGACAGGAGAAGAAGAGCTCAGTTACTCAGCTATCTGGGTCCCCATTCAAGCTGCTGTGTCTACTCATAGGTTGTTGGAAAAAAACTGAGCAATCAAATTCTTACTGAGTGATCAAATAAGTTTGAAGACCATTGACCTAAGGGGATCCTTCAGTATGTCTAGTGCCCTATTTAACATGCAATATATTGTTTTGTCATTTGGAACTTATGGTATTGTTGACAAAAGGCAGCATAAAGCCTATAACTGGTTAGTTCTGTTTCAGAAGTTGTTTTGTCATAGTACTTGTGCATAATAAAAGCATCTGATGGGTGTAATTAATATGGCAGAGTGAGAAGTAACATTTTTTATTTAGCTTCTCTATAGTCTTCTTTGCAACAACACAGAAAACACACCAGACTGAATTCTGATTGGGAAAGCCAAGAAAAAGTCACAGTGAGTCATTTTTCTAGCTTAGGGCAGCTTGGGAAGATAGAGTGGTCTGTGGACACATTGAGGTGGGGGCTGTCCAAGAGTATAGCACAGCAGAGGTAGAAGTTACATAACAGCAGCAGAAGCAGGAGCAGGAGCACCTGTAGTAGAAGGGGGAGTTTCAGTGCCCAGGGATGGTAAGGGAATGGAGTATCAGATCAGGAAGCACCTGGTCAGAAAAACATCTCAGGCAACCCCTGTACTAGCAAAGAACAAGTTCCACAAACATAGCTGAGTGACTATGAGCATAAAAGCTGAGTGAAGACTCTATTCTCACTTTTAGCACTCCATATAAGCCTGCAATGGAATAAGCTAGGGCAGGAGACCAAAGTTAAGGGGGGCCAGCCATTTAGTCATTCTGAACCTAGGACTTTTTAGCAGTCTAACAGTGATTGAGTACAGTAGAAACCTACTGAAACTCAATCATATGCAAGCCAACAGAGTCAGGAACTTGCACACAGCACAGACCAGGATAGCAGTGAACAGACCTTTCCCCAGATGATACTGCTTTGGAAGAAGTGAAAACTTAGTAGATTCCCAGACTGATCAGTGAAAACCACATAGGACATAGAAATACAGAATCTCAGGCCAGACATAACCCCCAAAAGTGAGCAGAGCCTAACATTAACATAAAATCTAAATTAAGAAGTCTTGAAAAAAGAGCAAGCCAAAAAAGAACCTAGTCAAAAAAGTCTCACTATTGTGATGGAACAGTAGAGGGAAAAAATGGGAAAAAGGATGAAAGTTATCCATGCAAGAAAATTGTGAAAAGAGAACTAACAACTTAGTAAAAAAACAATAGGTGCAGAAGAGGACCAAAGAAAACAACTCCTCATAAATTAGAATTGACTAATTGGTAGCTAATGACTTTATGAGACATCAAGAAACAATAAAATGATGCCCAAAGGCTGAAAAATAAAAGAAAATGTAAAATATCTCAAAGAAAAAAAACAACTGACCTTGAAAATAGACCAAAGAGGAATAATTTAAGAATTATTAGATGGCCTGAAAGCCATGTACAAAAAAAAGAACCTAGACATAAGTTTTCAAGAAAGTATAAAGTAAAGCTGTCCAGATTTCTTAGAACCAGATGGCAAAATAAAAATCAAAAGAATCCACTGGTTTCCTCCTGAAACACCAAAATAAAAACTCCCAGGAATATTGTAGTCCAAATTCAGAACTGTCAGATCAAGGAGAAACTATTAAAAACCGTCAAAAAGAATTCAAATACTGGGGAGCCACAGTCTGAATCATGCAAGATGTAGCAGCCACCACTATTAAAGAACAGAGGGATTGGAATATCCTATTCTGGAAGGCAAAGGAGGTAAGATTACAACCAAGAATAACCTGTCCAATAAAGTATAATTCTACCGGAGGAAAAAAATGGATATTGAGTAAAATAGAGGACTTCTAAACATTCCTGGTAAAGACCAGAGAAGAATGGAAAATCTCACATTCAAACACAAGACTCAAGAAAAACAAAAAGCTAAACATGCACTAGAAATGGAACTAAATAAGGCTAAATAGTTTAAATAATAAACATTTCATATCATCAATGTATTCGATATACACACGGCTTGGCCACTTTTATGATTTGCACCATCTCCATAGAAGTTTTTCCAGCATGTGGGTTGTTGGTATTTCTGATTTGTTCCAATTCGTCTTGCTCTCTTGTGGTACCAGAATGCAAAGGAATACTGCTCTACTTTCTTCTTTGTCAAACCGATCATCATTACCATTCTGAGCCCGATGCTGTGTTCCTCTTCACCGTCCACTTATTTTTTAGATTCATAGGAGCCATTATACTGTACTGGAAAAAGTACTAAGTCAAGTCAGAGCCCAAATGACCAACATCCAAAGTTCCTTCACAGATACCATAGAAACCTCAGATCAAACAGGGTCCCGACTACACATCACTCTAACTGACCTTTCTTTACTTTACTGATGTGTCCCCATTTCTGCCTCCTCAGAGGCAGAAAATGGGTTGGCTTTTGGAGGGAGGGGTTGTTGTCAGTGTTACTTTGTGTTAATCACTCCACATCTCAGGTCTAAACCGACCACGCTTTTCTAATAAGGGTTTACTGGTACAAGTAAAGGTTAAAAATGTATATTTACAAATTTTGTGATCTCACAGTCATTAAAAATAGTTGAGTTCAAAGATGGAATTCCTAAGCAAGTACTCCCTTACTAGTCAGTGGAACTGGCCACTTCTTAATTTCTTCATCTAAGCTATTTCCAGTCTGATTCCAGTCTGACTTTTTTTTTAAGGTACTGGTTTTGTGCTTGTGCCTTCCTCAGAGCTATTGTCAGTAGCTGCTGATTGTATCTCTCCATAATCCACCTGCTTTAGGTTTCTTAGTGTGGTAAAAGATACAATCAGAATTACTCACCTTAGTCTTGACCAGGGAGAACTCAACCTAAGAAAACCTCTCTTTGCGGCATCTAGTATGTTGTCATGATTGACTGATAGATATTACCTACCTACGCTATTTCATCACAGCCTCATTCCTATTTCTCATTTCTGTTTTCTTTAAGTTCAGAGAAGTCTGCCAAAAGCTTAACACTTCCTGGCCTTCTAACCCAAAATGGAATTGTTGTGGGAAGACACACTCTTCTCGCATATAGTAGGAACGTAATGAAATGTTATTTAATTGCATGGGGTAGGAGAAGGGGAATTGGGCTGCCTGACAAACTCCTCTCCCTCTCTCATTTTAAGATGTAATCACAGAAAGTAATAGACAAACATTGAGATGTTATTCTAAATGTAAAAACATGTATATATGCCCTGTATCCCTTTAGGAAGTATGAAAAAAAATTCTGATTTAAATTGGAAGAAGTAAATGCCATTGGCTGTTAAAGAGTGGCCATGGCCCTGGTTGCCCTTATAAAGCTAAGCTTGTCATCTCTGCAATTAATCCAGTGAGAAATGAGCAGCTGAACAAAAACTCAGCCCCTAGAAGAGAATCTCCCTTCACTTCTTCAGAAGGAAGATGAGTTTCTCTCTCTTCTTTCTATAGGCGATGATAACTTTAGCAGAAGGTACTTACTCAAAAGGAGATGTTACATCCAGCAAGAAGCAATTTGACAAAGTTGAAGCAGTATTGAAATGCATCCAGTAGGAAAAGAGACACACATTCTCCAGACAGACAGACTAACAGCATTCTAGGTAGGGAGTAGTTTAAAAGAAATGGTCTCTGGTAGCAAACAGAACCAACCATAAATTCAAGAGGAAATTAGCCTTTGCAATTGGGGTTTATAGAGTACTTCAGAGAGGAGCAAATCTAGGGACTCCGAATAAATAATGCACCTGGAAAAGACCCTGAACCCTAAAAGGAGTAATGTGAGAACTTCATGAAGAAAGGACATCAGGGACCAATAGGCCCAGCTGTATGAGTTGCCCTGGTCACAGGTTCCCCACATAAGTGCCTTTCTGCTAGTGTTCTCTAAGTGTGTGTCTATTCTTCTCACTGGTGCTTTGTATATTTGTGTGAGTGGATCCTAGATTTGTGGGGGGAATATTTCATAGCTGTTGTTTTTACTATGCCATCTCAGTAGATACCTTTGTTTTGAGCTAAGTATATCCATGGTTTGACTATTATAGGGCAGCACATTGATTGGGGCTCATGAGATATAATTGTAGTGGCCCATACCCACAGGATACCGTCAAGCCTGTGGTATTAGCTATCATGAAGGAAACCTTATCTCTGAGTGTGAGTGGGAGGGGAGAAATAGGAGTAGCTGCAAAAGGGTAGTGCTCCCTTTGTGAACTAGTCTTAGGGGATATTAGTCTGAGACATAAGACATTCCCAGCATGGATTAAGGGAATTGGAAGAAAGAATGAAGAAACTAGGTACTTTAAGTCTCCAGAAGATGGTATAAACATTTGGTGTGAAGTGAATTCATAGAACATTTGACCCCTCTATGTTCAAATAGAAGCACAAAGGTCAATTCTCAAGGCAAAGAAATTATTTGGAGTTATTTACTCTTTACGGCCTTTGTTTTTGCCATTTTAGGGAAACTCCTGAGATTTGCCCAAAACCTCATGATTCATATGCGTCAGCTGATTGCTGACTCTACGTGAAGTCTTCTTGCTAGGAAGCTAAGGATCACTAGTGAAATAGAAGGAACTCATTTACTTCTTCACTTACTTATTGTGCAATCATGTAAATCATTTCCATATTAGTCATGTTGGACAAAAACACTCGAATTTTTTTTAAAAAAGGATGAAAGTGAAAAATAGCATGGTTCAGTTTGTATTCAGACTATCAATCCTTTCTCTAGAGGCAGAGAGTATGTTTTATCATTATTGGGATTGTCTTAGATCATCGCATTGCTGAGAAGAGCTAAATCATTCATTGTGCTTCATCACACAATATTGCTGTTACTGTGTACAGCATTCTGCTGGTTCTGCTTTCTTCATTTTGCATCAGTTCATATAAGTCTTTCCAGAATTTTCTGAAATCATTCTGCTTGTCATTTTTTATAGCACAATAATATTCCATCACAATCATGTACTATATCTTGTTTAACCAGTCCCAATGGATGGGCATCCCTTTGATTTCCAATTCTGAGTACCACAAAAAGAGCTGCTATAAATATCTTTGCACAAATAGATTCTTTTGTCTTTTAAAAATATCTCTGGGATATAAACCCACCAGTAATACTGCTGGATCAAAGGGTATGAACAGTTTTATAGTCCTTTGGGCATGAACTCACACATTTATATAATTAATCCTTTATTGATAACCTGAGAGATTGGAAAGAGCTTCTGCGTTAGAAGTTGTTAACACTAATTCCTGGATTAGGAGTCAAAGGAGCTGGATTAGATTCCTACCTCTGTGAGAAAATTGGCCTTAATTTCCTAATCTGCATAATGATGGATTTGGGCCAGATCATCTCAGAGATCCCAACACACATATTCAAGGAATCAGAGAATCTTGTCTCTTCACAACCTGACTGAAGAGATTGGCATCTCCAGAATTCCCAGCCTAGGGCTTTTATCTTAATTGGAGTAAGAATGACTTGAGCTGGATAGAAGGAAAGAAGAGAGTGAGAAGTGACAAAATTGATGCTTTTAAATTAAGACTTGAATGGGTGTATTGGCACATGCCTCTAATCCCTGATTCTGGAGATGCTGAGACCAGAGGAAGTCTTGAGTTGCAGCAGGATAAAAGTCAATCAGGTATCCTCATTAAGTTCACGATTTATGAGGTAAGCCTCCAGGAGGAAAGAACCTGTCTTAAGGATGATTGAACCAACCAAGGGTGGAAATGAAGCAGTTCAAAATACCTGTGATGATCAGAATGGTCTAGACCAGGGAATGGCCCCTGTGTTTCTACCTGCGCAAGATAGGGAGACCTAGTCTTAAATAAAAAAAAGAGGAGGAAGAGAAGGAGGAGGAGATGAAGAAGAAAGAAAGGAGGAGAAGAAGAATACAAGGATGACAATGACTTGTTGGAACACCTAGATCAACCAACCAACCTCCATTGATCTAAAAGGGTTTCCACTGAGGTCTAGCCTGTACTCCTAATATTTCCAACAAGGTAGTATTAAGAAAAAAGCCTTGAATTTGGATGTGAAGGACCTGAGTTTGAATCCTAGCTTTGCTTCCTACTACTTCAGTGACCACAGAGAAGTCATTTCCTTTCCCTTCTCATTCTGGACCTGTTTTTTTCCCCTAATAAGAGGTTTGGACATGAGGATGTCTAGCGCTCCTTCTAGCTCTAAATCCTACTATACTATGAAATACCACACCAAGCTTTGGCCTGGAAGACCTCTGGCAAGGTCTTCCTCACCACCTACAGAACCCAATGATGTGGTGATCATGAGGTCATATGGTTTGGTTCGTGGTAGCAATGCTGGCTCCCAATGCTGTACATCCTCTGCTCCATAGTAGACCACCCAGCTGCAGAGACAATGTGCAGGAACCAGCTGCAGGAGGCAGGCTGGAAAATGAGCAGCCCACTCCAGAGGCTCACAGGCTCATGGACTCCTCATCCTCCCTCATTCATTTTCCTCCATCAGACCTCACCAAGCCCTTTGACTGTCTCTCTCAAGCTCATCATGTAGCACTGAGACGTAGCTGTCTGTGCTGCATTCTGCTTTAGACTTTCTCCCTGAAGGCTAAGATTGTGTCCTATCTCCAGTTTTGTATCTCCCTCTGGGATCTGCACAGAATAGGTATCTAATATGCTTGCTGACTGTATTGAACTGAATTTAACTTGCGGCACTGGCTGCCTCCTTTTGTTCTCTGCCTCTGTCTCCCTGGTAGCACAGTCTACAGCCATGCCCTTATAAGTCCCAGGCCCTCTCTGTTACCTGTCTCAGTTCCTGCTTTCCAAATCTGAACCTGTTGTCCTTTCTGCCTGACTGCAGAAGAGGAATTCAGCTTGGTGGATAGTGAGTACAGCCCTGGACTTAAAGTCAGAAAGACCAGTCATTTACTAGCAGTGTGACCCTAGGCAAGTCATTTAATGATTCACAACCTCAGTTTCCTCATCTGTAAAATAGGAATGATAATAGCAGCTAACTCATAGAGTTGTTGTGAGGATCAAAGGAAATAGGACACAAAGCACAGTGCAAACTATTAAAGTGGTGTAACTATGAGAATTATTTCACAGTTCCCTCATTTCACTCTGTGCCTTAGTTCATAGTTCATGCCCATACTCCCTCCAGATGTTTCCCACTTTCTTCTCTCTCTAAATCTTCTCCATCCTTTGTGGCCTAATCAAAATTCCACTTCCTCCAAGAAGCCTTCCCTGACTACTCCAGGCAGCACCCACCTCTCCATCCTCTGCCCCCCTTGTCAGAGGTGCTATGGTAGGGATTCCAGCACTGAATAAGAAGTGGGTCTAGTATGACCCACCTCTTATCCAAAAAGGGTCCTCTAAGGTTGGCCCTTCCCATTCAAAGATTTGATAAGTCTGCGAAATCTTGTAGCACTCACCAATTCTCTTCCTTGTATCAAGAGTTACCCCTTCATGACTGTACGTGAGAAGGAAACTGATGCCCGGCATGGAAAATGACTTTCCTCAAGTCCTGGAGCTAGGAAACAATATGTCAGTGAAGGTGCAATCCCAACAAGTCCAAATTAAGGTCCTTGTAGGCCTTGAGGGTAAGCCCTTGGGGAGATAGATTTTTTTTTAAGTGCATCTGGTTTTGCAGTTTAAAAAAACCTCAGAAAGTTATTTTCCTGTACTAAGTTCTTTCATTTTTCATGTCTTGGCTTGTTGATTTAGAGATGGAAGTAGGGATGGAAGCAGGGAGATGTCGGAGCCAGCTCATACCAATTAATTTTCAGTGTGAGCATTTACGAATCTGAAATCATCACAAATCACGGTTTGGTTTATTGTTTTGTTAATTGTCTTGTCAAGAAACCAGTGGGGAAAATACAAATAATTCAGATTAAACTTCGGCATTATGGTTTTGGGGGGGCTGGTTGCTAAACCTTCCCTGGCCCCTCCCTGGATGGAGAAGACTTTTGAAGTCATTTAATTTGAACCTTCTCATTTTTACAAATAAGGAACCTGAGAACCAGAGGGGTTGTAGCTTGAGCAAGTTTCCCAAGGTAGAAAGCTTCAGAGCTGAAATCTGAAGTTAGAGCCCTTGGCTTCCAATCCACCACTCTCACTGCTTCACATGCTCACAAAAGGTTTTGGCTACCATCATGAAGGTTATCCATTGCAGAATTTGAATGGAAGAAGGAGCCCCAGATGGTCTTTGCAGATGATCTTGGGTGAGTTGTGTGGATCTTGTGCTGTAGCAGCAGTTGGAGCTGTTGTGGTAGTCACAGTGGTGGTAGTAGGGATAGTGGTAGCCATAGCCACGATAGCAACAACAGATGACTTCTCTTGTTGGCTGGCTAAGGATGCCCTTATGCTCGGTGCATTGGGAGGCAGTTGTTGGGGGAATGAAGGCTAAACAAGGGAGGAGCACTGGGGGATGGAGGTAGGTAGGAAAGTGTCTTTTTTAGGATTTAGGACCAGAAGGAATTTCAGAGATGTCTAATCAGTTAGTCAACAAGCATTTCTTAAATGTTTACTGTGTGCTAAGTACTGGGGAATATAATTCCCTCTCTTTATAGAAGAAGAAACTGAGGTTCAGAGTAGTTACCCAAGGTTGTGGAGCTAGTGAGGAGGAAAGTCAGGATTCAAAGTCTGGTGCTTAAGACCACTGATGTCTTAAACACTGGGAGGTGAGAGAAAGAAGGACTGGGTGATGATGATGGGGCCAGATGGGGTGAGAGGGAGGAAGATGTGGAGATTTAAGTCAGAATTTGGCAGAAGCTTCTTGATGAGAGACCTGTACTGGATGTCCAAGGAAAGTGGAATTTCCTTTGATGGCAAGGTCCAAGGCCAGGGAACCAGTGAACCTTCTCTTGGTTCAGCAGGTGGGAAAGCTGAGATGGAACCAGCCTCCCTCTCTTTCGGGAGGATTCATGACTGAGGCAAGGGGATGGGCTGGTTGTTTTCCCACCAAGCAGCCAGGCCAGCTGACATGTGGGGAATATCGCCAAGCTCAGGTCTGCCAAGTGGAGGAACTACACGGTGCTGGCCTTGCCATGACCTTGTCGTCGTTCTGGCTGGCTGGCCCCGACCCCTGGTTCAAGAGGGCTTTGGCATCTAGTGGGGCTGCAGCCCTGGCTCTCTGCGCAGGGCTACCTGCCAAAGGCGTGGTCAGCCTGAATGAATGACTGACTCTGGGGCTCCTCCAAAGACCAGAAACAGACAGGCATGTTTGCTCACTTTCCCAAGGCCCAGAACTAAGCCCAGACTCCATCCCTCTGCTGGGACCAGAAGCTGCCATTCGTAGCAGGGAATGACCCCACACACCCTGAGGAAGGAACTTTGCCCTTAGAGGCAGCACGGCCCTGAGACATCAAATATTTACCTCCGGCCAGATCAGAAAAGGGCAACCTATTTGAATGAGAGTAACCTGCAGGGGTATCATTGAGATATCAGCTGACCCCAGTCATAAAGTAAGCCCTAAATCTAAAGGCTGAGCCCTGATCCTGGTACCTCAAAGACTAAACCATAGCTCTGGCTATTGGCCCACTCCAGCAGGATGCCTGGTTTCCAGTTCTAGCTTGGATAGCAACCCATTGTGTGACTTTGGGGGACTCCCATTCCCACTATGGGTCTGTGCTTTCTCTTTTGTAACCTAAGAAAAATGATTATTATAATAATCTTTATTATAACTGTGCTTTTAAGAATGATTTCTGTGTTATACTAAAGGGCTTAGACTCAAATACTCCATTCCTGTTTTACCAGGAACTCATAGGATGATCAAATTCAGAACTGAAAAAAACTGTAGATTACTTTGTCTAGTCCAACCCCCACACTTTTCAGATGAAGAAAATGATACCTAGGGATGGAAAATTATTTCCCCAAGGTCACAAAGATAATAGCAAAAGAGAAGGGATCTGAACATAGGTCCTCTTACAGCTAGAAAGAAATGAATTCAAATCCTGACTACTGTTTGTTGCCTATGTAAATTCGGGGAAAGTCTCGTCACTCCTCTGGGCCTCAGTTTGCTCATGTGTAAAATGAGGGGTCTGGGCTAGATAGTTTCTAAGATCAATTCAAATTCTAAATCTATTACCTCTATGAGCTATAATAACCCTTAACTATTTTTTAGTCTTTCAGTCAGTCACCAAGCATTTATTAAGCTCCTACTATGTGCTAGGCACAATGCTAAGTGCTGGGGATAAAAAGATAACTGTTTTCAAGGAGTTTACATCCTAACCCATATCCGAACAGGAATACTCCACATAGCAGGTGCTATTTACATGCTTATGTCCCCCTCCACCATAACCATTCCCTTTGCCCTGACCCTAATCCCGGTCCTCTGACATCTTCATTGAACCACTGGAATTGGTCGACCATGGATATCCAAGTCTCCAAGCTCTCTCCAGTACAGCTTTTTCAAGCTGTCGTACTCACTTTCCTGAAGCAAGGCTTGAACAGTACAGCAAACACTTAGTGGGTGCCTGCTGTATGCAGAGCACTATGCCTGATACCTTGTAGTTCACTAAGAGGACAAGATATCAACGCCCATGATTATAAAACACAGGACGACATGATAAGTTCATTAGAAGGGTCAAAAAAATCTCTGTGTGAGATCTTAGATTCAGCTCTGGTGAAGCCATCAAGTCTAACCATTTTGTTTTACGCATGGAGAAACTGAGAGCAAGAAAGGCTAAAGGCTTGCCCATGATGACCTAGCTGTATCAGGAGTTGAAAGCAGGCCCTTCCTCTCTCCGAGTCCCTATCTACTCCACCGTGCTGGGTTTTACAGAAGAGACTTCCTGGAACAGCAGGTATTTGGGTTGGACTTCAAAGCAAGGACTCAACATTCTTTGAATCATGGACCCCTTTGGCAGTCTGGGAAAGCCTATGGATTTCTTCTCAGAATCATGTTTTTGAATGTGTAAAATAAAATGCATAAGGTTACAAAGGAAACCAAAGATATTGAAATACAGTTGTAAAAATATTTTTAAAAAACACACACACAAGTTCATGGACCTCAGGTTAAGAACCCTGACTTTAAAGGCTGGGCATGAATGAACTCAATGAGTTGAAGTGGGAGAAAATATTCTAGGTGGAGGCAATTATACTGAGCAAAGGCGTAAAGGCAGGAAATCTCAGGGCACATTTGGAGGGTAGCAATTAATCTAGTAAGTCTGAAATGCTGCCTCTGTGAAAGGGAGAAGTGTGTGTGTGTGTGTGTGTGTGTGTGTGTGTGCGTGTGCGTATGTGTGTGTGTGTGTGAGAGAGAGCGAGAGAAAGTAGGAATGAATGTGAAAAGTGCACACCCACAAAGTCAAAGAGGGAGAGAAGAAAGAGAAAGAAAAAGAATAGAAGAAGGGAAATTTGGGGAAAGATGTGAGAAATAAGCTAAGTGAAAAAGAGACAGAAATATTCAAAGAAAAATAATAGTGGAGGGCAGGAGAAAGACAGAAATGCAAAGAAGGAGAAAAGGAAGGAAAGAGAATGAAACTGTTGGGGGGATGGGAGTGGGAAAGTGGGAAGGAGAGAGCGTGAGAGAGAGACAGAAGGAGAGGAAGGGAGGGCCAAAGCAGGAGCTTGCTGCCACTGCGGCTGCCAGACAGGAAAGGATAAAAATCAGCGTTTCCATGAAGACTAAACAGGTGGGAGAGAAAGACCCCGCCCCTGAGGAGCCTTGTGGCCAGCCCCACCCAGACTTGTCGCGCTCTGCTCTGCCCACCCAGGGGGCACCCTGGTGGGAGTGTGTGTGAATGAGTGAAAGTTCTGTAAATCTGTGCACCAGCACGTGTGTGTGTGTGTGTGTGTGTGTGTGTGTGTGTGTGTGGTTGAAACAGGACCATTTGTGTTCCTGCAACACTGTGGATGTGCACAAGTATGTATATGTATACAGGCTGTGTTTCTGAAGCACTGTGCATGTGAGCGTGGGTGTGCAGAAAGGTGAGCTGTGACAGGTGAGTTTGCACACGTCCTCTTTGTGTTTCTTCTGTATTTATTTGCACATGGTCTCGTACTTGTCCTCACCAGAACGTGAATTCCTGGAGAGCGGAAATTGTTTCTTTGTTTTCTGTATCCCTAGCACATAGTAGGTGCCTAATAAGTGCATTTGATTGACTGATTGATTGCTGAGGATCTGTGTTGGACGGTGAATGTTAGATAATATCTGGAGGACAGCGTAAGAGGCTGTCTCTATGCATGTGACTGTGTGACATTGAGGCACAGCAGGATATGACTGGGCACCTAGGTGCGCCTTTGTATGGTAGTGGGCGTTTCGGAATGAGGTCAGTTTGTCATTAAAGCAAATTAAAGTAACATTGAAAAAATACATTATTTCAGCAATAGGAAAAACAGAAGGGAGAACAAGTTCTCAATCCTAGGAGGGAGAGTCTAGTAATGGGAGCATTGAGAAAAAATGTACGTGTGTGTGTGTGTGTGTGTGTGTGTGTGTGTGTGTGTGTGTGTGTGCTTGTGAGAAAGACATGGGAGGAAGAATCAGAAAGGAGAGAGGAAAAGAGAGTGTGCATGTGTGGCAGCGACAGAGAGAGACAGAGACCAAAGGAAGGATGGGGTGGGAACAGGAGACGTGTGAGAAAATCAGATAGGACAAAGCAGGGAGAAGAGCCAGAGGAGGAATGTAGGGAGGAAGGGAGAGAGACAAAGACGGGATGGAGAAGGAAAGAAAGGAGAGAGTGCATGAGGGACATGATAGAGAGACAGAGACAGAAGAGGGATATAGGAAGAAAGGGAGAGAAGTACAGGAATGTATGTGAGAGAAACAGAGATAGAATGGGAGGAAGAGACAGAGACATGGAAGAAGAATAGAGGGAGACAGAGGGAGCAAAAATGAGTAAGAAAGGAAGGAAGTATTCAAAACAGAAAAAGGCAGCCGCACCAGGCCAAGAATTAATCCACTTCATCTGCACAGACAGCCTGACATAGGGGAGATTTTCCCACCTCTGCCCACCCCCTACCCACCCCAACCCTGAGTCTGGCCCTTCCCTTCCTCTCTGTGTGAAAGATGAGTTTAGTCACTTGGTCCCCACCCTGAACTCAATATAACATTGGATAGAACCATATGTAGGAGAAAGAAGGAGGAGACACAGAACCACACGTAAGGTCAGGGCTCAGTCTGACCAGGGTTAGTCCCTCCATCTGTGAACAGGATGAGGCTTGATTTATTGACTGGGGGGTAGAGCTCAATCTGTATCCAAAGTTAAGACCGAGTCTATGAGTAGGTTTTGTCTAAACCATATTTGAGGATTCTGTGACCATGATTAAGGCTTAGTTTGAGACAAAGGTTAAGCCCACGTCAGTGGCTGAATTTCAGGTTATTAGAGCTATGATCAAGAATTGGAAGGGACCTCGGGGGCCATCTAGTTCAACTCCCTAATTTTAGAGCTAGGGAAATGGAGTCCCAGAGAGATAAAGTAATCCCAGCTCACACAGCAGGTAGCAAAAAGCAGAGTGGGATTTGAACCCAAGTGTACTGATTCCGGAGTTAGAGTCCCAACCTAAACTGTGGCCAGACCGAGGAGTCAGTCTCTGATCGAGATTAGGGCTCGTCTATAATTAGAAATCAGATTCATTTTGGTTAGTGCTAAGAGGATCCTTCTCACTCTCTGAGAAGTCAGCTCTTTGGTGTCATGATCAAACCTGTGAGTTCGTTGTCACCAACCATTAGGCTAACCAGAGGAGCTTCCCTTGCTGACACCCAAACTCTAACCTTTGTAGGGAAAGGCTCTAGGAGCTTTTCATCCCATGAGGTAGCTTTCACTGTTCCTTTACAGCAGAGAGAGGGAAAAAGATGAAATTCTTTCTTATTTGTCCAAGTTCAAGAGTGCGGCAAGCAGGCTGTGGAAAGTATTTGTTTCTCTATTTGAGATTTAGTCAGGAAGGGGCTGGTGGGATTGATCAGTTATACTGTCTTGGAGTACAGGCTCAGGATATAACCCCTCCTCTAGACTAATCAAGCCCACTGATAGCCCCTCCTTCTGGGAAATCAGTAAAGAGTCAGGAGAACTAAGCATTCTCTTCCTTCTCCTCCTCCTCTTCATCATCATCATCATTATTAAAATATAGAGACCCAGCACAGCAGATCAAAATCACATGAGAACAGGTTGAAATGCACATCCCGATGTCCCATCATCTGTATCAAAGATACTTGCAGAGGATGAATTTACATCCTAATAGTGATATTCAATTACAGAAACCACTTTTTTATCTACCTGTGTGAGAGTCACTAAAATTTTAAATATCAAAATAATATATTAAACAATAATTAAATAATCATATAAAATGCTCTAAATCACTAATAATTTGAGAAAAACAAATTACAACAACTTTGAGGTTCTACCTCTTACTCATCATATTGTCAAAGATGACAAAAGATGAAAATGGCAAATGTTGGAGAGACTGTGGGAAAACAGGTACGAAAGTGAACTGCTACTGGTGGACCTGTGAGTTCATCTATCCACTCTAGGAAGCTATTTGGAACTATGCCAAGAAAGTTACCAAACTGGGTGTGTCCTCTCACCCAACTATACCCCCTATGCCCCAATGAAAGAAGAAAAGGAACTATTCATACAAAAAGTATTTATAACAGATCTTTTTGTGGTAGAAAAAAGTATAAATTGAGGAGATGTCTTATTGGGGAATGGCTAAACAAATTATGAATGTAAAGGAATATTATGGTGCCATAAAAAATTATGAAAAGGACAATTCCAGAGGAAATTGGGCAGACCTTTATGAATTGATGGAGAGTGACATGAGTGGAACTAGGATAGTTTATATAATGATAACATTCTAGAGAAAAACAACTTTGAAAGACTTTAGAACCCTGATGAACATAATGATAAATCAGAAGTCCAAAAGAATGAAGATGAAACAGGTCACTCACCTCCTGAAAGATGATAGAATCAGAGTGTAAAATGAGGCGTATGTATTTCTTCAGACATGGCCAATGCAGAGATTTGTTTTGTTTGACTATGTATTTTTGTTATAATGGTTTTGTTTCACATTTTTCTCCTAGTGGTGAGGGGTAAGAATAGGGGGAGGGAGAAAAAAAATGAATGCTTTTTAATTTTTTAAAATATATTTATTTATTTTTCAAATTTCAATGTTCACTTCCACAGGAATTTGAATTCAAAATTTTCTCCCCATCTCTCTTCACCCCCACTCCAGGACAGCATGCATTCCATCCACCTCTTCTTCTAGTCTGTCGTCCCTTCTATTACCCCCCCCCCCTTCTTCCTTCCCCCTTCCCCTCTATTTTCCCGTAAGGCAAAATAGATTTCTATACCCCATTGCCTGTACATCTTATTTCCGAGTTGCATGCAAAAATAATTTTTAACATTCATTATTGAAGCCTTTAGTTCCATATTCTCTCCCTTCCTCCCTTCCCACCCACCCTTATTGAGGAAACAAGCAATTCAATATAGGTCATAGACATATAGCCATGCAAAGCACTTCCGTAATAGTTATGTTGTGGAAGACTAATCACATTTCCCTCTGTCCTATCCTGCCCTTCATTTATTCCATTCTCTTCCTTGACCTGTCCTCCCACAAGTGTTTGCTTCTGATTGTCCCTTTCCCCAATTTGCTGTCCCTTCTATTATTTTCCTTCTCCTATCCCCTTCTCCCCTGCCTTCCTGAAGGATAAAACAGATTTCCATATCCAATTGAGGGTGTGTTATTACCTCCTTAAGCCAAATCCCATGAGAGTAAGGCTCTTTCTTGCCTCTTTTATGTGAGATGATTTGATACATTCTACCTCTCCCTTTCTCTTACTCCTAGTACATTCCACTCAAGAGTAAATTTAATTTTTTTAGGTATTCTCCTTTCATATTCAGCTCACCCTGTGCTCTCTCTCTCTCTCTCTCTCTCTCTCTCTCTCTCTCTCTCTATATATATATATATATATATATATATATATATATATATATATATATATACATATATATATGTATATATGTATGCATGTATGTTTATACACACCCATGTACATATACATACCTACATATATATAACATACATATATATACATACATGCCCATATACACCTACATATATATTTTTTTTCCTCTAACTACCTGAATATTGAAAAAGGTCTCATGAATTACAAATAGCATCTTTTCAAGTAGGAATGTAAACAGTTCAACTTTAATAAGTCCCTTATGGCTTCTCTTTCTTGTTTACCTTTTTATGTTTCTCTTGATTCTTGTATTTGAAAGTCAAATTTTCTATTCAGCTCTGGTCTTTTCAACAAGAATGCTTGGAAGTCCTCTATTTCATTGAAATTCTATTTTTCCCCTGAAGTATTATACCCAGTTTCACTGGGTAGGTGATTCTTGGTTTTAATCCTATCTCCTTGTGATCTCTGGAATATCATATTCCAAGCCCTTCAATCCCATAGAGTAGAAGCTGCTACATACTGTGTTATCCTGATTGTATTTCCACAATACTTGAATTGTTTCTTTCTGGCTGCTTGTAATATTTTCTCCTTCACCTGGGAGCTCTGGAATTTGGCTACAATAATCCTAGGAATTTTCTTTTTGGAGTCTCTTTTATGAAGTGATTGGTGAATTCTTTACATTTTTATTTTAGCCTCTGGGTCTAGTATATCAGGGCAGTTTTCCTTGATAATTTCTTGAAAGATGATGGTGAGACTCTTTTTTTCATTGTCATTTTCAGGTAGACCAATAATTTTTAAATTATCTCTCTTGGATCTATTTTCCAGGTCAGTTGCTTTTTCATTGAGATATTTCACATTGTCTTCTATTTTTTCATTTTTTTGGTTTTGTTTTATAATATCTTGTTTTCTCATAGTTATTAGCTTCCATCTTCTCCATTCTAATTTTTAAAGAACTACTTTATTCAGCGAGCCTTTGTACTTCCTTTTCCATTTGGCCAGTTCTTCTTTTTAAGGTATTCTTCTCCTCACTGGCTTTTTGGACCTCCTTTGCCATTTGGGCTAGTCTATTTTTAAAGGCATTTTTTCTTCAACATTTTTTTGGGTCTCCTTTAACAAACTGTTGAGTTGTTTTTCATGACTTTCTTGCATCACTCTCATTTCTCTTCCCAATTTTTCCTTCACCTTTCTTACTTGATTTTCAAAATCCTTTTTGAGCTCTTCTATGACCTGAGAACATTGCATATTTTTTTGAGGCTTTGGATATAGGATCTTTGACCTTGCTGTCTTCCTCCATTTGCATGATTTGGTCTTCTTCTGATTATATGCTTTGTTCTTCCTCATCTGAAAGGATGGAAGAAAATACCTTTTCACCAAGAAAGTAACCTTCTATAGTCTTATATTTTTACCCCCTTGGGGGCATTTTCCCAGTCAATTGCTTGACTTTTGAGTCCTTTGTGAAGTGTAGGGTATACCACCCCAGGCTTCAGAGGTTTTATGTAGCTCTTCTTCAAGATATCTCTGGGGACCTGTAAGTTCTCAATTCCTCCAAGGTGGCATAATCAAGTGAGAGGTGTTTACTCTTCTCCTGGCATGTCTTCTGGTCTGTGAGCAACCAAAAGCACTCTTTTCTGACCTGGAACTGCGAGTAGGATTCTCTCTTCACAGTTGTCACCAACTCCACCACGCCAGTGCTCCTCCTCACCCCAGGACCACCACTCAGGACTGAGACACTGAGCTTGATTCCCCTATGGTCAGTAGGCAGAGAGCTCCTAGGGCTGATGCTGGGGCTCTGCCACACTCCCCTCTCACCCAGGTGAAAGAACTTTCTCACTGACCTTTGACGCTGTCTTTGGCATTTGTGTGTTGAGAAATTTGGAAATGGCAGTAGCTGCCCATAATTCCATACCCTGAAGCTTGTTCCAGTCCTGTCCATGCCAGTATGACCCATGCTGGACTCTGCTCCAAGCCTGGTGCAATAGACCCTTCCTGTTGGCCTTCCAGGCTGTGTTGGGCTGGAAATCTGTTTCACACTGTCATTTTGTGACTTTTGCTGCTCTAGAATTCGTTTAGAGTCATTTTTTCTGGTATTTTGAGGGCTTTGGGGGGAGAGCTCAAGCAGGTTGGTGCTTCTACTCCACCATCTTGGTTCCACCCCCTGTAACTTTTTCATGCTTGTTAATTTTTGCTAAAAAGGTTAAAGTGACACAACACAAAGAACAAATAAACTATTCAACATCAGTCAAGGGTAGAGATGTATGAGAAGTAAAGACATTAGAAGAGAGAGGGAACACCCAAAGAAGGAGGATGGAGAAAATTTCTGGCTTTCTCTTTTGTCATAAGCCCAACACAATGAAATTGCAAGTTTGATCAAATGACAAGTGGAAAGCTTGTGTCACTGTAAATGACCAGTAAAACATTCATCCAGCTTCCCTCAGGCTTCCAACTTTACTAAATGGCATCACATATCTACTACTAAGAGATGAAAATACCAACAAACCATCCAAATGGAGGTCAATTATTTCTTGATGTATTCTATACCAAGATTCATAGCTTGCTCCCACTACCCCCCCAAAATTGTAAGCATTTATAAGAAAATTATCTATATGTATATACACATACACACATATATTTTATAAGTGATATGTATTGATATATACATGCATATGTATATATATTTGTATACATACACACATGCATATACCTACCTATATGTTCATATATACACATATACATGTGTATATGGATATGGATATATGTATATATCCATATATCCTTATATTAGCTGTGGAGGAAAGAGGTTGTGCCCAAATGTCTTGGGGTGTAAAGGATGACTTATGGATTCAGTAATGACTGGACAAACTGCCATAATATGTACAATGCTTTTATTGATTATTACAAAGCCTTTGACTCATTTCCATACTTAAGGCTACATCATGTACTATAAATATACAAAGAGATCCAGGTATAGTAAGAACATTAGAGTTTTTGAAATCCAAATGGGAACTTGTTTCCCCCTTAAGATGCATCACCAAGACAGTAACATTAAGAACAGTTGATACAAAATGACACTTTTCAAGGAGACAATTTAAGCCCACTATGGTTCAACCTAGCCTTAAATAATCACTGTGATCTTATCTAAATAGAACTAAGCATTGTCCTCAAGTTAAAGAGGAAGTTAAACAAAAATATTCCATTAATCACTTGTCATATGTGATAATATCAAGTTATAGGAAGCTACACTGTCTAGATTTAGTGCTAAAGGAGATGTTGAGATGAAAAGGGATGTGTCTCATTATCGAAAAGCTACAACTGAGTTATGGAGGTGATTTCTATCTATCTATAAATCGTCTATCTATCATCTCTCTAGGTTCCATTTGTCATCTACTATCATCTATCATCAATCTATAATCTCTGTCTTCTGTCATCTACTATCTATGATCCATGATCTATCTTCTATCATCTACTATCATATATCTTCCATTATCTATAGTCTACCCTCTATCTTCTATGTATCTTCTATCATTTCTATCTTCTATTATTTATTATCTACTCTCTATAATCTATCTATATCTTTCTTTATCCATATCTCTCTCTCCCTATCTATCTCCCTATCTCTCTCTCTATCTCCCTTTCTCTCTCTCTCTGTCTGTCTATCTATCTATCTATCTATCTATCTATCTATCTATCTATCTATCTATCTATCTATCTATCTATCTACATTTCTCTCCCACCCTCCCCCCTTTCAACCTAACTCAGCAAATAGGTATTAAACATCTGTTGTGAGTAGAGCCTTATGTAACATGATAGAAATATAAATGTAGCAAGCAGGTTGTTGCCAGGCACACACACACACACACACACACACACACACACACACAGGTAAAGTATACTTGTTGCCAGCCATAAATAAAGACAAGGGGAAGACAATGAATTTGCCTCTTGGACTCATTTTATCTGTTCAGGAAACTTTTACTCTTCTCACTCATTTGCATGAGAAACCAAAGTCATTTGGGAATTGAAAAGTGAAGGACCTGGAGACCCTTAGATCAGCCTCTAAAATGGATGGTGATTGTTTCTATGACATTATCCATCCATCTCATCCTGTCATCCCCTTTTTCTTTTGCCTTCAATGTTTCTCAACATCAGAGTCTTTTCCAATAAGCTGCATCTTTTCACTATGTGGCCAAGGTATGTAAGCTTCAACTTCAGTATTTGACCTTCCAGTGAACAGTCTGAATTAATTTCTTTAAGTGTTGACTGATTGGATCTCCTTATTGTCCAAGGCGACTTTCAAACCACAATTTGAAAGCATCTATCTGTTCCACTCAGCTTTCCTTATAAAGCCATACGTTGCTATGGGAAAAGCCATATATACAGACCTTTGTTGGCAAGGTGATGTCTCTGCTTTTTAGTATACTGTCCAGTACGTTGTCCAGAAAACTGCAATAGTTTTCCTTCTGAAAAGCAAACATTTTTTAATTTCATGATTTCAGTCACCGTCTGCAGTGATCTTTGAGCCCAAGAATATAAAATCTGACCCTGCCTCTATTTCTTCTTCCTCTATTTGCCAGGAAGTGATGGGACCAGTTGCCAAGATCTTAAGCTGCTTTTTTTTTATATTAAGCTTCAAGCCAGCTTTTGCTGTCTCCTCTCTCACCCTCATCAAGAAGTTTTTAAATTCCTATTCACTTTCTGCCATCAGAATAGTAACATCTGCATTATCTGAGATTCTGAGCAACTTTCACTTCGGTTTCTAATTCATCCAGCCCGGCATTTCACTTGATGTATTCTGCATATAAGTTAAAAATAAGGCAATTTTTAAAAATGGATGCTCTCTGGGAGCCTTGGTTTTTAAAAAAAAAATTTGTTTTGTTTTGGAAGTTTTTACAGAGACATTTACTTCCTAAATATAGAAAGAACAGAAGTGCAAAGCTTCTCCCCTACTGCCAACACAGGAGACACACTGTCCCTGACACCATCTCAGTCCCTGGGAGGAGAATGGGCTCAGCTTAACATAGTTCCTTCAAAACATTCTCCCTACCAAATTCACTTCCAAATTCAACATGGTCTATAGTCAACGAAGAATCTTGCATTTCTACTACTGCTTGAATGGACGAGGTAAGTCAATTAGGACTTCTCTTTTTTCACTTCTCTCACTCCTAAACTTCTGATGGCTCCCTCTCCTGACCTTTCAAAGCCTACATGGTAATAATCATCTCCAATCTCCTTCACTTAAAAGCAAGAAGATTAGATAAAACAATGACAGAAAAAAATGACGGCAGGACCATGTGCTTTCCAGTAGTATTAACCACCTCTTTAGTGGGGGATAAAGGACAGAAGCTTCTCTCCCCACTGAGGATTTGGTCCTTGTCTCCTCACTTGAACACACAAGGCAGGGAAAGGCTAGAGTTTAGAGTGACACAAGTCTAGACTACTCTAAACTTAAGTCAGGGTAAAGCCTCCAGGAAATACAAATGAAAAGATAAATTTAAAACTGGTCATTAGTTCGTGAGAGTAATTCTTTTTCTGCATTCCAAAGAGTGTGCACAGCCTGGGGTAAGAAATTTCCTTCTGGAGAAGAGAGACATATTTCAATCAAGGCTCAGGAAAACAGACTTCATTATGGGAGAAAGTCATTGGAGGGTTTGAGTTTGTGTGTGTGTGTATGTGTGTGAGTGTGTGTGAGTGTGTGTGTGTGTGTGTGTATGTGTGTGTCTTCCCTAGTGCAATGACTATTTTTGTTAAAGCTCGTGTTTCTCCACCAGACCAGTAGCCTTTGGGATTCAAGCTAAGGGAACAATGACAGAGGCCAGTCGTCCTATGAGGAAGAGGCAGCATCCAGGACAGGATTCCAGCTGATGCTGAAAGCAGAGGAACTCCCCAAGCTTATGCTGATGGAGGCCAGTTGTACCCCTAGGACTGAGCAATACTGGATATCAGAGGTGTGAGAGCACCAACGCCAGGTTGAGACATGTCATACCCATATACCCAACAGAAACTCTACATAGCTGGAGGAGATAGTGTGCCACCCCAGACCAGAAGGAACAGGCCTCACAGATACTGTATAGAAAGATCAATAGAAAACATCCAGAGCTCTGCTGCATTGGATACCTTCCCCAAAAGGTCTGTTCATCCCATTAATGACAAGGTCATGTATTTGTGGGATAGCATTCTCCAGGTTTGGAGGGGAAATGCTTTGTTGCTGTTTTCCTTCCTCTGCTATTGCTATTGCGATGTTATTAAGTACTTTTTCTTTGAACTATACCCCTCTCTGACTAGTAAAGGGGAAAACGAACAAGCATTTATTAAGTGACCACTAAATGCCAAGAGAACCATTGATTAGAGCTTCAAAACTAAAGCTTTAACTGACTACTGACATTTAGAGTAACTTGAACCTTGGGTAAACTTATCTGAGAGACCCCCTGCATGATATGTGTAGCTCCAGCTCCACACAGACAAAAACAAAACAGTTCTTTCCCTCATGAAACTTACCTTCTCCTGGTGAGACACAACAGGTGCAAAATTACATAATTGTAATGTATGATGGTGCAATGCCGAGTGTTGAGACTCCTGTATGGGTATTAAGGAAGCAAGTGAAAGGGCATTGTTTTTTTCTCTTCAGAGATCCCTGGGATTGTTCTGAGTTGGGACATGAGAACTGTGTCAAAATATATCCCTGCCTGTTTACTAGAGATGGAAACTAGGAGGGAAAAGTATAATGTGGCATAGGTGCATTGCTAAATCATCTAAGATGAGGACACTCTCACTGAGTACTCTAAAGACCTACTTCTGGAGAGGACATCCTATGTTGATCTATGACAAGGGCTTTTACTGTTGGCTACATATCCAGAAGTGGCTCAGTGTGTGTGTGTGTGTGTGTGTGTGTGTGTGTTCCCTATGAGATGAGACAGTCTTTGATCTTCTCTATCTCTCTGACTCTTATTGTTTCTCTGTTTTTCTCTTCGTCCTCTCTATATCTCTGTGCCTCTCTCTCTCTGTCTTTTTCTCTCCCCCTTCCTAGTGGCATCCAAGGTTAAAGGTACTGTGTCTATGGACACCATACAGTAATTTGGGCATGGGAAGGACTGTTTTCCCCATCTCCTAGGCCCTGTGACCTGGAGAAATGGACTTGGGATTTTGGTTTATTTCATTTATCCTTTTCAGTTCTAGGGGCAGGGGCTAGAGAACCTTGACTAAGGGAACTGAAAACCTAGGATTCCAGTTCAGAGAAATCAGGGTCCTGGGACACAAGCTCAGGGGGGCTTGGAATTTGGTGGCAATAATATGATATATGAACTAAGTTAAGGTGTGAACCCAATTCCCTCTTCTTCCCTGAGAACAATGTAAGTAGGGAGATTATGAGCCCAAGTATTGGGGGGTTTTTTTGTTCTTACCATATCTTTGAAGTGAATATTCTTTTGTAAAAACTAATCTGATTATTAAGTGGTTAAATGGAATTGGGATGCTTAGACCCTTAAAATTGGGGAGCACAATCAATGGGAACTTGAGCCAGTGGCTGAAGTTAGAGACCCACCCAACCTCCAAAAGGTACCAAAGAACTCTGGGACGAGGTGAAATGTAACAACTGACCTTCAGGTAATGGAGGCCAGAGTAGTCATTGTAAGAGCCCATAACTTCAAGCTCCATAAAGTCTTCTTTCTGATCATGTTCTGCCTACCTGTATTCTTCATCTTCACTCCAACCTTGTCTATCATTCCTTGAACTCCTAAGGAATCTCTCTTTACCTAGAGTATGAGTTGAGGTAGATGAGTCTCAGACAGAGGCTGGTAAAGGGAACCAAGTTCAGGATTCACTCCTGAGACTTAGCTCTGCTACTTACAAACCAGTTCTTAATTTCTAACAACTTCCATTTTGGGCAGGCAGAGTCAAGATGGAGGAGTAACAGCATGGACTTTCTAGAGTACTCCCTCCAAGCCCAGCCAAATACCTGTAAAAAAAATGTCTTTAAACAAATTCTAGAGCTGCAGAACCCATAGAAAGACTGAATGAAGTAAATCTCTAGCCCAAGACAGTCTGGAAGGTCACCAGAAAGTGTCTATCATGGCAGGCTGGGAGTACAGCACAGACCAATGTGGGCCATGAGTGCACAGAGGGGACATGAGCAGGTCTTGGGGAGAGTGAATCTCTCACACCTGTGGTGGTTTCCAGACTTCATGACCCCAAAATGCTGAGGATAAATTGGAATATCAGTGGAAAAAGCCTGTGGAACCAGTTCAGGGGAGTGGAGTGGTCCAGTCCCAGCTCCAGGGCCACAGAGGGATCAGGGGGTGGAGCAACTCATGGCAGCCACAGCAGAAACAGGGGCAGCTGCAACCACTGTTTCTGGAGCTCTAGGCCCACAGATTGTGAGGAGATCAAGAAGATGACAGAACACCCCCCACCCCCACTGGAAGCAGAGAACAACCTTGACAAAGAGCTCAAAAGTTGAGTAAATGATGGGGGAAATGAGCGAAAAATCAGAAAAAGAATCAGACTATAGAATCATGCTTTGTTGACAAGGAAGACCAAAACATGCAAATGGAAGAAAACAAAGTCAAAGTTCCTCCATCCAAAGCCTCCAAGAAAAATATGAATTGGTCTCAGACCATGAAAAACCTCAAAAAGGATTTTGAAAATCAAGTAAGAGAGGTGGAGGAAAAATTGGGAAGCGAAATGAGAGTGATGCAAGAAAATCATGAAAAATGAGTCAATTGCTTGCTAAAAGAGACCCCAAAAAATGCTGAAGAAAATGACACTTTAAAAACTGTAATGGCAAAAGAGATCCATAAAGCCTTTGTGTGTGCTCATCCTTCGTTGACAAAGAAGACCATGACATCAGAAAAATAATGATATGACTTGCACTTGACTTTGTTTTGAGTGAGGGAGGGCTGTGCGGGTCACCAGCCTCACTTCTCCTCCAGAACCATCTGAATCCAGTGACCAGATATTCATCAGGATGACTGGAGATGACCCAGGATGAGGCAATTGGGGTTAAGTGACTTGGTCAAGGTTACACAGCTAGTGAGTGTAAGGGTCTGCAGTGAGATTTGAACTCAGGTCCTCCTGACTCCTGCACTGGTGCTCTATCCATCGCACCACCTAGCTGCTCCTCCATAGAGCCACTGAGGAGAAGAATGTCCTAAAAAGCAGAATTGGCCAGGTGGAAAAGGAGATCCAAAAGCTCACTGAAGAAAATAATTCCTTAAAGGTTAGAATGGAACAGATGGAAGCTAATGACTTTATGAAAAATCAAGAAACTATAAAACAAAACCAAAGGAATTTTTTAAAATAGCAGATAATGTGAAATATCTCATCAGAAAAAACAATTAACTTGGAAAATAGATCCAGGAGAGACAATTTTCAAATTATGGGACTACCTGAAAGCCATGATAAAAAAATAGCTTAGACATAATTTTTCACAAAATTTTCAAGGAAAACTGCCCTGATATTCTAGAACCAGAGGGTAAAGTAAATATTTAAAGAATCCAACAATCACCTCTTTGAAAAAGATTCAAAAAGAAAACCTCTTAGGAATATTGTCATCAAATTACAGTGTTCCCAGGTGAAGGAGAAAATGTTGCAAGCAGCCAGAAAGAAACAATCCAAGTATTATGGAAATACAATCAGGATAACACAAGATCTAGCAACTTCTACATTAAGTGATCTCAGGGTTTGGAATATGATATTCCAGAAGTCAAAGGAACTAGGATTAAAATCAAGAATCATCTACCCAGCAACACTGAATATAATACTTCAGGGGAAAAATGATTATTCAATGAAGTAGAGGATTTTCAAGCATTCTTTGTTAAAAAACCAGAGCTGTATAGAAAATTTGACTTTCAAACACAAGAATTAAGAGAAACATGAAAAGGTAAACAGGAAAGAGAAAGCATAAGGGACTTACTAAAGTTGAACTGTTTACATTCCTACATGGAAAGATAATATTTGTAACTCTTGAGACTTTTCTCAGTATTTGGGTAGTTGGAGGGATTATATGCATACATATAGACAGAGGGCACAAGGGTGAGTTGAGTAGGAAGGGAGGATATCTAAAAAAATAAAATTAAGGGGTGAGAGGAATATATTGGGAGGAGAAAGAGAGAAATGGAACAGGGCAAATTATCTCTCATAAAAGAGGTAAGAAAAAGCTTTTTCAATGGAAGGGAAAAGGGGGAAGGTAAGAGGGGAAAAGTGAAGCTTACTCTCATTTGACTTTAGGAAGGAATAACATGCACACTCAATTTGGTATTAAAATCCATCTTACACTACAGGAAAGTAGGGAATAAGGGAATAAGTGGGACATGAGGAGAGAATGACAGAAGGGAGGGCAAATGAGGAGGGGATAATTAGAAGTAAACACTTTCGGGGAGGGATGAGGTCAAAAGAAAGAATAGAATAAATGGGGGGCAGGATAGGATGGAGGGAAATACAGTTAAGTCTTACAAAACATGACTATTATGGGAGTCTTTTGCATAACTACACATGTATAACCTATATTTAATTGCTTGCCTTCTCAGTGGGGATGGGTAGAGAGGGAGGAAGGGAGAGCAGTTGGAACTCAAAGGTTTAGGAACAAATGTTGAGAATTGTTTTGGCATGCAACTAGGAAATAAGAAATACAGGCAATGGGATATAGAAATCTATCTTGCCCTACAAGAAAATAGAGGAGATGGGGATAAGGGAGGAGTGTGATAAGAAGGGAGGGCAAACTGGGAGAAGGGGTAATCAGAATGCAAGGTGTAGAGGGAGGGGAGAAATGCGGAGAGAATTTGGTACTCAAAATCTTGTGGAAATGAATGTTGAAAAGTAAATGTAAAGAAATACATTTAAAAAAATTTTAAAAACAGCTTCTATTTTGTCCTCTATAAAATGGGCAGAGTGGTATTTGAAGGAAGTCTTTGTCTCATAACGTTGTTCTGAGGAGCACACAAGATGATGTAAGAGCTATGTAAACCATAAAGTTCTGTATAAATGTCAGCAGCTATCAATATCTTTATTACTATATGGATGGAACCAGTCACTGTCCCATCCTAGCCCAAAATGCCCTCTGACAAATCAGAAATGATTTGCAGCTACCCAGACTAAGAGCTGGCCCTAGCAAAAAACAGCCCTAGGCTCTTCACAATCCAGAACAAGTGGATGGGGATGGAAAGACTGTTGGACCATGCCCTGGTAATATCATTCACCTTCTTGACTCCACCCAGTTCCTAATGACAGGCAGTGTGGCCTAAAGAATTGGGGAGTAGATGCTAAAAAATTAATAACTAGGAGTTTTGAAGGTATAAAGTGTTACTGTGGAGACAAAAGAGTTTTAAAACCCAGTCTAAATGTCTAATATTATATGGGAAGAGATACTGGACTCAGATTCTGTTTGCAGCTGTGTGACCTTGGGAACATCGCTTAAGACTCAGTTTCCTTCTCTGTGAAATGAGTGGGCTGGACTAATGTTGATGGCCTGTTCCAGTTCAAAATCTTAAGTTCATCTGAGTAATTATTATTACCCAAGGCAGAGAAGTAAGTCTCATCTTTCCTGGTATGCCACTGCTTCCCTCACCTTCCTCTCACCTGCTGCCTTATATGAGACAAGAACACCAGTGAACTCATACTTTAGGGCAACATGTAAAAAAGTACTTGGATATGGGGTGGGGGGAAGAGGGTGAGCAGGAAGGAGGAGGGCATCCATTAGCAGTGAAATGGATTTGTTGAAACATAGCTTCCTTTGGATGGGAGCTGGGGAGCAGGGTTCGGCAGACAAGGGCAGGAACGTTCCTTGGAAGGCTCTGAGTAAACACAGCTGCCAGACATCTTGGCCAGGGCTGGGGCCAGGCCTGGGCTGGGCTGGGCTGGGACATGCCGAGCTCCAGGACCCCCTTGTAGCCTCCCTGTGAAGATGGGAGGAAAGGCACCCCGTGGAGGTCTTGAGGGTCTGGGGGAGGACTGCCCAAGCAGACTCTATGAGATTATCTGAACCTCATCCTCTTTACCTTCCCACCTCCACCCCCCACCACCTCCATTTTAGGGCACAGAGAAAAGGCATTTCTGGGGATTGGGACTGGGGAGATTTGAAAGGTGGGAGATGTTTGCAGAACTTTGCTAAAGTGCTCAGAATTTTAAGTACCACTCTAGGTTGTGTTGATACAGTGCAGCCTGGATCCATTTGCCAAGGAACTGGTTCACGGTGCTATAATGAGGCCAAGACTGCAGGTTTCTGGTGGCCTCACACAGAGAAAAATGCTCTTTCCCAGCAAGAAGCTAAAACCCTCCGTCTGATCACAGACTGAGCCCTAATTCTCGTCTCAAACTGAGCACCAGTCCTGGCCACAGACTGAGAGGCCTGATTCTGGTCATAGACCTAATCTTGACCCTGGTAACTGAATGAGTCCCGACTTTGGCTATAGGCTGAGCCTTAATTTTGGTCACAGACTGAGCCCTGAACCCCACTATAGATAAAGCTCCAATCCTGGCCACACATTGAGCCTTGAGTCTGGTCTGAGGCTTAATCTTGACCCACCCTGGTCACTGACTGATCCACTCTGCTCACCAGCCATCTCCCAAACCTGGGTGGTGGGCTATCAAAAAAGGGCTTGCTGATCATTTGATGTGTCCTATCCCCATTCTTCCAGGCACTTCTGAGAGCCCAGCTGGGCCTATGCTGTTAGTAGAATAAGGGCAGAATCTGATTGGGCAGAGACACCCTGTCCTTGGAGGGCCTCAGTAGTCAGGCTAGACAGTTGAGCTAGGCTGTTATGAAAACCATTGGATTTGAACCAGAAATCCTGGATTCAAGTCTTACCACTGGATCTGCCACTTGTGTGTGACTTCAGGTGAGTGACTCCCCTTTTCTGGGCCTCAGTTACCTCTTCTGAATGTAATAATAATAATAGCACCTAAATTAATATGCCACTTCTTATATGCCAGCACTACACTAATTACTTTGTGATTATTATCCAATTTGATCCTCACAACAGCCCTGGGAGATAGGTGCAATCATTTCCCCATTTTACAGATGAGGAAACTGAGGCAAACAGGTGAAATGACTTGCCCAGTGTCACATAGGTAGTAAATGTCTGGGGCTAGATTTGGGCTCAAGTCTCCTTGACTCCAGGTCCAGTACTCAATCTTCTGTAGCATCTAGCAGCAAAATTAGGGAGTTAGACTAGGTGATCCCTCCTTTGTTCCAATCTGAACATCCTTGAATGGCTTCTTTTAACCTTATCTCCATTATGTTTAATAGGCCAGTGACAAGAGGGGAGATCCCAGTTCTAATGAGCGTCCTAGAAGAGCTCAGGAAGCAGGGGTGGAGGGAAAGGGGCAGGAGAGGAGAACCAGGGACAAGCTGTGTTGTTGTCCTAGCTCATCCACATTGGGGAATACTGGCAGGTGCCAAGTCCCGTGAAGCCTGGTGTGCTGGCCCCTGTAGCCCTGTTGCGCAATGACTTTATTGGGGGGAGGAGTGTGCGTGGAACAGGAGGATAATTGGAGGCCAGCCCACAGAACTGGGCATAAGAGGAAACAGATGTTCAAGACAGATGTTTGGACCTCTAACAGCTCCCCCACCCCCTTGCCCCAGGGGCTCCTGTCCTTGTGAAACACCCATCTGACTCTGCCGTTCCCCAGACCCCAGTGTGACCTCAGTGGTGGCCCAGTCTGAAACACAACACAGCCCTTTGGTGTGAAGGGTGCCACTGATGTTTTTCCCAAATCCTAGGTAGGAGAATTAGCTCCCCTCTGCCACTAGTACCACCCTGGATCTGGGAGCACCGTGTTCAAAAGGATGTCAAAGGGAATCCTACTTTGAGAAGTCTTCTGAAAGGACGGCCCCAAACCTAACCTCCTCATCTCATCCTAACTCTTCTCTCCTACTCAACCCCATATTCCCTAGCAGGTCACCACAATAGCTGTGTGATACTGAGCAAGCCATTTCCTTTCTCTAAATTCCAGGTTCTTCATCTTTAAAATGTGGGGAAAAAAACTTTTTTACTACTTTCTTCCCAGAATTTCCCGGAGCATTGTAGGAGATAATGAATGCAAAGTATGGGATCTCTAGGAAAAAATATTTGTGGTTCAAGGTATTCTGTGAGCCCACATCTACACTAAATCGTATTAGCCCCCATCAATGTATTTATTTTTACCAGTCTTTCAGAGGACATAATTTGTTCAAAGCAAAGGCATTTACTAAAACAGAATAATAAGAAAGTAATGATATAGTGACTCATAATGTCCCATGAAATCTCCTAAAATCATTGGGAAGAATGAAGACAGTAGAACAGGAGAAACCAATAAATATTTAGTAAGCATTTAATATATGCCAGGCACTGTGTGTGGGCATACGTACGGAGGGCCACACACATAGGGAACACTTATGTGACTTTCTGATGACATCATCACCCAGCTTCTCACAGGCCAACTCCTCTTGGGAACTGTTCTTTGTTGGAGGAGGTGTGCTGGGCATTAAGTTATGGCTGGTTCCCAAAATAATGATCTTTCCACGGCCCTTGGCTGTGATGGGAACATAAGATAGCAGAATTTCCAGGTAGCCTATAGAAGCTCTAAGGATTGTTATCCCGACTCTCACTCTAATGGATGAGTTGTGGGTCCCAGGGCAAAGCTACATCTCTTCATCAGGAAAATGTGGTCCTAAGGAGTCAGGGGTGATTCTCTAATGCTATCAGCTCAAGCTCCCACTGGTGTGCCTTCCTCTAGGATTATTAATTGAAAAGTCATTCAGTCATAGCAGATTTTTAGAAAAGGTACTTGTTAAGGTGTTGGCACTAAGAACAATTGGCACAAAACAACCCCCAGGATCCTGTGAAACTCTACCACACAAACTCACACAGAATTCAGGGGAAAGTGGGCTCAAGCTTAGAGTGTAACTCTAAGTACTGGAAATACTTTTCTTCCATTCATAGGGTGCTCAAGAAGTTATCAACAAACTTGGCGTTTCTTTGCTGGGCTCTTTGTGTACTCGTGAGTTTACGGCTAGTCTCTCCTTGGTTCCCAATGCAGACTCTGCCATCAGTGGATCTACAGATGCCCTTCAGACACCGATGGGAAGATGAGAAGGCCAACATCCTCCAAACCCTTGAAGACTCACAAGGTCCTTCTTCAGTCAAAGGGGAGAAAAAGGAGAGAGACTCAGGCCAACACCAAAGTCGGGACCTCTCTTTCCCCTTCAAGCAATTACTCTTCAGGGGTGTCCTGTCTTGCCACTCTCCAGAACTTATCAATTTTAGGTAATTAAATACTTAGGGCCCAGAGGACATGACAAAATCTATCTACCAATTAGAAGAGACTTCCATGAGTCATTACACTTTATCTAATGAACTTCAGACACTTTTCACCCTTACTCTGAAGCCTGTGATTAAGACTGATTGAGTATCTGATCGGTTATTATAAGTAGAGTGGGGCAACCTAATGAATTATTCAATCACTTCACCATTCTATACAACAGATTTACTAGGGATCTCATCTGGTACATCAAGTCCAACCCAAGTGACTTGCTGAAGGTGACATAGCTCGTAATCAGCCAAGGCAATCAGCTTGTAATCAGGCAGTTAGGTGCTTGATTTGGAGTTGGGAATCTTTGTATTCAAATCCTGCACTAGACACTCACTAATTGGATGACCCCAGACAAGTGACTTTACCTTTCCTCATCTCAGTTGCCTCATCTGTAAAATGATAATAATATTAAGTAACAGCAAATGTCTCCCAGGATTGTTGTGAAGATCAAATGAGAGAATATATGGAAAAGCTTCTGCAAACCTTAAAGTGCTACGTAAATCTCAGTTTTTATTATTAAGTCAGGACTCACACTCATATCTTTCAGATTGTGTATCCAGAGCTTATTCCTCTGGCCCAGGCTGTGAGCAAATCAGGGCCATAGTTACATAAGTCCCCTCCTGCAGAAGCAGCTCCAGGTCCACATTCGTTTTCATCTTTTCTCCTTCCCTTCTTGTTAGATGAAGTCCACCCCTTACTGTTAAGGAGCCACGGCCCTGTCAGGCCAGCCTGACCCAGATGTGTGACACGATATCCATCAAAGAGATCCAGATCCCTCCTTTCCAGGGACACAGTCCAGCCCCTGAGGATCCCAGGACTAGAGACAGAGTGATGGAGACAGATGGCCCCTGGGGGCTGACCAGCTCCCACAAGGAGGCCAGGCCTGCTTCATGTCAGCTCCACATGTTTGCTGCTGGCCAGTAGCCCGAAAGGCTTGAGGGAAAATGTCCAGGTAGGATGGCCCCCATCAGACTGGTGTTCTGTGGGTCTCATTCCCCAAGGAACATACTGTTCCCTGAGATAGGGCCTGGCCTGGGAAGACAGCCCAACTCCAGAAGTTTTAAAGAAATCCCTTGGTGTGGGGTAGTGGTTCTCTGAGGATGCCAAAAACTTCCTCAAATTAAGAACTTGGATGCAAGAATTTATAGTTTGCAAAGCATTCTACCATTCATTATCTCATCTCATCTTTACAACAAGCCTGTGAGAGACGTTGTTCAGGGATCATTTAACCCTAGAATCCAGGCTGGATGTTGCTGATAGCCCAGCAGCAAAGCGGCAGAAGCCAGAATCCTGAGATGCTACCACAGCGGGGTGCTTTGAACTAAGATGAACTGGGACTGATATGTAAAAACTGAGGTGAGCCAGGGATTTAATTGCCCTCCTTTTCTCAGAGACTTGAGTGGTAGAGGAAGGACAGCTCTGTGGCACTGGGCAGAAATCTTTTACTTGCTTTAACGTCGAAGTAGATAGCCCTCTATTCTGCACAGTCACTCAGCGAACCAACATTAGGTACCTCCCATGCACCAGTCTCTGGACAAGATTCTGGAGATGCCAAAACAGGCAAAAACTAATCCCTGTCCTCAGGGAGCTTGGAGTCTACTAGAAAAGATAAGGTGCTGACAGCTGTGTGCAAAGGAGACCTAGGTAGGATAACTTGGAGCCAGTTCACAGAGGGAAGTCTCTGGTACAACAAGGTTCAATGTGTTCAATGTATAGAAAATACAAACATTTTCCCCCAATACCACAGAGCCATAACCCCCCCCCCCCCATACTACTTGAGTCTCTGAGGAAAGGAACTCATTTGGTTCCTATAAATAATATTAGTCCCAGTTCATTGTAGTTCAAAGCACCACGTGCAGTAGCATCTCAGGATCCTGGCATCTGAGGCTCTGCTGCTGGGCTATCAGCAGCATCCAACCTGCATCCTGGGCTTAAATGATCCCCATAGCCTGAGCTCCTGGCTTGGGATCTACTCCTTCCCTCCATTCCATCGAGAACTAAAAAGAACAAAGAAACGAGACCAAAACCCCAGGGTGAAGAAACTGGGGCTCACAGATGTCACTAGAGGCAATACTTAGAGATGGAGAGCTCCTTAGACACTTACTTGAACCGGCCAGATGACCACTAAGATCTCAATGAGCTTTAAAGCCTGAAATTCCTTGTCCTTTTATAAAGGAGAAAACTGTGGTCTGTACACCTGAATCACAGATTCTAGATTTGAACCAAGATTTGTTGTCTTTCTGACTGGAAGTTCAGTAAACTATGCTGACCCTGGTAGAGTACTATCCAGGAAAGCTCTGGGCCTGGAAGATCTGGTTTCTTGGTGGAGAGACTTGACTTCTTATCCTGGCCCATCCCTTGAACCCAAGAAATTTTACTTCTTTGAGCCTCAATTTGCCCATTTGTAAAATGAGGATAATAACACCTGCTCTGCTGAGGTTGTTTTGAAAGTCTGATGGATGGGAATCCACTTTAGAAAGACATACACAAACATTTAATATGTCAGACACTGTGCTTGGAGCTGGAAATGTACAGACACAAATGAAACAGTTCCTGCTCTATCAGGAAAGGCCACATTCATTCATACAAGTATATACAAGATATAGAAAAATATATACAAGATTGGTGGGGGAGTTTCATGCTGAGCAAATAAGAAAAAGGGTCATGTAGGAGGTGATGCTTGTGCTGAACTTTGGAAGAAATAAGCAGGTCTGAGAGGGGGCAAGGAGAGAGTATATTCTTTTACGGGGGAAAAGGACTTTCATGTGAGGAATAGTGAGAAAGCTAGTTTGGCTCCACCATCAAGTGCATGAAGGGGAGTAACAGATAATAAGGCTAGAGAGATACTTTGGAGCCAGTCTCTAATGGAATTTAAAAGCCAAAAGAGTCTGCAATAAGGAGCTACTGGTGTTGATTGAACATTGGAGTGATCTGGGCTCAATTTGGAAACCATGTGGAGGGCTGATTGGAAAAGGGGGATGCTTGAGGCAGGAAGACCAATTTGGAGGCTATTGTAATAATTCTGTGACGAATGAAAAAACTGAGAGACAGTGTCTGGATAATTAATAATCAATCTACTAATTAGGCTAGCAAATAACCAATAAATTGATGGTCAATGGTCTGTCTCAGTAACCATGAATACTTTTGGAAAGGGAGGTGCTCCTGATGGGTGAAAATCAACCCTAACTGGTGAACAATTAATGAGGAGGTGGACATATTAATGAAGAGGTGGGCTAAAAGTCTTCAGCAACCCTGTTGAGACCATGGCTGAACCATGAGAGTCTGACACCTCAAGGGATCTGGACAAAAGAATCCATCTATCCAGACCACTCTGGTTGGCTTTCTCCTTCATAAACTAGGTTACCCTAAACTCCAGTGGAGGGGTACAATGACATGGGCTTATTTCTAAGGGCAAGAATTCACTTAGACTAGATTCTTTTTATACTTTAATCAAAAGTGGGATTTTCTAGTTGGGTAGGGTCCCACCCAAGATTGCAAAGCACAAACTCAGAGGATTAGGTCAATCTCATCTATTAGCAACGTCCTTCAGATACTGACTGACTAGCCCACAGGGACTGGTCTCTGGGGAAATGAAGGGAAAAACCTTAATCCTAATTTAACAATTGGTTATTAACATAATAGAAAGTATGAATTTCCTCCAATCCAGATGAGAAGTGATGAGGACATGATCTAAGTTAGAGGTTGTGTGATTAGAGAGAAGGTAGCTAATAATGGGAAATATGAAGGAATTCAAAATGTGTGGGATGAAAGAGAGGGAAGGGGCAAGGATGGCACTGAACATAGGGACTTGGGTGACTGTGAAGGACTGTTATTTTCCTAAGTTGCTCCCTCAACACAATTAAAGTTTTTAATTAGTCCTAGTTCTGGACTCCTATTTCAGTTGGCTGAAGTAAAATTACTTGAAATCAAGTCACAGACCAGGATAAGAAGTCAAGTCTCTCAACCTAGAAACCAGATCTTGCAGGTCCAGTGCTTTCGTCAACAATATTTAACGAGGGTCAGCATAGTTTACCGAACTTCAGGTCAGAAAGGCAACAAATCTTGGTTCAAATATAGAATCTTCAATTCAGGTATTTGGACCACAGTTTCTTCTTACTTTGGGGTAAAGATGGAGATGGGGGGGCAGGAGAAGGGGACCAGAATGGGGTAGCCTCGGGACACTTACCAGATAGGAATTGGATTACAGCATTTCCTATTCATCTGGTCTCCCTTCTCCCTCATCTAATTAGAGACAACATTAGAAGGATGGCTTGCTCAATTGCAGAGGAATTAGAGCAGGACCAGGGACAAGAGGGAGCCGGTGAGGATGACCAATGGAAAATATTTCCTGAAGTCTTCCGAGCAAGTATCCTCAAGAGACTGTATATGATGGGAAATCATTTTGATGCCTGGATTTGGTTAAAGTTGGCTGCCCACAGAAAAGGGCAGATAGTTCAGTGGTTAAACCAGGGGGTCTTAATGAGGCCATCGGGCAGACTCTGCATGGGTCTGTTAGCTTTGCAGAGGAGCAACCACTATTCTTCATACATGGGTTACACCCTAGCAACCATTATCACAGACTAAGCACTGGCTCCATGGTTCCAACCAGAAAATCAGAGTGAAGACTGGTACCCTGGATGGTGTAGATGATGCCTGAGTCCTAACTCTGAAGTTCTAGAAAAGGCCTCAAGAAGTCACTGGCTTCATGTCCTTATCTTTAGAAGAAAAAGTAAACTAGTCTTTTTTCCTTTTAAGGAGCTATCTGCCCCAACCACGGGTAAAATCAACCTGGGTGCCTTGAGTAGGAGCCTCAGACACTCCTCTCTACTGAGTTCCTCCTTCCCTTCCTCCCCAGCTTCCAAACGTCAGAAGAAAACCCCAGAACTCATGGGAACACAAAAACAAGGAGAAAGGAATCAAGTTATCTTCTGGCCATCAGACGCATTTTTCTTCAGAACTCTAGAAAAATAAACCTGTTGGGTTGGAAGGGCAGGCTCAGGGAGTGGAATTTCTCTGACTACAACAGATAGTTTTTCCCCTCCAAGTGAGAACTAGAGCAAAATAAGAAGGAGGGAGAGGACTACAGAGGAGAGGAAAGAGAAAGGAAGTTAGAGAAAGGAAAAGGCAAGGAGGATGAGCACAGGAGGTGGGGAAGGAAGGTAGAGGAGGGGGAGAACAGAGAGGATGGTAGGGAAGGCAAATGTTTATTTGACACATGGAATTAAAGTCACTGCCTTTGAAACTCTGAGGGCAGGAGACACTCCATGCTTTCATCATTAAGGTCTCTGCTTCCACTCCTTGCTCAGTTTAAGGTTTACCTCTCCTGGATCTCATAGCTTGCCTCATAGACACATGAAAACAACACATGCATATATATGTGCACAGACAAAAACCTGCTCATGAAAACTCAACTGAGTCATGGAGAAACGCAAAACAGAGCAGAAATAGGCAGTCAATAAAGATTTCTTAAGAGCCTACTATGTGCCAGGCTCTGTTCTAAGTGATGGGGTCACAAAGGAAGGCAAAAAATAGTCCCTGCCATTGAAAAGGCTCACAATCCAACAGGGGAGACAACCTCTAAGGTGCTCTGTACAAATAAGCTACATAAAGGATGAACACATTGGAGAGAATCTTAGAACTACAGCAGATCCTTTTTTTTCAGGCAATAGGGGTTACATGACTTGCCCAGGGTTGCACAGCTAGTAAATATCTGAGGACAGATTTGAACTCTGGTTCTCCTGACTCTAGGGTCAGTTCTCTAGCCACTGTACCACTTAGTTGCCTCTATGGGGAATCTTAAAAAACATTCAGCTACCCCTCATTTTGCAAAGTAGGAAAATGAGACCCTGAGAGGGGAGATGATTTGCCCAAATACCCACAGAAAGCTGATAAGCATCAGAACTAGAACCCAGGCCTGTGGACTCTCTGTCTAGCCCTTTCCACCATACTGTGTTGCCTGATCCTTCCAGCTCACTCACTGTGGCTCCTCAGGGGAACATAGATTTAGAGTTGGAAAGCGCTTTAGACATCACCCAGTCTATCTCCCTTATTTTACAGATGAAGAAACAGGGGTTCATCAAAGGAATGTGACAAACAATCCATAGATATTAAGAGCTTACTGGTTGTCCAGCACTGTGCCTAAGGTAACACAGGTTTATAAGGGCACATAGAATAAGTTAATAATATAAAAAGGTTTATAAAGGCACAGGTTATAAGCAGCAACACAAGAATTCAAACCCAGGTCCCCTGAGTCAGAATCCAACCCTATTTCCATTGCACTAGAATGGACTTAGGGATGTGATTCCAGTTAGGGCAGAGGCTCCCCAACCATAGCCCTAGGGCCCCAGAGTATAAGAAAGGGCAGAAATAATGAACCAGAAATCAGAGCTCGCAGAAGGATGAGGATGGGAAAAGAGGAGACTAGAAAAAAATGCTGGATTTGTAGTCCGAGATCCTGGATTCAAATTCCAGTGCTGCCACTTGAGAGAAGTTCTTGAACTTTCCTAAGCCTTAGTTTCATGGGGCCATCAGATGGAAGTACTCAAAAAGACATTAAAACAGAAATTATTTGAATTTAGAAGAGACAGAGGGGAACTTAGAATAGAGAAAGTCAAAGCTAAACCTTTTACTTTATAATGTGTGTACACTAGTGAGGATATTAATAGAATGCACACATGTACATAGTTATACACAGGCATATGGAATGGGTGGCTGGCACATGAGCAGACCTCACCGGCTTTCTTGGCTGATGCATCGTCTCCCAGTAGAGAAGCTAGGGACCTTGCTTCCAGGAGAATCACAATTATGTGGAATACAAGCGTCTTGGAGAGATAGGGGACCATATATGAACATTCTGTTCCTGATGCTGATTGATTAGCTACATGTCAAAGAGGAGCCTCACCACTTGTCCACTCCTGCCCCCTCCTCTTGATTACACTCAGCAGTTCTGCTCATTGTCTCGTGAGGCACAATTCACTAAGGAAATTCACTACCTCCCCCTTGAAGATATATGACCCCATAAAAAGGCCTTGATCACTGACCTCTGGATTCTCTTTCCTTTTAGGTGAAGGAGATAGGAGCCCTCCACAAGCTTGTGAGTTTGAAAAGACAGGAGAGTGTTTCAGCATTCCCTCATTCTAGAGTCTAGAAGCCATGCAACATTGATACCCCAAGAAGTAAGGGCCAGTGATAGCTGAGACAATGACTAATCCAGCAGATCGCCTCCTTTGGATGAAAGCCTGAAGGGACTGATACTATGTAGAAACTTAGCTAAGTTGGGTCTTTTCTCCCCAGAGAATGAGGTGATATAAAAGAGAATAGCCCCCAAAATACTGGGAGAAATGTTTGTATGTTCTTATCATGAAAAGTTAATTGATGTTAAGTGGTTTAATGGGACTGGGACATAGTCACAGGTCCCTAACAATGGGGAGAGCACCACAGGTAGGGGCTCAAGCTGATTGAAGGATTTGGAGATGGGATGGAAACAAGGTCATGACTTAGAGTGCTCATAGTTGGAGCCAAAGAGAGAATGGGTCTATCATGTGTCTGTATGTGTGTGTATGTGTGTGGGGGGGTGAGGATAAGATTGCAAACCTTTCATCAGACCCAGCATCCTATACCTTTCCAGGTGATGGACAGTATTCTTGCTGGCTGATGAGACCAAATGAGATTTGAATGCCAATTGCATTTTCTTCTGTTGCCTGAAAGTGAATTCTTTCTCTGTTCACATCTTTGTACAGCACTTGGTTTAGATCTCTCCCTTGTCCCCAGTGCACTCTCCATAGATGTTTGTTGAATTTAATTGAATCCAGGGCTCTTTTTCGGGTGAAGGGACAGGTCATTAGCAGAGGAAATTGTGCCAACCTTCATGGCTAGATGAGGGCCTTCTTAGGAAAAAAAAATCCCCCCTGGGATCAGTAACTCATTAGGCCTATGTTTTACATTCCCTTTTATTTTTCCTTTTCCTTAGTGGCTATTAAAAAACTTTTCAGAAAACCCACCCTCTATACCAGTTAAACTAAGGGGAAGAAGGTGGTTTCCAAGCCAAGGCCAGGAAAGTTGGGGGAAGACCAGGTAGCTTAGAGTCCAGGGTGGGATAGGCGTCACTAATCTAGTGTCTCTAGGTGAGGCCCAGTCAAAAAGCAGAGAATGAGCTCTGGACTTACACTAAGCCCTTTGGTTCAGGGGCCAGTACTGATTCCTCCCTGTCTTGGGCCATTTCCTGACATTCCTTTGAGGAAAGCTTGGTTTTCCCCAGCAGTCAGACATTCCCACCAAACTCACAAGGGACCATGGGACTTCTCTGTCCTTCCTGGCAGATTGACACCCATCATTAATACCACAACTAAGCAGTCCCCCACATACTGTCTCTTAATTCAGCACTCTCCTGCCAGCTCCCCATTTCCTAGACACAGGATTTCCATTTCCCTTCAGACAATCTAAGCCCAGTGAGGAGCCTGTGGGATTCAGCACATCCTCCTCCTGTTTGCTACAGTATCCCAGTGACCTCTTGTCTCCCCTTTTGCCTTTCATCCCCATGTGTCCCCCAGTCCCATTCAAGTCCCCCACATCTGGTCAGAATTTCCTATTCTCAGGGATCCCCAACACCAAAGGAATTCATCAGTTTGGAAACTTTAGAAAATAGGCCAGAAGGAAATCAGGCTCTAGGGGCTCTAAAAAATAGATCTGAACAGTTACTCTACTCAAGTCAATCTTCTTCCATGAATGTTGTAAACCCCTTGATCATGGTACTCATGCAGGTTCTAAAGTTGTCTCTCTACAGAACAAAGTGATCTTCCCCAATCCTCTAGTCCCTTCCTGGAAGTCTCCTTTTCTGCAGCTGAGATTTGCAATCAGATGGTCTCTGTTTCAGTCCTGGCTCTGGAAGTCAACGGACCTCTTCAGACCCCTGTTTCTTCCTCTTTAAATGAGGCAACTAGATTTGATGACCTTTATAAGGCTCTTTCCAGAATAAATTCCCATGAACCTACGATTTCAGCCCCCAGGGAGCTTTCCCTGTCTGAGTTTCTTCAGCTGGGAAAAACCTGAGTCACACAATTTCCAGCAGGATTCTTCTCTATCTGGAGTTTCCTCAGCTCTCTAATCATTTCAGGTAAGCCAACCAGCCAGAGAACTGGAAGGAAAGGGCTTTGGAAGCTTGTTCATTCCAACTCTATAAATATGGACCTACTATGTACAAAGCCCTGTGATGCTGGGAATGTAATGACAGAGCCTGCTCTCAAGGAGCTCATAAATATATATAAGGAGACTAGACTTAGCCCTCTCCTGCAGAATGCCTGCCCTCAACCAGCTTACATTTTGTTGGGGAGATCACAGGTACCTCTATGAGTCTAAACAGAATAAATATGACATCATTACAAAGAGTTTAAGGAGGGAGGACTCTAGCAGTTGGGGAGATCAGAAAAATCTTCATATTGAAGATGGTAAACTGAGTCTGGTAGGAAGATTCTATGTGACAGAGTTGTGGAGGGAGGGAGGGAATTCCAGGTCTGGGAGACACCTGGTACAGAGGCACATAGATGGGAGATAAAGCCCTGTGTTTGAGGAACAAGAAGAAGATCAGTTTGACTGGGCCATAGGATAATGGAAATTCATGTGAAAAGGGGTTGGAAAGGTAAGTTGGGACCAGTGTGAAGCTGTTTGTAAAGGGCTTTAAGAGTCAAACTGAAGAGTTTTTACTTTAATCTTAGAAGCAATGGGCATCTATCAAAATTTGCTGAATGCAGAAGTGACATGGTCAGAGCCATGTTTAAGGAAATTCCCTTTGGCAGTTGTATGGAAGGTGGTTTGGAGTGGAGAGAGACTTGAGGCAGAGAGACTAATTGGAGATCTATTGAAATAGCTCAAGCAACAGGAGACTGAGAGCCTGAATGGAAGCAGGGGTTATATTAGCAGGCAGAAGGGGAGAGGTAGATGAGCTATTGAAGTGAAAATTGACAACTAATTGACCGTGTGGGGCAAAGGGAAGCGAGGATTCAAGCTTGTGAACCTGGGAGAATGAAAGGATGGTGATACTTTAACAGAAATTGTTGCTTTATTGTTGGGTGTTTGTCCTTTTTTCTCAAAGAGGACCATGACATCAGGAAGGTGATGTCATGACTTGGAAGTGAATTAGATTTAAGTGAGGCAGGGCTATGCGAAATCACCAGCCTCATTCCTCCTCTGGAGCCATCTGGGTCCACGGCAAGATATAGATCAGGATAACTGGATGACTTTAACAGAAATGGAGATGTTCAGAAGAAGGATAGGTTTTGGAGGATGAGTTCAGTTTTGGACATGTTAAGTCTGAAATGTCAAAATGAGAGTTGATCTTGAGTTCAGGGGAGAGATCAAAGTCAAATACTTAGATCTGGGACTCATTTGCTTAGGTGTCAATTGATGAGGTTAGCAAATGAGAGAAGAAAAAGAGAGGGGGAGGGAGAGGGAGAGGGAAAGAGAGAAGGGAGAGAAAGAGACAGAGAAAGAAAAAGAGACACATAGAGAGAGGGGCAGAGATAGACAGAGAGACTGACAGAAAAAGATAATGAAGATAGAGAGAGAGAGGAAAGGGAGGGGGCAAGGGGGTGAGGAAAGGGGAAGAGAGGGAGAGAGGGAGGAAGAAAGAGTGTGCACAAAGGAGACCAAGAAGGACTCATCAGATAGGTCAGAGGACAACTAAGGGAGAATAATGTCTCTTTAACCCAGAAAAGAGAGTATCCAGGAGGAGAGTTTGCTTAGTAGTAAATGCAACTTAGGTCAAGGACCTAATGACAGGTGACAAATGACAGGTCAAGGAGAATGGGAACTGAGTAAAGACCCTCTGATTTGACAGTTGTTAACTTTAGAGAGAGCAACTTCATTTGTATGATGAAGTCAAATGTCTGATTTCAAAGAGTTGAGAAGTACGTGATGGGAGAGGAAGTAGAGGTAACGAATGTCCATAATTTTTTCTGAGATATTAGCTGAGAAAGGGAAGAGACATGTAGGGCAACAGCTAGAAGTACAACAGGGTCTAGTGAAGGTTATTTAAGAATGGAGGGACTTCGACATGTGCAGAAGCATCAGGGAAAGATGTGGAGAAATTAGAGAGTGTACCAAGGATCATGGGAGTGGGGGAGGGAGGGAGAGGGGCAATCTGCTGGATGAGACTGGAGGGGATGGGATCAAAAGCACATGTAGAAGGGTTGGCCTTGACAAGGAGAAGGACCACCCCATTAGCAGAGACTGGAGTAAAGGAGGAGAATGTGGGAAATGATAACAAGAGATCTGGAGATGAAGAGAAGGGAAGAAGAGGACACAGACAGCCAGGCAACAGCAGAGAACACACACTTGCCCATATGTGCACACAAACACACAAACACACACATCCACGCACAGCAGAGCAGAAGAGCACAGCTGATGGAACCTCTGAGCTTAAGCCAAGCTTAGCCAAGTCCCTTGTGAACTCAAGTATACATGATATAAATAAGGGAGAAAATATGGCAGAGAAAGAGGGAGGTCCGAGCAGAGGAGATCAGATAGTCTGATCTTTTGGACTTTCTCCAGGACCAGGTGAGGCTAAACATCTTCATCTCCTGTCTTCTATATTCTCTAGATTAAGATATGCATCCCCCTGTCCTTGGTCCTTATTGTCCAGGAGTTTAAGTTCAGACCTTCTCATTTCTCACCAGCATCATGGATAGTCCAAGTGATGACCCAGGAATAATAGGTTCACACACTTGAGCTGGCCTTCAGGCTTAGAGTTGAAAAGAAGACCCAAGAAGACAGATCAATGGAAATAGAGTCAGAGACAGTCAGAGAGAAGACTGGGGGGGCACCTGGACCTGAAAGAGGCTTAGAGATTCTTGACATCCCTCAGAGAACCATGTGTACCCATTAGCTAGTGACACAGAAGACAGGAGGGAAGATGAAGACATTCAGCCTTATCTGGTCCAGGAAAAAGTCTCAGAGACTAAACTCTGCTTCTATGCAGCTCCCAAGTGTTAGAAGGATCAGCACAGCAAGGAACCAAGGGTACCATGGAGCAAGCTAAACCTATCCCTTTGCTGATATGATAAATCATGTGTAATCTAGGTCTTGGGCAGGTAGGTTCCTCAAGAAGAATTCACCATCCAGAAGAGGGAAGAAAGTTTTACTGATTGCTAAAGGGCTCAGATATTAAACTGTCTGTTGTGTTCTGTTGGGCTAAATAAAACTTATCCTGTATTTATTATTCTGCTACCCTTAGCTCCAAAGGATGTTGACACTCCTGGGAAGAGCCTGAATGCAGACGAGAGAAATCCTGGAGATTATTATTGAGAAAGTTGTCAAAGGAGAGCCCAGTCTATCATGTCAATGACTATGGCCCCAAATTACAAAATATATTAGTTAATAGAATAATAATATCTTACCAACAAATTATAATTAATTATAATGCTATTGCAAATAAGTGCTAAATTGTGTGTTCTAGACCCTAAAAACTCTAAGAATTAATTTATTCATCCACCAGATGCTTACCATATACAAGGATCTTTTCTGGGAACTGAATTAAAAAGAATCAAGCAGTAGCATGGGATAAGATGGTCACAGAAGGGGGAGGCATAGCTTGGGGGTGAAGTGGGAATCAATTTGAACAAGATAGGGTGAGACCAGATTGTGACAGGTCTAGAAATCCAGACTGAAGACCATAGAATCATTCTACACCTTCCCATTTCCCTTTCCTTGCTAGTATCTTGTAACAACCCTAACAACAACCCTGATTTTTTAAGATCCATTTCACTTGTTCGGTTTTTGTCCATTCAGGTATAAGCAGCTGACATTGGAAGCAGTGACATGAAAGTTCAGGGAATGCAGGAACTTTTGAAAGTGTATGAAGAAGCTCAAAGTGGTTGATATGGAGCAATCCTACCTGTTTATACCAGCCATCTCCCTATCCACAGACTTTAATGTCAAGGCAAAATCCAAGGGCTTTATCAAGACCAAACCATGGGCAATGAGATTGGCGAAGGGATCCAAGGAGCGAGTTAGTTGAGATGCAATGGGTATGGCAGCAGAAATGACAGCAGCCTTTGTCCTGAATCAAGAGCCCCACAGTGACAAAGTTCCTGGGACAAGGCAGTGACTTTAAGACTTTGTAGACAAACACCATTTTGTCCTCAGTGATGGGCCTATGGGTCTCCCAACATTCAGACTATGCTTAAATCCTCCTGTTTCTGCAGCAAATTGGGAAGAATGAAATAGTTTGAATGGGGAGATTAAAATTTGTGCTTATGTGAGTGGGTAAATGGGAGTTAATACTAACTCTCATTAACCCTGTTTTATTATGTTTTTACTAATCTGATTAAATGTTCTAACTATGCATTCGAAGCTTGAGTAATTATGAAAAGCATGCTGAGAAGGAAAGGAAGGAGTGTAGACACGTAAGAGGGGAGCAGAGCTAAGAGATCAATTTTCATACATACCTCTAGATGACATAAGACCCCTAGCTATGTAAGGTAGGGAACAGAGCCAATGGGTGCTTGATTGCATACACCTGCGTTGATTAAGGAAGGCCAGGCAGCTGGCTGAACACTCCCACAGCACCATCTAGTGGTTACTATGTTCTAGGGCAATGAATTTGCAAGTTAGAAATTTTCTAGGGGAGGGAGTGCCTGGGGCCAAAGTAATGGAATCATTCGTTATAGAATTTCAGATCTGGATAAGATTCTAGGAATTATCTACTTCAACCCTCTTATTTATAGATGAGAAGGTTGAGTCCCAGAAAGGGAGAGAATGGAAACTTTGGACTTGTGTGTCCTGTGTTGTTTTTTTTTTACACTGTGTCAGAGAGATTTCATAGAGGGTGCAAAAATTCAAGAGTTTTAGAGCTATAGGAAATAAGGATGGTGGGTAATGAGCATTTACTTAGCACTTATGATGTTGCAGGCATCATGCTAAGTGCTGGGGACCCAAATACAAACAAAAAAGAATGGCAGTCGTTGTTTTTGAGGGGCTCACTTTCTAAAAGGCGAAGACATCATATGAACAGGAGTTGAGAAGGAGATGGAGATGAAGGTACTTGGAACTAGGGCAAGGTTTTGGGGGTTGGAAAGTCAGGCACCAGTCCAGGAGAGGGATAAAGGCTGGAAAACCTAGGCCCCACACAAAAATGGGGACCCCAGAAAGAATTCACTGATGGGAGGAGTGGGGCTTGCAGAGAGATATTTCAGGTTAAGAAAGCTGCATGGATATCTATGTGTTCCAGAGTGAGGAGACCCCAGGTGCCGAGAGAAGTTCCAGAATGAGACTAGACAGCAGCAGAGCATGGTTTTATGGTCTGGAAAGTCAGAACAATGCTGGGAGGGAACTAAAGGCTCCCGCACAAGATGGAAGCCTTGGGGGAACTATTATAGAACTATTTGTGTAATCAAAGTATGGGAGAGGTGACGGATGAGTTTTAGAAGCTAGATTTAGGTTGCTGTCTCCTTCGGGAAGTAACATATTATTTTATTATAGCTGAAGTTCCAAAAGCGAAGCCATCCCATAGCCCACAGCCATTGACGTTGTTATTGTTTACCCTTCGTTTTCAGAGACCATGCCTGTGCAGCCCCTTTCTCCCAGTGAGGGACCTCACAGACCCTTGAGAGTAGCCCTAGAACCCTGAAGGGGAGATGTAACAGCCAGGCCTCTGGAGCACTCACTCATCAGAGTAAGTGGAGTTTGGGATAAAGTCCCAAGTGTTTTATATAGGCTACCTATTTATTCATAATCTTTCCATTCTAATGTAAATTTCCTGAGGACAAAGACTTCTTTGTTTTCATATCTGTACCCACCACACCAGGCATGGGACCTTACATGATAAGTACTTACAAATGTGTTTGTTGAATGAATGTGAACCCAGGCCTTCCACCCATCCCCAGACTCAGAAGCATTATGTCATCTCTGTATTACTTCATCTTTATGAATAATCTACAGCCAAGCAATCAACCAATAAATCAGCAAATATTGATTAAGTACATACAGTGTGCAGGCACTGTGCCAAATGTTAGGAAGGCAGAGACAGACATGAAAGAGATCTACCCTCAAGAAGATTGCATTCTAATGAGAAAGATGAAAGAATAGACACAAAATAAATACAAGGTGGTTCTGGGAGAAGGGACACAAGTCTCTAAGAGTAAGAGGCAGATCAAGAAAAGGTTTATGTGGAAGGGGAAACCTGAGTCAAGTCTCGAAAGAAACCAGAGATTCCGAGAAGCAGAGATGAGGAGGGAGTATGTTCTAGATATGAAAGAAAGCCAATGCAAAGATATAGAGAAAGGAGATGGAGCAAAAGAGCAAGGCCAACATGGCCAATATGGTCTGGGTCATGAAAGGGAGGAATGTGGCCGAAAGGGACCCAGTTGTGATGAGCTTTAAATGCCAAACAGACTAAGATGAGGGTGGTTTTCTTCGGTTAGGAGAGTTGAAGACCGAAAGAGGGGAACACTGGGGAGATGATGAGCCTGGGAGATTTGGGTTAGAAAATGACCCTGTCATTCATTCACTATGTGTTCTCCAGCAAGCCCTCAAGTAAGACTTGCAAAACAGGAAATTTGGGCTTGAAATCAGGACAAACTTCCTAACATTGAGAGCTATCTCAAAGGACAATGGTCTGCCTCCAAAGGGAGTAGGTTTCTCACTTACTGGAGGTCTTCTGGCAGAGGCTGGATGACCGTTGTGGGGTATGTGATAATGAGAATTTCTTTAGTGTATGGGTTGAACTAACAGCCTCTGAGGTCCTTTCCAACCAAAAATTCTATGATTCCACAAACCATTATTCAGAGTATATAGGGTTAATGAAGGAAGTTGGAGAATAAAGGCTAAGATTGTGTGTGTGTGTGTGTGTGTGTGTGTGTGTGTGTGTGTTGGCAATGATAGCCCATAGGAGGAAGGAAGGGGAGGTCATGGCCTGAGGTAAGAACAATGCTCAACACTTACTATGTAGGCTAGGCTAGCATTTTGTTTTTCCCCCTCTAAAAGACAGGGAAGCTGTTACTGTGACTTGAGAGTTAAGACTTGAGTCATTGAGGAGGATTTTTAGTTTTATAGAACATAAAAGGTCAACCCACAAGGAGTCAATGTCCTTCAAAAGTGGCAGATATCCCACTGCTGGGTGAGTCACCACATCCAACACGCCATGTTGACCAGACATGTTTCCACATGGAAACAAGGAGTGGGGAGTTGCATCTACCTGAACCAATGCTGCATCCTTGCTGGATGTCCTTTCCATGCTATGACTCAGTAAACCTCCTTTTGTTGACTTTTAGATGGTCTACAAGTGTTTCATTTTCTTCCAATTCTGTATAGAAAGCACTAGACTCACCTAAGTCAGGTCTAGCCTAGCACCTGGCCTGAGAAAGCACAAAAGCAGCTGGAATGGGGGAAAAAATCAGCCTCCCAAACTTCCACTGAGATGGAAAGGGGACTTGGTGGAAGGAACTGTGGCTATTTAGCTGGCAGAAGAGAAGACTGAGTCTAATTTAGAGAGATATTGTATCGCAGTGGGATTAGATTTACCCAAGTAGCACAAAGAGGATTGATGGCAAATCCAGTGTTCTTCCCAATGATTTTTCCTGCTTGGTGTCAGAGAGCAGAACAAGGACTGATAGGGAGAATCACCTTTCTGGGCAGTAACAGTAAAGCCTTCCTAACCATCTTGGTGCTCCCAGAGTGGAGTGCATAGCCTCTAAAGACTGTGAACTCTTCCCATCCCCAGAAGGCCTCTTACAGAAGCTTGATTACCATCTGCTTAGGTTGTAGGCTGGATTCCTGTTTGGGTTAAGGCTGAAAGGGAGACCTTCAGGACTCTCATTTAGCTCCAAGAGCCTACGATTCCATGAAATGGCCTGTAGAGGGGGCTTTTGTCAATGCCTCTTGACTGATTTCTTTGTGACTGCTGCCCAGTGACTTCAAAAAGGCATCTTAAATAAAAAATGGCACAGTCCTTCAAATAGGCCCCAGATTGTTGCAAAGGGTCTGAGCAATGCTATCTCAGCGCTGTCTCCCTTCCCTCTCCTTTTTCAGCATCTCCTCTTAGTGAGTGTCTAGCTGAAAGGAGATGGTCTAGGGAAAGATGAGAGTGATGAGGAAGGTTGGTTACATAAGAGGAACCTGACTAAAGACTACACCCATAGGGTTGGATTGGCTCCTGTTTCCATGCTGATTTAGGGAAAATTGCTTTGAACTTCACGCCTCAGTTTCCCCTCTAGGATGGGGGTGGGGACATGAGCTCAAGCTGGAAGATTCTAGGTTCAATTCCCTTGCTGTGTAAAAAGTCAATTCATATTTCCAAGGTCATCCTTTCTCCACTGGGACAAAGGGTCCATGATATCTGCTCCTCTTTCCGTCTCCTAGTAATCAATGAATCAAGCACGTATTAAGTGCCTACCATGTGCTGTCCTAGGTGCTAAGGATGCAAATGCAAACAATGGAAAGATGACTAATCATAATGAGCATATATTCTAAGAAGAGACAAGTATTTAAAAGTATATACAGTATAAAGTGAATAAATATTAATATATACAAAGTAATTAAGTACAAGGCAATTTGGGAGGGAGAGTACTAGTAGTTGAAAGGATTGGGAAGATTTTCATGCAGAAGAAAGTTCCTGAGCATCTTAAAGGAAGAGAAGGATACTATCAGACAAAGGTTGGAGGGAAAGCATTCTAGGCATAGGGAACCACCAGTGCAAAGTCACGGAGAAGGGAGATGAGGGACAGAATCACTGTCCTTTGTGAGAAAGTGAAAAAAGTTCCAGTCTCTCTGTTAGCTAGTCTGGCTAGATTGAAGAAAGCACAGGAGAAAGCCTGAAAGTGAAGCCTGAATGATAGATTGGCATCAGGTTGTGAAGGACTTTCAAAGCTACATAGAAGACTTTACATTTTGCCCTCCAGGTTGATAGGGAAATACTGGAGTTGATTGAATAGGAGAACAGCAAAGTCAGATCTAGGCTTAAGAGAAACTACTTTAGCAGCACTGTGTAGACCAGAGTGTGGTGGAGAGGCAGGGAGACCACAGAAGAGGCTGTTATGGTAATGCAGGTGACAGGCTCCAGAGTCTGAGCTAAAGTGGTAGTTGTGCCAGTGGAGAGAATGGGTTCAATTTGAGAGATGTTGTGCAGGCAGAAATATCAAGGTTTGGCAACTATTTGGAAACATGGGGGTGAGAAGGAGGAAGAAGTCCATTATGAAGGCAAAGTTACAAAGCTGGGTGGCTGGAAGGATGGTTTTGCCTTCAACAGAAATAATGATAATAAATAATAGAAAATATTTATATGACGCTTACTGTGTGCTAGGAACCATACTAAATGCTTCACAATTATTTCCTTTGATTTTCATGGCAACCCTGGGAGGTGGGTGCTATTTTTAACCTCATTTTTCAGATGAGGTAACTGAGGCAAATGGGGGTGGTGGGTTTAATAACGTGAAGAGGTTAAGAGTCTAAAGGGAAAGAGGTTACAGAAATCCAAGACACCATGGGGAATTCGGGGGTTGAATGCTGGAAAGCCCCTTAGAGATCACATAATCCAAATACCTTATCTCAGAAACAAAAAAATCAGGTCCAGAGTAGAGAAAACTTTCCCAAAGACAAACAAACAGATTAGCAGAGGGGCAGAATTCAAACCCAGGTCCTCTGAGTTAAACTCTATTGCTCTTTGAACTCCTTGAACAGGTGAGAGCCATGATCCTACCAATGGCCAAAGGCCAGGGCAAGTGGCCCTTTCCCTAGGCAAGGGAATAGCCCAAGCCTCACCCCCTCAACCTGCCTAACCAGTTCACCAATCCTCCAAGGAAGCAAGTTCCAGGTCAGCCTCTAGGGAACTGGGCCAGTAATGGCCATCATTTGCAAAGCACTTTAAGGTTAGCAAAGTGTTTTATAAATATGGTAACATTTTATACTCACAACAAGCTGGTATAATGATTTCTCTCCCCTCTCTCTAGTGGTCATTGGAAATGGGATAAAAATGTCGCCCAGACTTAGGGAAGCTCAGGTCTAGAAGAGATCTCAGGGACCCTGGCCAGGGATTTATTCAATTCCTCTCATGTTGATGACATGCTAGGAGGTGCAGTGGCTAGAACGGTGAACTTATAATTGGCAAGACCTGAGTTCAAATCCTGATTCAGCTGCTGTCTAGTTCTGTGATCTTGGGAAAATCACTTAATGTCTCAGCCTCAGTTGCCCTATCTGTAAAATGGGGATAATTGTAGAACCTACATCAAAGAATTCTTGTGAAGATCAAGAGATAACATATGGCAAAGCACTTTGCAAACCTTAACCTGCCATATAAATGCACTATTCCTGTTATTTCTCTCTTTTGCTAAGGACACACTGAAGCCAGGGATGGAGAAGCCTGTGTCAGCTGTTCCAAAGGATGAAACTGTAAAAGGAAAATTATGAATGGCCTTTTATGGAGGGTGGTGGTGATAGTGATAATGGTGACGATAATGACAGTAATGTGGATAGGGAAAGTTGTGTAATTAGGGACTGATTCACCTGAAACAAAAAGGGGAGGGGCTGATAATACAACAGACATTCTGACTGAGTACAGTCATGTGAGGGGAAGGAGCAGCTTATTCCCCAGAGAGTCTGACTTCCATTCTTATTGATTGTTTGATGGTGTTGGGGAAGGGGCGCTTTGGTGATAGGATCCTGAGTCAAGTGAAGGAGCAGGGGTTGTGCTTTGTGGTTCAGGCCTTAGGAGAACCATGGGGAGGCACAGGGGACGATGTTCTCCAGATTGCCATTCAGAGGAAGCACACCCCTCTTGATGTCAGTGCCCTGGGCAAATACATCAATTGACCTGCCCTAGTTATGGCTCTGGTGACGTTGACAGAGGTGGTGATGGTGGTGATATAGATTGTTATGTTTACAAAAGTCATAATAATACTAGCGATGATAATGAAGGTGGTCATGGTGACTCTAAGTGAGATGGTTTTGGTGATAATGCTAATGCCAGTTATGGAGATGCTAGCTGTCATGGGATACTGTAGTAACTGCAGAAGTGATAGTGATAGTCATAGAGATTATAGTGATGGAGACAGTAAGGATAATGGTGAGTGTGATTGTGGTGGTGGTGGTGGTGATGGTGATAATACTGATGACTAAGGGTGGCAATGATGGTGGTGACAATGGATATAATGGTGAGAATGATGGTGGTGGTGGTGGTGGTGATGGTGGTGATAATGGTAATATTGATGGTGATGATGACTGGATGGTGGCCATGGTGATGACAGTGGATATAATGTGGAGAGTGATGATGTTTGTGGAGATGACATATCATAATGATAAACACTAGTGACAGGAGGCTGCACGATATAAGGGAATAAGAGGATCTAGGCTCAAACATAAAGTGTATATAAGGTATGTATTTGGAATCAAGGGGAGGCGCTACCAGCTAGGGGACTCAGGAACTGGCATTTGAGCTAATCTTTGGAAGAAACAATGAAGAGTTGGAGAAAATGTATTCAAACATTTGAAGCCATGTTGATGAGAGATGGAAAGCCATGTGTGAAAAGCAGAAGGTAAGCCATTTGGTCAGGAACATAGGGATAGCATATAACACTCCTGGAAAAGTAACTTGGAGCCCTCTTTCCATACTATCCTACTGCCTCTCGCCAGGGCCAACCCCAAACTGGGCACAAGTCTCTTCTACAATATCCCTCTATTCCAGTGACAGTGAAGTCATTCCCTCCAGGGGCAGTCCATTCCACTTTAAGACAGTGACAGTAATTGAGAAAGTTTCCCGACAGAAGCCTGGAGCTTGCCTGTATGAAACGTTCCTTCCTTGCTCAGTTCTACCCTCTGGGGCCAAGCAGAACAAGTCTAATCCCCTTAGATCCCTGCATATAACAATCAGTTCCTCCTTTGCTTCTGCCTTGCCCTCCTCCAGACTTCCTTTGTCCACTATTGGACCTGGGGTACTGATGAAAGCCTGGGTGAGCAGCCCCTACTCATGTCACCCTTAATGATGGTCCACCCCCATGAAACCTCGGTGCTTCTCAGCTCAGTCCAGGCACTGCTGAGCAGCCAGCTGGCCTGGTCCCCCAAGGCCTCATTTTTCACATACCTCATGTGAGGGCCAGATCTGATAGGGGAGTTTGGGGCCAGATTCTTTTCACGGAGTCGATTCCCCGCCTGCACTATGCTCCACTCCACTGCTGAAAGGTTAATTGGGCAAAGAGAGCATGGCATCCGCCTGGAATCTAGCCACAGAAAGGGTTGGCTCACCCTTCTGCCTAATCATCTGGAGATCATGGTGGGCAATGGGCCCAGTACCCCCAGCTCCCAGGCCCCAGACCCTGATGGTCCACATCTCTATTTCCAGGGTGGTGAGACCTAATGGAGAAGACAAAGGGATAGCTTGTGTCTCCTTTCAGTAGAAGGGGACTGTAGATTAAAACCTTCCCCTCCCTCCCTTAATCTTTCCCTCCATTCTCCCCCCCTTTCCTTGCCTTCTCTTTCCTTCTCCTTTCCCCTTATTTGACCCTTTCAGCTTCCCCTCTTTTGCCTTTCCCTTTGTCAAAGCTGGAAGACACAAGAGTGCATTGCTCCCAACCCCATCATTTTACAAATGAGGAAACTGAGCCCTAGAGAGGAGGGGGGAAGATCTTTGCCCAAGGCAACATAGCTAATTTTTTAAATTAACAAAATACTCACCTTTTCTCTCTTTCACCCACAAATAAAATAAAAAACCTTGGTAACAAGTGCGCAGTGTCAAGCAAGACAAATTCTAGCACTGAGCATGTCCAAAAAATTATGTCTCATTCTACACCCTGAGTCCTCGACCCCTCACTCAGGAGATAGGTTGCTTCATCATTGGTCCTCCAAAATCATGGTTAGTCATTACATTGATCAGAATTCTTAAGTCTTTCAAAGCTGCTTGCCTCTATGATGTTGTTCTTGTATAAATTTTCTCTTCTGGTTTTGCTCCCATCAGAATCATTCCAAGTCCTTAAGTCTTTCAAAGTTGATTGTCTTTGAAATGTTACTATTACCATATAAGTCGTTTCGGTTCTTCTCACCCTCCTCTGCATGGGTTCATCCAAGTCTTCCCAGGCTTCCCTTCACCGATTCTTACAGCACAGTAGTATTCTGTCATAATTTGTTCAGCCATTCCCCAACGGATGGGCACTGCCTCAGTTACCAATTCTTTGCCGCCACTGAAAGAGCTGCTACCACTACTTTTATTCATAGATGTGATTTTTTCCCCTCTTTCCTTGATCTCTTTTTAATGTAGACCCAGGAGTGCCATCTCCGGGTTCAAGAGTTTGCATAGATTGTCAGTAATTAGCAAATGATGGAGCTGGGACTCAAATTCAGGTAATAACCCCAAGTCCAAGACCTTTGACCTTAAGTCCAAAGCTTCTGTCCTACAATGATAAGACTGGAGAACACCAGATGAAGGCCATACGGTACAGGGGCAAGGACCTGGGGATGGGCTTCAGGAGGCCTCCATTTTAGGCCTGACTTTGCTGTCTTCTGTGGGACCTCAGATAACTCACTTCCTTTTAAGAGCGGCATTTTCCTCACTGTATAATGGGAATAATAATACCTGCATTAGTAAACTCATTGAAAGCTCAGATCAGAAAATCCAAACCAAAAGCTGGGAGGGCCCTCAGAAGCAATTCAGTTCAACTCTCTTCATTTACAAATGGGAAACCCCAGGCTCAGGGAGTTGAAGTAACTTGATCAACAGCCCATAGATCATGTATCCAAGACAGCTCCAATAAAATAATGTCACCATGTAATGCTGATAAATTTAAGTTCTGATCTTCCCTCTTGGCCGTGGTCACACGGCTAGAGAGAAGTATGAAAAGGGCTCAAACCCAGGCTTCTTGACTCCCTAAATGCCTCGATTCTCTCTTTACTACACCACTACCTCCTCACAGAAAATACATAGAGAAGCAGCATAAGGGGGAATACAAATGGGGTATAGATTCTATAAAAGATTTATGAAGGAATTCCAAGTTTGTCAAGAGTAGGGATAATCAGGGAGAGTTTCCTGAAGCCATTGGGACTTAAGCTGAAACATGGAGAGAAGACTTTGGATTGACGGGCGTGGAGATCAGGGAGAGAGCTTGGGTGGGACATTCTAGGCATGAACGGGAGAAGCAGAGCCTGCCCCTGGTGTGTTAATGCCTTATTTGGAAAATTAAAATGTGTACTCCTGACATAGATAATTAACACTTTGAGGCAAATATGCTCTGAGTCAAATGATGTAAGGGCTGTAGGAGTTTCAAGAAAGAAAGGTCACTTTAGGCTGGGTTGGTTGGAGCTGATTTCCTAGAGAAGGAGAGTTCTGCACCCTGAGTCCTTGACCCCTCACTCAGGAGATAGGTTGCTTCATCATTAGTCCTCTGGAATCATGGTTAGTCATTACATTGATCAGAATTCTTAAGTTTTTCAAAGCTCAGTGCCTTTACAATGTTGTTCTTGCATAAATTTTTTCTTCTGGTTTTGCTCACATCAGAATTGACCCAAGTCCTTAAGTCTGGACTCTGGGGAATGAGGAAGAATTGGCTAAGAAAGAAAAAGGAAGGACTCTGTGGAGAGGGCCACAGTGGAGAGTAGGCAATGGAAGTAAAATTCTAGATATGGGATAATGCTGAGAATGTGGATGATGGACAAGTTAATGATAATGACAGTGGTAAAGGGGGTGACAATGATAGTGATGGTGACATCCATGATGCTAAGGATTTTTTGAGGATACAAGTCACCAGATGACATATATAGTATAGACTGTAGGAAGAGTATAGAGGTAGGGAGATAAATTAAGAAACTCATGACCAGGGTTCGCACCAAGGTGAAAGAGAAAGTGGGGAAAAGATTACAAGTGGAATTAGGAAGAAGGAATCTGCAGGACTTGGTAATTGTCTAGACAGGGACAGAGTGACAAAGAAGATAATTGAGATTTCAAGTCTGGGTGCCTTGGAGGATGATGGGACCATGTGTAGAGAGGAGGAAATCCTGAAGGGGAGCTGTTTTGGAGGGAAGATGATGATCTCAATTTGGAACTGTGTTGAGCTTGAGGTAATGATGTCAGATAGGTCGATATGTGGGACCAGAGCTCAGGACATCAGAAATAGGCTATGAAGTTATCCCTACAGTGTTTACTAATCCAATTTTAAAGTATTTAAAGGTTTATAAATGGAGAGCTCACCAGCCTTCTCCCCACCCACCCCCCAACTCTGTCCTGCCCAGACAGCTAGAGGGTACAAGGGACAGAACACTGGGTCTGGAATATGGAAGATCTGAGCTTAAACACAGACTTAGACATGTACTTTCTGTGTGATCCTGAGCAAGTAACTTACCCTCTGTTTGCCTCAGTTTCCTCATCTGTAAAATGAGGATAAGAATAAGAATAGCACCTACCACCCAGGTTGATGTGAGGATCCAATTCAATAACATTAAAAAAGTGCTTAGCACAATATCTGGCACATAGCATGCACTATACGCTAACTATTATTATTATCACCATTTTTATTATTCCCTTGTAACACACCAGGTAGGCAATCCACAGATTTTTTCTGACTATGAGTCATGTATTCCCGCAATGCCATGCTGATTTCCACATAATAGATATAGATATTAACTCCAGGAATTATGGGAATAGAAAGAATCTCTCAGTGTCATATTTGAATAGAGCAAGATTGAGGGAACATTTCATCCATATCTTCCAATTAGTCGGGGAAAATGACCCGGAGGAGGGGACAATCTGACCTGGCCCTATACGTAGCCTGCCACCTACAAGGTTTCATTTCAGGGCCATAAGTAAAGTCTCCCAGTCCTCGAGGTTTTCTCACATTTGCTTTTCTAGCGTCTACCTAATATCTCTTTCATGAGGACCCAGCTTTCCATTCCCCAGTAAGAGGGAGCTGAGACTGAGGCTGTAGATGCCCTAGCATCATGTAAATGACAGCAGATCTGGCACTAGTATGAGGTGTTGCCCAAACATCTGAGGAGGCTTCTCTCACGCCCCTTCTACCCCTGAAAAAATATCAATCTAGTCTGTGTGCTCCCTAGGATCCAAACTAGGGACCCCTGGTTGTCCCACCCCTCTCTGAGACATCTTATTCCTAGGATAGGCTGCCCCACAGTCACTCTCTGGCCCAGGAATCATGTCATGTAGATGTTTGTAAGATCTGTAGGGAGGGGAATAAGTGGTCTTGGCAATGCAAAGAAAATGTAAAATGACTGCTAACTCTTCTCTGTCATCTCACAGTGACCTGTAAGGTTCTTCTTATTCCTTCCCTTTCCACACTACCTCTATGACTCTCTATTCTTAAACTCTCCATTTATCTTAGATATCTTCCTTCTCTATGAGGCACTAGGTGAAACCTACACTCTTGGTACCTTCTCCAAGACTACCTCTCCTCACACCCCCCTACGCACAAGATTAAGAGGGGGTCTTGGCACATTCCTTGCTCCTCAATACCACTCTCAGACCTTCCTTACACACCATCACTTATCTGTCACTAATCCTTTCAGGCTTACCACATCCTGTCCAAATCCTTGTTACTATCATGTACCTTGCTCAACCAACCAACAAGCATTATTAAGCACCTACTGTACGATGAGGACTGTGTTAGGTGCTGGACAAACAAAGGCAGAAATGAGAGTCCTTGCCCTCAAGTAGCTTGTATTCTCTTCCCTAGAAGGGCCCCTAGAGATCCTCTCATACAATTTCATAATAGAGTAATTTGCCCAATTACATATATTACATTGCAAACTCTAGTAGAAGAGACAAGATTCATCCCAGGTCCTCTAACTCCAGATCCAGTGCTTTTACCAACTGTTCTCTGTTCACATTAAGGTAGACTCTGACCCAGTTCTGTAGGAAGTTCTTTCTCTGTTGTGGCACCTAATCAAAATTTAAATAATTAATAATAATAATAACACCTCGCATTCTATAAAACCATAGATTCATGGCTGGAAGGGACTTTTATAGATGAGAAACTGATGTCTTGAGAGAAGTGACATATCCATGGTGGCTTAGTAAGTGAAAAAACTAAGACTTCAATCAAGATCTTTTGATTCCTAATTCAGTGATTTTTCTAATGCTTCAAAGCATATTAAAAGAAAGAGTTAAAGTATCAAGGAACCACAGTAAGGATCACACTAGTGTTGGCAATGAGAGCAGAGCTTGGGATATGATATTTCAAAAGGCAAAAGGTCTTTTGTAGCTTATAACTATGAATGACTTGTCCAGCAAAACTAAATATATACTATATATATTTATGTGTGTGTAAGTGTGTATACATATAAATATAATTCCACAGGGCAAAAAAAAAAAAAAAATGGATCTTTAATGGTACAAAGGATTTCCAAGCATTCCTGATGGAAAGGTCTGAGCTGAGTAGAAATTTTGAAATGGAAACATAGATGCCAAAAGACACGTAGAAAGGTACATATACTTAATTAGAATGGAATATGTGTGGATTAATTGTTTATACATAAACAGAGGGATAAGAAGCAACTGTCTTCACAGAATCCTAGTATCCTTAAGGATTATAGAGAAATTCTAGAATAGAACAATAGGGCAGTTTTCCTCAATAATTTCATGAAAGATAATGTCTAGGCTGTTTTTTTGATCATGACTTTCAGGTAGTCCCGTAATTTTTAAATTGTCTCTCCTGGATCTATTTTCCAGGTCAGTTGTTTTTGCAATGAGATATTTCACATTATCTTTCATTTTTTCATTCTTTCAGTTTTGTTTTGTAATTTTTTAGTTTGTCATAAAGTCATTAACTTCCCTCAGATCCACTCTCATTTTTAAAGAACTATTTTCTTCAGTGAGCTTTTGAACTTCCTTTTCCATTTGGCTAATTCTGCTTTTTAAAGACTTCTTCTCCTCGTTGGCTTTTTGGACCTCTTTTTCCAAATGAGTTAGTCTATTTTTAAAGGTGTTATTTTCTTCAGTATTTTTTTAGGTCTTCTTTAACAAGCTGTTACCTCATTTTTCAAGCTCTTCCATGGCCTGAGCCCACTGCATATTCATTTTGGAGGTACTAGTGGCAGAAGCCTTGACTTCCTCTGACAGTATGCATTGTTCTTCCTTATATGAAAGGATGGAAGGAAATATAACCTTTTATGGTCTTATTTTTTCTCCCTTTTTTGGGCATTTTTCCAACCAGTTACTTGACTTCTGAATCCTTCGTCAAGAGGAGAGTCCTAGTGCTCCTCCTAACCCCAGGACTGTGCTCAGGGCTGAGGTTCAGCGCAGCTGCTCAATTCTCCCAGGGGCTTTAGGTCGAGTGCTTCACAGATGGACTCCATGGCCGCTACCACCACCGCCACCTGGCGCCAGTGCTGGGGGGGGACCCTGCTCCCCTCCCACCCAGCTGGAAAAGCCCTCTCACTGACCTTTGAAGCTTTCTTTGGCCCTTGTGGGTTGAGGGATCTGAGACCCTTCCTGCTAGAGATTCTGCCCCAGAGACCTGCTCCAGTGCTGCTCTTTCCAGTGCTGCACAGCCAGGCTGGGGTTCTACTCTGCCCAGTGTCCTATGGGATAGACCTTTCCTGTCAACCTTCTAGGTTACCTTTGGCTAGAAATCTCTTTCACTCTGTCGTTCTGTGGCTTCTGCTGCTCTAGAATTTGTTGAGAGTCATTTTTTACAGGTATTTTATGGGCTGTGGGGGAAAAGCTAGAGTATGTGCATCTTTTTACTCCACCATATTAGCTCCACCCTTGTTATAGAGAAATTCAAAATGACATTTTATTATATTGTCATGGTTTTGGGAGAAGACAAAAATAAGAGCAACATAGAGCTATGTTGGGGGGAAAAGGAAACCAATCATCACTATTACATAATTGATGTATGCAAGATGTAAATTATCTGATTATGAAGGAAGGGGTAAGGGAACAGGCATTGAATGAACTTTAACTTGATATGAACAGGATAAAGGAATAAAAGAAGGTGAGAGAGAGAGAGATTTTGGAATAGAGATACATTCAACTCAAAAGAAAAACAGGAAGAGACAATAATAAGGGAGAAGTGGAGAGGAAGAGAAAGTAATAGAAAAGTCATAATCAAAATAAGTTCAAATGTTGGAGGGAAGAACATGAAGGAGGGAAATGAAGGAAAAGAAGAAAGAGTTAAAACCTGAGATCAGAGATGGTTTCAGGGCAAGAGAAGAGATATGAGAGGAAATGGGCCATTTCATTTATAGATTGCAAGTCAGGCAATCTTATATCATCTTTTAACTTGTAAAAAGGGGGATAAAAGCAAAGAGAGAAAAAATACAAGAGGATAGGGCAGAGGAAAATACACACTTAACAATCATAACTATGAACATGAATGAAATGAACTCATCCATAAAGCAGAGGAGGATAATAGAATAGATTAGAAAACAGGATCCAATCATATGTTGTTTAAAAGAAACATATGTGGGTGAAGCCATCACATATGGAGTAGAAAGACAGACCTGCTCTAGCTCCCCCCCACCATAGCCCATAGAGTACCTGTAAAAATGACTATAAACAAACTTTAGAGCAGCAGAAGTCACAAAACGATAGAGTGAAAGAGATTTCCAGCCCAAGGCAGCCTGGAAGACTGACAGGAAAGATTTATCACACCAGGCTTGTAGCAGAGTGCAGCACAATGTTGGCCACAATGCACAGCCCAGACAGGACTGGACCAGACTTCAGGGTACAGAATCACAGGTAACAGCTGCGAATCACAGATTTCCCAACACATGAATGCCAAAGACAGCCTCAAAGGTCAGTGAGAAACCACTTTCACCTGGGTGAGAAGGGAACCTGGTCTAGCCCTGGCCCCAGGGTGGCAGCAGTCACAGAAGCAGCAGAGTCTATTTTAGGATCCTTTGGCCTAAAGACCCTGGGAAAATTGAGCAGCTAATATGGGTCTTAGCCCTGAGTGGTGGCTCTGGGGTGAGGAAGAGCGCTGGTGTGATGGAGCTGGTAGAGGCTCAGGAGAGGGAATTCTACTCACAGATCCTGGGGGCGAAAAGCTTGTGGTTGCTTCCAGACCAGAGCACAGCCCAGGGAGAGAAGTAAACTCCTCTCCCTTGATTGTGCCACCTTGGAGGAACTGAGAATTTACAGGTCCCTAGAGTGTACCCTCCACTTGACAAAGGACGCAAAAGTCAAGTAACTGGCTAAGAAAATGCCCCAAAAAGGGGAAAAAATAAGACTGTAGAAGGTTACTTTCTTGGTGAAGAGGCATTTTCTTCCATCCTTTCAGATGAGGAAAAACAAAGCATACCATCAGAGAAAGACATAAAATTCAAGGCTTTTGCATCCAAAACCAGAAAAATAAATGTGCAATGATCTCAGGCCACAGAAAAACTCAAAAAGGATTTTGAAAATCAAGTAAGAAAGGTGGAAGAAAAGCTGGGAAGAGAAATGAGAGCAATGCAAAAAAAAAATCATGAAAAGAGAGTGAACAACTTGCTAAAGGAGACCCAAAAAATGCTGAAGAAAATAACACCTTGAAAAATAGGCTAACTCAATTGACAAAAGAGGTCCAAAAAGCCAATGAGGAGAAGAAGGCTTTAAAAAGTAGAATTAGCCAAATGGAAAAGGAGGTTCAATAGCTCACTGAAGAAAATAGTTCTTTAAAAATTAGAATGGAGCAGATGGAGGCTAATGACTTTATGAGAAACCAAGAAATCACAAAATAAAACCAAAAGAATGAAAAAATGGAAGAGAATGTGAAATATCTCATTGGAAAAACAACTGACCTGGGAAATAGATGCAGGAGAGACAATTTAAAAATTATGGGACTACCTGAAAGCCATGATCAAAAAAAGAGCCTAGACATCATCTTTCATGAAATTATTGAGGAAAACTGCCCTGATATTCTAGAACCAGAGGGTAAAATAAATAGTGAAAGAATCCACTGATCACCTCCTGAAAGAGATCCAACAAGAAAAACTTATAGGAATATTGTAGTCAAATTCCAGAGTTCCCAGGTCAAGGAGAAAATATTGCAAGTCACCAGAAAGAAACCATTTGAGTATTATGGAAATACAATCAGGATAACACAAGATCTAGCAGCTTCTACATTGAGGGATCAAAGGGCTGAGAATATGATATACCAGAAGTCAAAGGAACTAGGATTAAAACCAAGAATCATCTACCCAGAAAAACTGAGTATAATACTTCAGGGGAAAAAATGGTCATTCAATCAAATAAAGGACGTTCAAACATTCTTGATGAAAAGACCAGAGCTGAATAGAAAATTTGGCTTTCAAACACAAGAATCAAGAGAAGCATGAAAAGGCAAACAGGAAAGAGAAATCATAAGGGACTTACTAAAGTTGAACTATTTACATTCCTTCATGGAAAGAGAATATTTGTAACTCTTGAGACTTTTCTCAGGATTTGGGTAGTTGGAGGGATTATATACATACATATAGATAGAGGGCACAAGGGTGAGTTGAGTAGGAAGGGAGGATATCTAAAAAAATAAATTAAATTAAGGGGTGAGAGAGGAATATATTGGGAGAAAAAAAGAGAGAAATGGAATGGGGCAAATTATCTCTCATAAAAGAGTCAAGAAAAACCTTTTTTTAATGGAGGAGGAAAGGGGAGAGGTGAGAGGCAAAAAGCAAAGCTCACTCTCATCACATTTGGCTTAAGGAAGGAATAACATGCACACTCGGTTTGGTATGAAAGTCTATCTTACACTACAGGAAAGTAGGGGAGAAGCGGAGAAATGGGGTGTAGGGGGGTGATAGAAGGGAGGGCAAATTGAGGAGGGAGTAATTAGAAGAAAACACTTTTGGGAAGGAACAAGGTCAAAAGAGAGAGTAGAATAAATGGGAGTTAGCACAGGATGCAGGGAAATACAGTTAGTCTTCCACAAGATAACTATTATGGAAGTCTTTTGCGTAACCACACATATGTAACCTATACTGAATTGCTTACCTTCTCAATGGGGATGGGTGGGGAGGGAGGAAGGGAGAAAAGTTGGAACTCAAAGTTTTAGGAACAAATGTTGAGAATTGTTTCTGCATACAACTGGGAAATAAGAAATACAGGTAATGGGGTATAGAACTCTATCTTGCCCTACAAGAAAAGAGAGAATATGGGGATAAAGAAAGGGAGGGATGTGATAGAAGGGAGGGCAAATAGGGAAAAGGGGTAATCAGAATGCACAGTGTCTTGTTGTTGGGGAGGAGGGAGATGGGGAGAAAATTTGGAACTCAAAATCTTATGGAAATGAATGTTGAAAACTACAAATAAATAAATTAAAAATTAAAAAGCATATGTGAAGCACTAATATTCATGTAGAATTAAAATTAGGGTCTAGAGAAAAATCCATTATTTTTCTCTTGGATTAAACAAAAAAAAAAACAGCAAAAAAAAAAACCCACAAGTGTCAATCATCGTTCTATCTGAGGCAATCATAAATACAGACAAGGTAAAAAAGAGATAAATAGGAAAATTACATTATATTTAAGAACACCACAGATATCAAAGCAATATTAATATTTAATATAGATGCATTAAATAATATAGCATCTAAATACCTAAAGGAAAAGTGAATCAAATTAGAAGGAGAGATAACAAGTACAACGATAATGGTGGGGAACCTTATGTATATAAGACCTAGAAAAATCTAACCAAAGGACAAATCAGAAAGAAATTAAGGACCTCAGTAGAATTTTACAAAAAATTAGAGGTAATAGAAAGGTACATTTATAAAAAGCTTACATTCTAATAAACGGCAGATAAATACACATAAAGATATGTACAGCATAATTGCAACATGAAAAAATACAAATACACAGACACTAGCTATATACAAAGTAATTTGGAACGACCATTAGCAGTTGGTGTGATCAGTAAAAGCTTTGTGCTGAAGATAGTGCCTAAGCAGCATCTTAAAGGAAGAGAGGCATGGCATTCCAGATATTTGGAACTCAAAATCTTGTGGAAACTAAAAATTAATAAATACATTTTTAAAAAATTTTAAAAAAAGAAAAATAAAGGGGAATGTTGAGACCAATCATAGATAAACTAAGAGAAATTCGGGTAGCCCAGAGAGCAGTCCTATGCTCTATGTAGTCCTATGTAGAGACGCAATGGAGAAGCAGAAACAAATTTAGATAGGATGGGGTATGGTTGGCAGTTGCAAGTTCTTACCCATCCTTTTCTGGGGCAAATATTTTACATATGCAATCTTCTGTTTTATAGTCACCCACACCATCCTGGGATGAGAGCCTCTAGCTGCTCCCCAAATTCAGTGTGTTAATTAAGATCATCAACTATTCATACCATGTCCTGAGTCTCAATCAATGGCCTCTTTATGTCACCACAAGAAAAACATATGAATTTTTTTTAAAAAGCATTTAATTAAGACAGAATTGAAAAGCAAACACTACAAAAGTGAGTCAGATGGTCAGCATTGTCTGCTCAAACACAAAATTATGACCATTTCTCCTAACTCTATGGGAATGATAATGCAATTTCTCCTAATTTCTTTTACTTCTCCACCACAGTGGGAGAAGATAGTAATTTCATGTTCATGACACCAGTAGTCAATCTTGGGCTCTGATGCCACCTGCCTCATAAGTTTCTTTCAGTCTCATTGGATCAAGCTGGAGATTTCTGATGCCCTATGAGTGGTAGAAATATGCAAAACAATGAGCCTTCAATATTATGGGTTTTAACTTTCCCAAAGAAAGTAGTCTAAGGCCAAAAATGAAACTCATTGGCAGGGACATAGGAAGAAGAGACATTTAGGGCAAAGAATACCAAAAGATTTCAGTCACTGGAAGAGGTAGATAAATCTGGGTCACTTTCCCAAGAGGGGATAATTGCCAGAGCCTCATGTGTAGTGGACTTCAATCATGGCAGGAGGAGAGCATGTTGTCCTACCAAGAGGGTCCTTCAGCAAGGTTGCCCTTGGAACTGACACATTCAATTTTGCCTATTAATCTTTAGCTCCTTCTAGTTGATGTTTGGAACATCTGAGGTCCCACCCCCTCCAGAGCAGGACAACTCCTTGAGGCAAGTAAAAGTCGTGGGTTTTATAGAGAAGGGATGGTATCGCTGGTTGGTTTCAATCAAGCAACGTACAAGCACTTCTTTAAAAAAAAAAACTGGATTGCATTTTTCTAATTATAAAATATTTATGTTTTTATCCCTCCCTTTCCCCCATTAAAAATTAAACAAAACTAATCCCTTAAAAAAAAAAAAAAGAAGAAGAAGACTTTACTATGAGTCGGTCAAAACACATTCCCACATTGGCCATGTCCAGAAATGTGTGTCTCCTTCTTCATGTTAGCTCATTGCCTCTTTCTCAGGAGATGGGTAACATTCTCCATCATCGGTCCTCTGGAATCATGGTTGATCATTGCATTGATCAGTTCCTAAGTCTTTTAAAAGTGTTTGGAACCAGAGGAAGCCAAGATGGTGGAGTAGAAAGACACATATACTCCAATGCTTCCCCCACAGCCCACAAAATACCTGTTAAAAAACTGGCTCTCAACAAATTCTACAGCAGCAGAAACCACAGAACAACAGAGTGAAGGAGGTTTCCAGCCAAAGGTAACCTGGAAGGCCGACAGGAAAGATCTATCTCAGGAGTCACTGAGCAGAGCGGAGCCCAGCCCCGGCTGAGGGGCACTAGAAGTAATGGGACCTGAACAGACCTCCAGGACAGAATTTCCAGCAGGGAGGGTCCCAGATCCCTCAACCCACAAGTGACAAAAAAAGCTGTTAAGGTCATTGTGGGAGGACTTTCCCAGCTGGAAGAGAGGGGAATGGGGTTCCCCCAGCACTGGCCCCAGGAGGCGGCAGCAACAGGCACCTACTTGAAAGCAGCCTGGGTCCATTGTGCAGGCAGCCCAGCTTAAAGCCTCTGGCAGAATTGAGCAGCTGATCTGAACCTCAGCCTTGAGCACCATACTGGGGAGAGGAGGTGCACTAGGACCCTCGTCTTGACAAAGGATTCAGAAGTCAAGTAACTGGCTGGGAAAATGCCCAAAAAAGGGGGAAAAAATAAGATCATAGAAGGCTACTTTCTTGGTGAACAGGCATCTCCTTCCATCCTTTCAGAACAAGGCGTACTGTCAGAGGAAGTTAAAGCCTCTGCATCCAGTACCTCCAAAATGAATATGAAATGGGCTCAGGCCATAGAAGAGCTTGAAAAGCATGTCAGCAGCCTGGTAAAGGAGAACCAAAAAAAATGCTGAGGAAAATAGCACCTTCAAAAAGAGGCTAACAATTAGAAAAGGAGGTCCAAAAATCAATGAGGAGAAGGAGGTTTAAAAAGCAGAATTAGCCAAATGGAAAAGAAGGTTCAAAAGCTCAGTGAACAAAATAGTTCTTTGAAAGAGAGAATCGAGTTCAGGGAAGCTAATGACTATGAGATAAACCAAGAAGTTAGAAAACAAACCAAAAGTTTGAAAAAATAGAAGATAATGTGAAACATCTCATTGGAAAAACAACTGAACTGGAAAATAGATCCAGGAGAGACAATTTAAAAATTATGGGACTACCTAAAAGCCATGATCACAAAAAGAGCCTAGACATTATCTTCCATGAAATTATCAAGGAAAATTGACCTGATATTCTAGAACCAGAGGGCAAAATAAATATTAAAACAATCCACCAATCACCTCCTAAAAGAGACCTGAAAAGAGAAACCCCTAGGAATACTGTGGCCAAATTTCAGAGTTCCCAGGTCAAGGTGAAAATATTGCAAGCAGCTAAAAAGAAACAATTCGAGTATTGCGGAAATACAATCAGGACAACACAGGATCTGGCAGCTTCTAAATTAAGGGATCAAAGGTCTTGGAACAGGATGTTCCAGAAGTCAAAGGAACTGGGATTAAAACCAAGAATCACCTACCCAGCAAAACTAAGCATAATACTTCAAGGGAATAAATGGTCATTCAGTGATATAGAGGACTTTCAAGCATTCTTGATGAAAAGACCAGAACTGAATAGAAAATTTGGCTTTCAAACACAAGAATCAAGAGAAGTATTCAAAGATAAATAGGAAAGAGAAATCATAAAAGACTTTCTAAAGCTGAACTGTTTACATTCCTATATGAAAAGAGAATCTTTGTAACTCTTGAGACTTTTCTCAGTATTGGGGTAGGTGGAAGGATTATACGCACACACACACACACACACACACACACACACACACACACACACACACACATAGATAGAAAGTACAGGTTGAGTTGAATCAGAAGAAATGATATCCAGAAAAAAAATAAAATAAAAATTAAGGGATGAAGAAGGAAAATACTGGGAGGAGAAAGGGAGAAATGGAATGGGGCAGGCTATAACTTATAAAAGAGATAAGAAAAATCTTGTTCAATGGAGGAGAAAAGGGAGAAGGTGAGAGGGGAAAAGTGAAGATTACCCTCTTCACATATGGCTTAAGGAGGGAATTACATGCTCGCTAAATTTGCTTTGAAAATCTAGCTTACACTACAGGAAAATAGGGGAGAAGGGGACAAGGGGGATGATATAAAGGAGGACAAATGGGAAAAGGGAGTAACTAGATGTGAACACTTTTGGGAAGGGACAAGGTCAAATGAGAGAATAAAAAAAGGGGGGACAGGGAAGGATAGAGGGCAATATAGTTAGTATTACACAGCATGATTATTATGGAAGTCTTTTGCAAAACAACACATATATAGCCTGTATTGAATTGCTTGTCTTCTCAGTAGGGATGGGGAGGGAAGAGGGGAGAGAAGTTGGGATTCAAAGTATTAGAAATGAATGTTGAGAATTATTATTGCATATAACTGGGAAATAAGAAACACAAGTAATGGGGTATAGAAATTTATCTTGCCCTACAAGAAAAAAGAGAAGATGGAGATAAGGGAAGAGTGGGGCATGACAGAAGGGAGGGTATATTGAGGGAAGGGGTAATCAGAGTGCAAGGTGTTATGCGGTGGGGGAAGGGGAGAGATGGGGAGAAAAATTGGAACTCAAAATTTTGTGGAAATGAATGTTGAAATCTAAAAATAAATAAAAGTGTTCATTTTTGCAATGTTTTTATTATATATAAATTATCTTCTTGGTTCTGCTTCCTTCATTCTGCATCAAGTCTTCCAAAGTTTATCTGTATTTGTTTCATCATTTCCTTACAGCACAATAATATTTCATCACATTTACATACTATAATTTGTTAAGCCTCTAACTAGAGATGCGCAAATTTAGAGACATCTCCACCCCAAATGTTCATATAGACTATGTAGTCGACCTGTAGTCGAGCATTTCATACTTGTTTTGGTTTAAGCCACACAGACACACTATAACCCAACTCCAACAAAGACGTCATTTTGGTTCTCTTTGAGAATGAAGGTTAACCACCAACCAATTGATGAACAACACCTTAATTTCTAGTTCTTTGACACTATAAAAGAGGCCATTGTAAATATTTTAGGGCAACTCCTGAGGAAAGGGACTATTTTTTTCCTTTCTTTGTTTCACTCCCTTTCTCTCCCTTTAGCACAGTACATAATAATAAATGCTTATTGAAATCACATTAATTCATGATTGGTGGAACTGTGAGTTGGTCCAGCCATTCTGGAAAGCAATTGGGAATTACATCTTAAAATTACTAAATAATGCATATTCTTTGACCCAGAAAACAGCACTATTTGGTCTATACCCCAAATAGACCAAAGAAAAAGGAAAAGATCTTACATATTTCAGTCATGTCCAACTCTTCATGATGCTATATGGAATTTTCACACCAAAGATACTGGAGTAGTTTGTTGTTTCCCTCTACAATTCATTTTACAGATGAGGAAACAAGGTTAAGTGACTTTCCCAGGGTCACATGGCTAGCAAGTGTCTGAAGCCAGATTTGAACTCAGATCTTTCTAACTCCAGGGCCAGTGCTCTATATACTGTGTCATCTAGCTTATAGTATATGCGTGTCTGTATGTATATAAGTATTGTGGATATATACATACGTATATATATATACATATTCCACCTATTGTTATATTTATTCATTTCTGTTTTTGTCCCAAGGATTTCAGTGGAGGGAACTTTCTTTTTCTGGTCATCAGGGGGTCGAGATCTGTACAAGGTAACTTTAGAAGGAGTCACATGAATGGCAGGGCTTTGGACCACACCTCAAAGGCAGATGTACCTGTCTTCAAGGGCTTTTCAATGCCTGTCCTCCCTCTCCCTACACAAACCCTACGGAAATGTTTCCCCTTGTGTCGTTCTTGTGGTTCTCCAAGGACAAGGTGGCTTAGTGATGGAAAATCTGGTGTCAGATCCAAGAGGTCAGGATTGGGTTCCAAGTACTCTCGGCTTCCCTCTATTACCCAGCAGGGATTTCACTAAATACTGGATCTCAGTTTTCTTCCCATGTTAGGGGTTAGGGGAAAGAGTTCTATCTGTGTCTTTAGAGCTGCAAATCATTGGTAAAGACCTACCGATCCTCTCTCTAGCATGTTACAGTAGAAAGGACGTTGGATTTGCAGTCAGACCTCGAGTCAACTCCTGTCCATGACACGTCATAGCTATGTAACTTTAGACAAATAAGTTCACATCACTAAGAATCAGTTATTAAAAACAAAGTGACAAGAATATTTATACTATGCAAATTGCTTTTTTGATGAAGTCACTTTGTAAACCCTGAAACGCTGTAGAAGTGTGTTTCCTCTCAACGTTAACCTTACAGTGATTCTCCCCTCCTTACCTGCCCATTCTGGAGTTCACCAGGCCAGGAAGTCCTTCCTGACTCCCAGCTTTAACCAGCCTTTTTGCAAACTCAGTCCATCTTCTCTTGTCTTTGCCTAGAAAGGCCCTAAAGCAGTCACCACTCTTCTTTTCAGGAGCCTGCACAGAGAGATGTGTTGATATGGGCTATGCCTCTTCTATAAAGATGTCCTTTGCATCCTCCTGCATCATCCTACATCCTCCTCCTCCTCTACCACGTTATGTCTCCACATGTTCAGACCAGCCCCCTGAGCAATCCACTGCTCAGTACCCCCACAATACACATTTATGCGTCACTCCAGGGCTGGGAAACTGAGTTCTGTTCTATATAGTTAACTGAGAACATGGAGGTCAAACTGATAACCTTGACCTGTTCACCAGAGGTCTAACCATTAAGCTGACTCACCCTAGAAAGCACTGATTTTGACCGGTAGAAATTTTGTGGGGTAATAATGCTTCTCCCAGTCATAAAGGCCTTCTTTTGTAGGGAGAAAATAAAACATCTCTTTATAGGCTGTTACAGCTAGGAGGAAGGTTATAGGATGATATCAGAGTTAAGTGGTGCAGTGGCTGAAGTGTTAGACTTGTTATCAGGAACGTAGGAGTTCAAATTCTGTCTCAGGGACTCGATAGCTGTATGATTCTGGAAAAGTCATTTAACCTCTCTAGCCTCAGTTTCTTTAACTGTAAAATGGGGATGATAATAGTACCTACCTCACAGGGTTATCATAAAGATTAGAGAGGTTAACCCACGAAGATAAGAGAGATAACATGCATACTTTACAAATGCTGCAGTGTTTGGTAAACACTATTATTGTTATCACTGTTGTTCTATCTGTTCGGCTCCAGCCACTCAGTGAGATCTTATCACTAATTTCTTGCCAGGTCTCCCTGCCACAACTGCTACATTATAATTATTCATAATAATAGCTAATATCTATACAGCATTTACTATATGCCAGGCACTTTATAATTATTATCTCACTGATCCTCACAACAACCCTGGGAGGTTATCCTTATCCCCATTGTATAGATGAGGAAGCTAAGGCAAATGGAGGTTAAGCGACTTGCCCAGGGTCACACAACTAGTAAGTATCTGAGGCTGGATTTGAACTCAGGTCTTCCTGACCCCAGCACTGAGATCTGTGTCCCCTGTGCCACTCTAGCTCCTATCCTGGGGCCATGAGATCAGTGAGAACTGACCACACCTAGTTCATCCCAACTATCTGGCCTGACTTTACTATTGTCTTCCTTCTAACTCACCCTGTGCACCATTCTCCCCAACCCATCCTCTTCCACCCCTCATTCCGTGATTTCTCAGTGGCTTCATTTGCCTTCCCTGAAACTTGACCCTTCTCCCGGCTACTACTCCCCTACATGTGTGTTGTCTCTCCCTATTATAATATGAGCTTTTTGAGGGCGAGGGACCGTCTCTCATATACATCACAGGCATTTAATTACCTACTAAATAAATGCCATTTTATTCACTCAGAACACAGACCTTTAGTACTGGGAGGGACATCAGAACATGGAAGAACACAGAATTTGAATTGCTAGAGCCTGATGAGAATTAAAAAGAAAAGATCTAGTTCATTTTTATACCAACTTCCATTTTTCAGATGAGCTTACTGAGGCTCATGTAGGAGTGTTCATTTGTCCAGGATCATATAGGAAGTCAGGAACAGAGCCAAGATAAGAAGGGGAATATCCTGCCTCTTGGTCCAGAGTTTCTCCACTTTGCCATACTGATTCTGAGGCTCTCAGCTGACTCCATCTTGGACCTCTGTTTTGATTGTCAACAGAAGAGCAGGCTTGTGGTTGAGGTGTAAAATTTAATGATTGAGTCTCCTCTCTGCTGGGTGCTGGCTGGAGATCACTGCTGGAGACCACCCAGCAGGAAGAACTCCAGCTCTGGCCACTGTGCGTCACCTCGAACCCAGGGGCCCCCCACTATGGGATCAAGCCCAGAACTTGGTGTCCCTGGCAGACCCACAGTTGGAAATGTCCTCCTTCCCACCCCAAACATTTCATGGGAGCAGAAGCATCTGTGATTTAAAGGGATTCGGATGTTAGACCTCGCACATATGTAGACCCAACTCCCTCGCTTCCCAAATGCAGAAACTGGACCCCAAAAGTGGGGAGAGCACATGTCCAAGATCACATAGCAAGTCATCAACAGAGCCAGTCCTAGAATCCAGGTCTCCTTATTTTAAGCCCAAAACTCTTTCTACTATACCACTTGCTTTTCTCTTTGAACTCTAATCTTGTACCCCTGTCATTTTGATAAGGAGTATAGTTGGCTTTTTTATAGATCATTTGTTATCCTATGTGGAGTTGCTATCTATTACCTGGGAGGGGAGCGGCTGTGTATGGCACACCATGTCAATCCCAGCTATTGGGGAGGTCAATGATGGTATATCTGAGCTCCAGAGTTCTAACTTTAAATGGCCAATAGAACAGCTGCACTAAGTACAGCATCAGTATGCTGATAGCAGGGGGTCAATAGTATGCCTGAGGAAGGGTAAACCAGTCCATGTGAACAAGGAGGCAAGTCAAGGCTCCCATGCCAATCAGTAACTGGACTAGGTCCATGAGTAGTACTTATACTTCCAGCTTGGTTGAAGAAGGGATACGCAGTCTTAAAAAAGGGCAGGAGGGAGGGATTACCATCTCTCCAACTACAGGCCTAGTTGGGAAGGAGCTGGAGTAACCATGCTATGAGAAAACTGTTTAAAGGTGCTGAAAATGTTTTCCTCTGAGAAAAAGAAAGATATAGGGAGGATATCTCTTTAAATATCTGAAGTCATGTTACATGGGAGAAGGATTAGATTGACTCAGTTTGATCCCAGAAAGCAAGACTCAATCTTAACTGGGAAAATATTTTGAAAATGTACTCTACCGTAAAAAAACTGTGTATAAGTAAATGTAAAACAAGTGTCACCTAGGTTCAAGTCTGGTGAATTTACATATGACTCTCCTTATTGGTGGAGAGAATGATGTGCCTGTAAAGAGTACAGCTAATCACAGCTTGGGACAGGAGAGATCTTTGGGGTTCTAGGACACTCCAGATAAGAAGCTTCTAGTAATCACTCTCTCCACCAAAGAGGACAGTCTTATGCAAATGTACCAGACTTGGAATGAAGGGGACAAGGAAACTCTAGAAGAAGTAGAGGAGGAAGAGAACACGTTTCCCTGGGGGAATCAGATGTCTTCTCTGGAGGAAGTGGCACCAAAGTTGTCTTGAAGGAAAAGAAATGTTCTGAAAGGTGGAGATTCGGAGGGAGTCCCTGCCAGGCAGAGGGGATAGACCATGCTGATTGATTAATGACTGCGGGGGGGTGAAGTAGAGAAAGGGATTTGGAGTATGTTATAGACCAGAACTGCCAGGGAAAAAAGCAATGGAGGAAATGGTGAGTTCAGAGGGGAGAGGATTGTATGTTAATCATAGAGAATAACCAGTGGAGGAGTTGAGCTACACCAGATGTCCAGAAAAGGGACCAGGGGAGAGAGTTTTTTAAAAGGGAAAAACAAAACCAAATCTTTCTCTTAACCTAGACCAAGTTGGACCCTAAGCAGATGCTGTCTACCTGCAATTCATTGGTCAGGGTAGCATTTATCTTCACTGATATCCCTCTTGAACACCTCCCCTTCTCATAGGGAGGTACTGCTGGGCTCTTGGAGACCAGGACACCAAGGGTCTGGAAGTAACTGAGTACCAAGCTGGAAGGGCTTCCAGACTATGTGTTCTTGTGTCAACATACCAGACTAACTAAGGCTAGAAAGCTTATCACCAGATGGTTGACCTCCCGTGGATGATTGTGTTTTGTTTTGTTTTGTAATAACATTTTGGGGGGGAGGGAGGCTGAAATGGATGTGAAATCCATCTATAGAGTCTGAGGAGTAGGATCTATGCTGAAAGAGAGATGAAACCATAGACCTTTGAAGGTGAGCAAAGAAACATCATAGATCTGGGGTCTGAAGGAACCTCAGAGATCATCCAATCCAACCCCTCATTTTGTAGATAAAGAAATTGAATTAAGGCAGGCTAAATGAATTACCCAGAGTCATCAAAATTTATGATTTGAATTTGGATCCTCTGACTCCAGAGGCCATGGAACCAAAGTAGAGTTTGCTCCCCAAGCTCTCAACCCTGAGGCTACCGACTGTGACCCTTGTTTCACAGTCTGCAAACTGGGGATGAGGATACTTGTACCGTGTATGTCACTAAGTATTGTGGGGAGGCCATTGTAAGTGCTGAAGAACTGCAGAAATGTGAGTCTTTAATATTCCTTACACTGACCTCAACTCACACCCATCACTGGAAATATGTGGCTACATGTGGTTATGCCAATAATGAGATAGTGAAGAAGGAACTGAAATTAAGGGATGGAGGGATGGATCCTGGGCTGGATGTGGAGAGGGATGAGGGCCAATAGAAAGAGCGCTTGTTTTGGAGTTAGGTGACTTGGGCTCTCCCGTGCTTCCTAAGAGTATAGTCACCCTGAGCAAATCCCTTCCTCTCTCTGAACCTCTATAAAAGTCAATGTACAATTTAAAAAACATCTATTAAGCACCTGCTGTTTGCAAAACACTGTGCCAGGTGCTGAGAACTTCAAGATTCTGACCCTAAGGAGTTGACAAGGAATCCTTAAGGAATGGGGATCACAGTCCCTGAGCTACTTATCAAAGGGTGATTGTAAGAATCAAATGAGAGAGAAAAAGAAAATTGACTGGGGTAAGAGGACCTGGATTTAAATCCTGCCTCTGATACTCCTGGATGATCATGGGCCTGAAGTTGGGGGACTAGGTTCAAAGCCTAGCTCTCATACCTACTGAGAGATGAGGGATTATAGAAAGAAGGGAGGGCACGTGACCCTGGGCAAATCACTTAGTCTCCGTGGGGCTCAGTTTCCTTTTCTGTAAAATGAGGTTGGATCAGATGGTCCTCACCAGCTCTGGAGTCCAACGTAAATCAGAAGCCTTTATGAATATAAGAGGCATGTGAGAGAACCAGATTTCTCATCAGAAGACCTACATTCAAATTTCAGCTGGTAACTTACTAGTCCTGTGCCCACAGGCAAGTTGGTTTACTGGCATTTTTTCATCTGTCAAATGTAGGTAATGATACCTGTAGCCTTTCCCTCACCAGGATGCGGTGAGGATCAAATGACATAAGGCCTACAAAGGACTTTGAAAACCTTAAAATGCTGTAGGAATGTCAGCTCTTGCCATTTATTATAAGGCTCAGGGCCATATTTCAAAGCCCAAACCTGAAGGCAAGGCATCTCCCGTCTGAGCCATTGGGAGGTGGTGGTAACAGGGATTTTTGACAAGCAAGTGCAATGTTACGTCTGCCCAGTCTTTGTCCCTCTCTTCCCAACCCCCAATATTCACCAATATTCCCACCCAATGAGGATGAGTGAGAAGCCCTGGGCAGTCCTTTCCATTGACCTTCTGTGATGTCAGGGAGAAGGCCCCTCCCTGGAAAGACAACACTTTCTTTCCTTGGCCTCTCCTTTGTTATCCTGGTGGTGGGACTGGAGAGTAAGTTGTCCTCTGGAGGAGGCCTCTGTTGGGTTTTTCTAATTTTCCATTTCTTGGGCGGATTAGCAGAGATAATAAACAGGAGGCCCTGCTAGGGAAGGGGTTCCCATAGATTCATTTCCTAGCAACTGTCAAAAAAAAAAGGTGGAGTGGGTGAGTTCTGTTATTTCTCAGGGTGCCATGACTCAGTAGAGTCAGTCACCCCCCTCCAGAGGTCCTGGGAGAAAGCCACTAAGGCCTGGGGAGAAAGCAAAGACCTCAGTGAGAAAAGGGAAATGGGTCCCTCCCAGGTTCAGAGGACAGGAGTTCTGAATATTCACCCTAGAACTTAACCAATTCGCATATCCCTAACCCCAATTACCTTTCTCCTGACCAAAGGAATTTCTCCTTTATTATGGAAGCATAGAATGTCAAATTAGAACAGATTGTCAAAAATAGTAGGGACATTAGAGATTTTCTAGAGCAATCCCCTCATTTTACAGAAGAGAAATCCAAGATAGAAAATAAGGAAAAATGAATGGATGGATGGATGGATGGATTAACAAATGAATGAATGACAAAGTATTAAGAGCTACATATCAGGTGGGGCACCTAGGTAGTACAGTGGATGGAGTGCTGGCCTGGAGTCAGAAAGACTCATCTTTGTGAGTTCAAATCTAGAATCAGATTTGAACTAGCTGTATGACCCTGGACAAGTCACTTAACTCAGTTTGCCTCAGTTTCCTCATCTGTAAAATGAACTAGAGAAGGAAATAGCAAGTCACTTCAGGGTCTCTGCCAAGAAAAACCCAAGTGGGGTCACAAAGAGTTAGAGAGGACTGAAAAATAACTGAACATCATGTGCTGGGCATGGTGCTAAGAGTCAGAAAAGCCCCTGCCCTTGAGGAAGAATCTGACATTCTAATACAGACATCATCTTTAGAGATAACAGTGGTTGGAGAAGAAAATTTGGGTGTGGGGAGTCACACTTCCAAAGGGCAGAAGAATGATATGCTTTTTCCAGAAGAAAGAGTAAACAATCAATCACCCACCAGACATCTATTAAGCACCTGATATATACCCAGGCACTGGATTAAGATACAAAGATAGAAATGAATTCACCTCTGCTCTCTAGAATCTTTCAATCTATCTAGTTGGGACAGCATAAGTGTATTTAGATATAAGGGACCTAACCCATCAGTGCCTGATTGAGGGGTTAGCCCAATGGGGATATTGCAGAAAAATACCCCCAAAATATGCAAAATATGGACAAAGTAATCTTAGGGGAGAAGAAACTAGTAGCAGATCAGGCTTAGAAGAGGGTGCTTAAACTGAGTCTCATAGAACAAATGCCCTGAATTTGGAATCAGAGGAACTAGGTTCAAATCCCAGTTTTGCCATTGGCTCCCTGTGTTAACCTTAAACAAGTCACTTTTTTCCTAGGCCTCAATTTTTCCATCTGTAAAATGATAAAGTTTGACTCAGAGTCCCCTTCCAGCATGAAATCTAAGGTCCCATGGCCCTAAATTGTTACCAAACAGCTTTGAAAGTCTCCCTTCCCCAAGAAGTCTCCCAGGATGGACCACCCACTCCACATCCTGCCCTCTCTGGCCTATATAGAGAAGTGTGGCCAGGGAAGGGTGTTTTGACCTGGGAAGTCACAGAGAAGATGAAAGGAGTCATAGGGATTTTTCATATCTTTGTAAGTATCATATTTTCATTCATATCACATCTTTGAATCTTTCCAGAAGCAACGGTGCTATTGTTCTGATTACAATTGTCATAGAAGGAGAAAGTGGGAGGGGTCCTGGGACAGGGAAGGAAGGAAGAAAAGAAGGAAGGAAAGAAGGAAACATTTATTAAGTACCTACTGTGTGCCAGGCAATGGAATAAACACTTTACAAATATTTTCTCATTTAATCCTCACAATAACCCTGCGAGATGGTTTATTATCCCCATTCCAGGATGGAGGAAACTAAAGCTAAGTCCCTTGCCCAGGGTCGTGCAGTTAGTAAGTGTTTAAGGCTGGACTTGAATTCAGCCCCTCTTGACTCCAGACCTAGCATACTCTCCATTGGTGGACAGCATAAATCATGATGTGGGAAGATAGATAGATACATAAATAGATACATAGATACACAGATGCATAGACACATAGGTAGACAGATAGACAGACAGATAGACACAGACAGACAGACAGACGGACAGATGGATGGATGGATGGATGGATGGATAGATGGATGGATTAGATAGATGGATAGATGGATGGATGGATGGATGGATGGATGGATGGATGGATGGATGGATGGATGGATGGATGGATAGACAGACAGACAGATACATAGTGAGTTAGGTGATTTTGTGTTCACCATCAAAACAGCCAAAGTGCAAAACAGAGTTTCAAAGTTAAGTGCATTAGGTCCCTGATGAGAGAGGGAGATGGTCTCTGGAAGCCTGCTCTGAATGGCGTTATATCAAGTAAGGAGAAAGAGAGGCTGCATTAAGGTAGATGGCAAGGAATCCATGATAGATGGTCAGAAAATAATACTTATTCTAGCTGCTTCACACAGTACTACAGAAATGGTATATGTTGCTATTATGATTCTGTGGGATACAGAAAAAAATGCATTAGTGGATAAGAGATACTAGTTAGAGTTTCAGGACATCCACTAATTAACTGTGTGCCCTGTCTGAATGTCTGTTTCCTCCAGTGTAACATGATGACCTCTCAGGGCCAGAGGATCCCCCCTCTAGATCTGGGCTTTGTGATTCTATGATCTCTTGACTCCAGAGCTGGTAGTCTTTCCGCAAGGCCAAGCTGCTCCCCATCCACCCAGACAGGGTGGAGGTGAGGAAAGGGAACAAGGGTGCGGCTTCCCTACAGCTGTGCCAGCCAAACTGTCTGTAACTGGCCGTCGATATTTCAGAACATCCATGATTTCATCAGTGTGGGTGCTCCCTGCAGACGAAGAGCCTGCCCCCTCTCTACCTTAATAAATGGTTTTCATGAGTTAATCCGGCCCAAAATATTCATCCCTTGGTGACCAGCCCTCAGTGACGAGCATCTCCATCCTTAGCCAGGCTGGTCTTGGAATGACAGACACCCAGGCCATTGCCAGGACCATAGTCAAAGCCTTCTGAGTTTGACAGGACTAGCCAAGAGGGTGGGCTTCTCTGGTCTGGCCTTACAGAGCACAGGGTTAATTTCCTTTCACCAAGGTGAGACCTCAGAGGAGACTCTAGGGATGGAGGTGTGCTTTGGCTTAGGATAAAAGAAATGAAGGTAAAGAGAAGTGGACTCAGTCTCTATTGATCATGTGTGTGATTTCTCCCACTGTCATCAACACAATTTCCCTCATCACTCCTACAATGACCACCTCCAAGCCTTTATCAATCATGTAACTGGTCAAAAGTTTGTTCTGTTTTTGGGAAAGGAGAGGGAAAGGTAGATGGGAGAGGGAACAGACTTGCAAAGAAAATAGGGAGCCCCCATGGAGGAATTTTCTATACCAATGTAGACTGGCACCATCTTTATAGCTTACCATCTTAGAATATTGCTTCCTGGGGTCACTATGTGTTTAAGTCACTTTTCCAGGTTTAGCCATCCAGAGACTTGATCTCCGGTCTTCCTGATTTCAAGAACTCTTCTCTGTCCATCAATCCATAGTTGTTTGTCTTGCTCTATTTACTGAGTACAAAAAGTATCATGGAGCTAGCCCCACGAGAGGTCAGTGCAGTCTCTCTGGGACTTAGAGCCACCTTGGGTCTTCCGATGAGCTTAGAACCTGGAGGAGGTAACCTTCCCTGGGTCATCAAGAGAGGGAGCCCTGGTGAAGCCAGACCCTTATCTCTGCTCCTGTGTAATTCATCCTCCTTGGCTCACATCCTCCTTGATCATAGCTTGAGTCCTTTCTGAAAAACAAAAGTGACAAATCCCCATCCTACCAATACCGACTCTAAAATGTCCTTGAGAATTCAACAAATGAACTAAATTGGAACTGGACATTATCATAGAACAAATTGTCTCCTCCTGGTCATATCGATTAGTAAATGGCCAATGACAATGTATTTGGAAGATTTTACCATATTAAATAACCCCGATCTACGTGAGGTTAAAAGCTTTCAGAATAGATGTCATCTCTGTTAGCCTGTCTACCGCTGGCCAAGACCTGCTTGCCTCTCGCCCCACACGTTGTTTCTAATGCTCCTCTCTGGGGCTAGGATGGGTTCAGGGAGTCAGCAGAAGATGAGTTTACATTCCATACTCACATTCATTTACAAAAAGCAGTCATTAGCCTTACCTGCTCCTCAGTCTACAAAACATAAAATAGAAAAGAATAATATGAGAATGGTGACATCCCAGAATTATTTCTAAACTTAAAAACTGTGCTTCCTTCATAGCACAACTTCCCCACAGTAGGCACATTTAAAAAAAATGATGATATAGCCAACATTTTTATATGGCATTAAGGTTGGCAAAGTGTTTTTGTATGTTATCATTTGCTTCTCACAACAACCCTAGAAGGTTGGTACCGTTATTATCCCTAATTTACAGATGATGGAATTGAGGCTGAGAGTCAATAAATGATTCTCCTAGAGGGACACAGGTAGTAGATGACTGAGGCAGAATTTGAGCTCAGATCTCTTTGGCTCAAAAGCCAGCATTCCATTCACTATGCTCCCAGCAGCCTTGGGGCTGGGGTAGGAGGCAGGAAGCAATGTATTGCTAGTTAGAAGACCTATAGTCAGATCCCAGTTCTGCTCATTCTTAATTCCTGTATGACCTGGAACAAGACACACCTCTCTAGGCCTCAGTTTCCTCATCTTTAAATTTGAGGATTGAGCCAGGTCATCTCCATGATCCTACGGATGAATTAGGTTTATTGATCCCAAGATGAGTAACATGTCTAGGGGGTCACAATTAGCAAGGGACCTGGACCTAGTCTTCTGACTCCAAACCTGGAGTCCTGTTTTTCTACTGGAGAGGTAGAAGCTACTGGCTTTAACAGCTCCTACTCTTGTAATGGAGGTCCCAGACCTCTCTAATAGTAGGTACAATTTAAAAGTCATATATTTCATCAACCAAAGCTTTCCAGATATTGGGAGGTATAACCAATGAAATAGTGGAGGAGATGGGATATTGATGGAGGCATGCCATTTGAATCTGATATTAGAGTCTTGAAAGTGGAAGGGACTTTGGAGGGCATCTAGACCAAGTTCCCACCCAGTGTGGGGAGGTCCTCCATTCCACCCCTATGAGATGGTCATTCCTTTCTTGAACATGGGGGTTGACAAGGCTCTTGTTCTTTGCTGAGACAGTCCATTCCATTGTTGGACAGCTTTCACTGTGATAAAATTCTTCATTAGATTCCATTGCATCTATATCCTTCTAGACCAGGAGTGGGGAACCTGTGACTTTGAAGCCATATGTGGCCCTCAAGGCCCTCAAGTGTGGCCCTTTGAATCCCAAATCTGGATTCAATCAAAGGGTCATGCTTGAGGACCTAGAAGGCTACATGTGGCCTCAAGGCTGCAGGTTCCCCACCCCTGCCTAGCCCAGGGGTCCTTAACCTTTTTTGTGTCATAGACCCCTTTGGCAGTCTGGAGAAGCCCTTCTCAGAATCATGTTTTTAAATGCATAACATAAAAATACAAAGAATTACAAAGGAAACCAATTATATGGAAATATTATATATCTATATATATGTATGTGTGTGTGCATATATTTATGTGTGTACATACACACATATATGTGTATATACAGAGAGAGAGAGAGAGAGAGAGAGAGAGAGAGAGAGAGAGAGAGAGAGAGAGAGAGAGAGAGAGAGAGAGAGAGAGGAAATGTTCAGATATTATTTTAAAACAACTTCACAGACCCTAGAGTGGGAACTCCTGCTCTAGCTTATCCCAGTTGCTCCTAGACCTGCTTTTTTGGAGCCTAGCGTCATGGGAGGTCAGAGCTGGCAGGACTTCAGAAAGTACCTAGTGCTGCTCATTCCTGATTAAGCAGCAGCATCCAACCAACTGCCCCAGCTCTGCTGGAATCCCTCCGCTACAGCACAAGCTAGTTGGTTTCTCATTTAAAGAGCCCCCCCTTCTCACTAAGTCTATACCTACATTGAGCCCCAATCAGCCCATCTCTCTGGAACCCCCATCCTTTGCTCCTCAGTCTGTCCTCTGGACTCAGGCAACACGAGAGGACCACCTTTTCCACATGACAGTACATCAAATGCTTAATTAAACATGATGCTCATGTCCCTTTCTCCACGGGCACAAGGCTCGTGTTTGTCAAAATCCTTCCGGAAATAAAATGTGGTCAGAGACAGAGGGACTATGTTCTCTGCTCACCTAACTCAGGGCCATCTTACTTCTCTCTGTCTTCTATTTCCCTCTTATTGAGATTGGGGAACAGTAAGGGAGACCCACTGAGTCAGAGAGAACATGGTCTGGTTCAACCTTGATGAGTCCCTGGGGATTGGGGCTAGTTTAGAGAAATTTGGGAGTGAGGGAGAGGAGGCTTTAACTTGCTGGGATGGCTGGGCTAGCAGCCAGATTCCAGTCACTGGAGAAGAGTGTTTGCTACCCTCCCCGCTCCCTCCCCTCTAAAGCCTCCATGAACTATGTGGTTTCCTGTAGGGGGGAACTTGTGGTTATGTGGGGTTGGTGATGAGCCTCCCTCCCTGACTCCCAAGCTAGTTCCTTTCCCATTCCTTACTACAATCCATGGCGACATAGCTCTGCTCCCTCCATTCCCCTAGATTCTAAGTAGTGTCTCCAAAAACAGGAATGAATCACTTTGAGCTATCCACACATTCTCTGGCCTCCCTTGTGACTCCCAGCACTCTGGGAGATACCTGGGAGTGGGGGAAGGGGGATGAAATCAGGCTTAGGGCTCACTCTTCAGCCAGGCTCAGGGATTGATCTGTGGCCAAAGTCAGAGCCCACACCTTGACCAAGATCAGGATTCAGTTCATAACCAAGGTCAGAGCTCATTCTATGGTCAAGGTCAGGGTTTCACTCTGTGACTGTGGTCAGGGCTCACTCTGTAACCAGAATCAGGGCTGAGTTTATAATCAGGATTAGGGTTCAATCTGTGACCAAGGTCAGAGCTTTCACTCTTCAAACAAGGTCAGGACCGTGCACTCAGGTCAGGTTCTATTCATAATTAACTCTTGCCTTGACTTCATGGTAGGACTTTCTTCCCTGATCAGTTCTGCTCCCTGTTTAACCTGGCTCAGAAAGGGGTTCTGGGCTCTCGGGGTTGCAGGTGATCCTCACTCAAAGGCATCTATACTTCAAGAGTTCTGACAGGTCTAGCAGCTAACACTTCCCCTGCTCAGTCAGAGCTGATGGCCCATAAAAGCAGTAACTAGAATCCTGACACCTGAGGCCAGTTCAGTTTTGTTTCCCAAGTTGGGGAGGGGAGGAGGAGAAGCACATTCTCCATCCAAGAACTTGTCCTCATAGTCAGACCCCCAAGAGATACAGGATGACTCAGGAGACACAAAGGGAGTCAGGGTAGCCTGATACACCATGAGAGGAAGGTGAGAGTTGGGGATATCAGTCTCTAAACCCCAGACATGGATACCTGAGAAAAGCCCTTAGCTTCCCCACCTATGACTTTGCGGCAATGCCTACTGCCCTAACCTCCCTGCTCTATAGCCTCAGGGGATTTCTCTCAGCCCTAAAGTTCCTCTGCTTCCTTCCTCTTGATCTCATAACTCTATCCCCTTCCCTCAGGATTAATTTACTTCATAAGGGTACCATTTAGGGCTGGATGAGACCTTACAGATTGATTGCACGTGGTCCTCTATGCCCATTTTAAAGATAAAAAAAACTAAGGTCGGAAAGGGAAAGAAATTGAAGCCAGAAAACTTACAGCTAGTAAGTGATAGAGCTGGGATTTGAATCCTGTGATCTTTTTATATTATTACATGTGTAGATACTGCAAGGATCCATGCTTTCATCACCTAGTTCTCCTTCCATGAATGCAGATCCTTTCATTGGGATCAGCCTTTGAATATGAGCTTTCCTGACTTGCTATGGCTGAAATTGTAATCCCCAGGCCAGATAGCTCTCTGCTTGTCTGCACTCAGTTGGTTTGATTTGATATTGAGTCAACTGGTACACTGCTGGTTAGAACTTAAAAGCCTGTCTAACTTGGTAGGACCTTCCAGGGCTTTAACTCCACTGGCAACACTTTCAAGAACCCAGGCTTATCTTTGTACCATGATGAGGTGTTGAAGGAAAACTTTTTGAAGGAATATCTAGCTAAACCCAGAGTCCATAAGATGACCTGGCTGAGGGGAAGGGCAGATGGATTTCAGTGATGGGAGATGGGGTGGCAAGGAGGATGGTGGGGAAAAAAAAAAACACAGACCTAGAGATTTGCCTGTTCATTCTCAACATTAGTTTGTGGGGCAGTTCGACAAGGCCTCCGTGGGCTGTAACTGTCATGCTGTATGCCCACCAGGAGTAATAAGGATCCCCCCTCCTCCATCATCCCTATCCTTATGAACTTGCTACCCCAGCTCCAACCATCTGCCCCTTCCCCAGGGTCTGGGGGCCTCCACAAACACTGGAGCTCAGCCTCGTGGACTGAGGTCATTTCTGATCTGCAGATTCCAGATGCAAAGGGACAATTGACCCAGACTGGAGAGACCTTGGGAATGGCTGCTTGATTGGTAGATAGGAGAAAAGTGGCCTCAAAAAGCAGGAGACACCCTCTTATTGGCCCAGGGTGCAAGCTAGAGGTGAGCAGACACAGCCCCTGTCCTCAGATAACTTGGGGTTTTACCATGTTACCAGACCATGAAAGCCAGGATCAGGTTTCTTCCTTCTCCCTCTGCATCCCTCTTCCTCCAGTGCCCAGTCTGGCAATGCCCTGAGCTCTTCCCTACCCGCCCCCCCAGAGGCTTGTACCCTGCTGACAGGACCCCTGCCCTCTAACTGACCTTCCTGCCACTGCCAAGTTGTTGAGCGACTGCTGAGCCCTGAACCACGGGGCTGGGCCCTGAGGTACCCCTTTCCCTCCCCTCCCCTTCCTAGCAGGCACAACAAGGTTCCTCCGTGTGGTTGAAGAAACCTGATCCTCATCAGGCTCCAGGCCAGCAGCCTCATCTTGTGGGCCTTGTCCTCTAACAACTGGACCACCCAGTCGCCTACCTTATGCAGGTTGGATTGAGCCCCTCTCCAGGGAGATGTCAATCATGAGACTGGCTGCATGTACCTGGGGCTGGGACCAAAGAGCCCTGGGGAACCAGAGCTCAGCTTTCCCTAGACAGGATGTACTGGGGCTCCACCCACCAGGTTATTAACCAGTTATTTCTAGTTAGAAATGGGTTTTCCATGTGGGAACATACGCAAACACTGACAGGCAAGCTCCTTCAGATTTACACTCAGAGATATACACACAGGACAACTCCCACCTGGACTCAAGAACATGCAAACACTCTGATTTGCAAACACACACTGATCTGCCAACAAACATTAAACAAATAACAGTCATACAAAAGAACAAAGATCCAAATGCAAGGACTACAAAGAAATATACACACATTCAGATATATAAAGTGAACAGATAAATAGGCATGGACACAGAACATATACAAGCCCACCACAATACATCAATGTATAGAGGCACGTATCCAGTGCACTAACATGTAAAGTCACTGATGGGCTCGTGTACACTTGAATACAACACCATATAGAGATACATACAAGAAACACACAGGTGAGGCCGGAACAAACCTGGATATCCCTATATGTGGACACAGGCACAGAAAAGATACATGTACAGATACACAATAAGTAGTTTCATCCCTGCATACACACATATGTACAGATACATGCAAGAACACATATTCCCACATGAACATACAAGTAGATGTATTTGTAGATGGTCATAATTATGAACACAATCATACAGAGTGTTCAGTTGTTTCAGTCATGTCCAACTTTTCATGACCCATTTGGGATTTCCTTGATAAAGATACTGGAGAATTTTGCCATTTCCTTCTCTGGCTCATTTTACAGATGAAGAAACTGGGGAAAGCAGGGTTAAGTGACTTACCCTGGGTCCCACAGCAAGTAAGTGTCTGAGGCGAGATTTGAACTCGTCTTCCCTGTTTTCAGGTCTAGCATTCTACCCCTTGAGCCACCTAGGTTGTTATCTTAACTCAATTGATCCTCATAACAACAGTGTACTGCAGTGAAAAAAGGGCTAACTCTGGATTTGGAGGTTTATATATGACCCTGATGCTTACTATATGATATGACTAGAGCTAGTAGTCCCTTTCCTTCTCTGTAAAATGAGGAATTTAAATTAAATGACCTTTGAGATCCTTTCTAGACATTAATCTGCTATGAAGGAGTAGAGCCAAGGAAGGACAGTGCTTTGTTCAAGTAGAGTCAGAACTAGAACCTGGCTCTCCTGATTTCTAGCCCTGGTCTTTCTCTACATTAGGCTGCCTCTCCCAAGTGGGAAGAGATAAGGATTGGAGGAGGAAGATAAGGAGAATTGGATGGTTAGCGAAAGAGAAGATTGAGAAAGAGAATCCTTCATTTTATAAATGAACAACTTGAACTCAGAAAAATACTTGACCCTTCTTATTCAACACTTTTTATGTGGATAGAATAAAGATTATATAAATAATAGACTTATGAAACTTCTGATAACCTAAGGTTAGAAAAGAGACAACATATTGGAAGAAAGAGATAGAATCTAGAAAGTTATTAGCAGGTTGGAATGACAGGCCAGACACAAAAAGTTAAATGTATCAAGGATAAAGGTAAACACTTTGCTTGGATTTTTAAAAAATCGATCACACAAGCACAGAAGGAGAGAGACAGGAGGAGGCAGCAGGTCATGTGGGAAAATATGGAATTCTTAGTGGACTTAAGGGTCAGCAATGTAACCTGGTCACCAAACTAGCTTGCCTTAGATTGCATTCATACAGAAGGTGGCATCGGCTTCCTGATGTCCAACTTTCACTTAATGTCATTAATTGTCAGTGTTGTGATTTTGGCTGACACCATGATATAGAGGGCAATTATTGGAAGAAAATCATAAATGGAAATTCTGTTCCTGGAATATAATTCCTGCAGAAGGCTGGCAAGGACCTGGAATGAATAAACTGGGAGAGGGAAGAGGAAGCAGCCTTGGAGAAAGCTGAACGGAGCACATGAAGCCAAGCAAATAAAATCTTCCATTTTCCAGAAAGCCTTCCCCAACTCCTCTTAATTCCAGTGCCTTCCCTCTGTTAATTATTTCCTATTTCTCCTGTATTCACCTTGTTTTGTATGTATTTGTCTATGCATTGTCTGTCCCATTAGACTGTAAGGTCTTTGAAGACAGGTACTTCTTTTGCCTCTTTTCATGTTCCCAGAGTAGTGCCTGGCATATAGTAGGCACTTAATAAATGTTTATCGATTGGTTGAGGGATAGGCAAGAGAAGGCAGCACAGTGAGCATCAATCATAGCTCACATTTCCTTACAGCTTTGAGGTAGGTGGTACAAATTTTGATATCCCCACTTTACAGATGAGAAAACTGAGGCTTAGTTTTTACTTTGCTTATGACTTTTCTGAAGTCATATAACCAACAAATGGGAGAGATAGAACTCAGCCTAGGTTTCCTAGTGATCCTAGTCCTGTGCTCTAACCACTCTGGCATGATGGGGGTTGGGACAGCTGTATGAGAGCTATGCCAGAGTCCCCCTGTCCTCTGCCCTAGTCAGACAACATCTATGGGGTCCAGTTCTGAGCACCACCTTCTAGGAAAGATGTATGATGGTACAAAAAGAGCCATCAGAAGACCTTGGTTCAAATCCCAGCTCTACCATTTCTGGCAGTGTGACCCTGAAGAAATCAGTTATCCTCCGGGCCTTGGTTTCCTCATCTATAAAAAGGAGGAAGTTGAACTAAGTGACTACTAAGGTTCCTTATAGCTCAAATCTATGATCCTAAGGTGGAATGTGTCCAGAGAATGTAGTTCAGTGGAAAGAGCATGCTTGCTACCCCATGACCTTGAACCTCTCTAGACCTCAGTTTCCTCATCCGTAAAATAAGCCTTTGAGGTCTTTTCTAGATTTATGGTCCTGTGTAGGGTCAACCAGGACTAAAAGTCATGCCACGTGGAGATCGGGGAATGAGGAATGTTCAGGGACATGATAGTTGTTTCTAAAGGGCTCATGGGTGGAAGAATGATTAGAATTGTTTTTCTTGGCCTCAGAGCAACAGAGGGAACTTGAAGGCAGCCGTAGTTCAGCTGAACATAAAGAAAAACATCCTAACCATGAAAGCGGTTCCACAGCGAAATGAGCTACCTCTGGAGCTTGTGAGTTCTCCATCATTGGAAGTCTTTGAGTAGAAGTAGAATGGTCATCTGAGAGTGGCTTACTGAGTGGCTCTGAAGTCCCTTCCAGCTCCAAAGAAGCTGAGATTTCTCATCTATGAGTCACCCTATAATGCTCCCCAACCTGGGACTAGACTGTGCCCCAATAGAGAAAGTTACTGGGGACACACTAGACCTCCTGGTTCACTTGCAAGTCCAGGCAGATTCCTCCAGGGGTAGCCTTTGACCTGCTGTTCCTGGCTGCCTCCTCCTCCCTCTCAGTCTCACTTCAAGGGCCAGGAGATGAAAGCAGCCTGCCAAAAGCATTCTGCAGTCCCTATGGGCCACAGCAAGGCTAGAGGGAAGCTGACGCAGCAAAATATTTTCCCAATGAAAATTGGGATCAGATGTTCTTTGTCTGGGCCCAGCTTCTGGTTCTTGAAGAGCAGGGCTGACCCTTGGATGAGCTGCTACACCCAAACCTGCTTCTTCTCCCTACCTGTTTCCTCCCACTCCTCTCCTGCCAGTCTATGTGTGGCCTCCCTTCCAGGCCCTCCTCCAGGAAGTCCTCCAGATTAACTCAATCATACTTTCTCTGAACGAGAAGATAAAACCCCTTGTCTGATGGGAAAAGTGACCTTACCTAACCTACTCTGGAAAGGGAAGCAGTCCCTGTTACCAGGGAAGCCCTAATCTGATAGGGAAGCACATCCACCTCCAAGGACATTTGTGTCTGAGCAGAGTCTTGTCTTCAAGAGCCCCACTAACTATAGGACCCTGGACAAGTTACTTCCTTTCTCTGGGCTTCAGTTTCTTTATTTGTAAGATGAGGAATTGGACTCTGGCTTATAAGGTACTTTCCAGGACTATGATGTTATGATCCTATGAATGCTTATTATGTTCAGTAGAAAGAATGTGGTCTTAGGAGACCTGCCATTAACTCCTTGGGCTAATCCCTTCACTTTCCTGGGAAATGGGAATCAGGGTGATTCATTTATTTTTTAAAAAGCATTCTTCTTGAAGTCAGGAGAATCATATTCCATTTCTTATCCCTGAAACTTACCAAATGGGGACACTGGGGAAGTGAATTCTTCTCTCAGACTCAGTTTCTTCATTGGAAGAATGGAGACACTCACATTTGTCTTATCTGTCTTACAGGGCTGTTGGGAGGAAAGTGATTCCTACATCTAAAGGGCTAGAGAAATATCATTTGTTATTATTATCCCTCTAGAACAGATCTTTATCCTAAACTCTTGGGTCATCTCTCATATTGTCATCATTGCAGTAGAAGAGGAGGGAGGAAGGTTTGGAGGAGAAAGGTTTTCACTTTTGAGTTGTGTTACTCAAGAACATACTTCTAGAGTGTATTAGTATGTGGAACCAGTACGAGAAACAAAAATTTCAAGGAAAGTGGGAAGAGTACAGGATTTGGAGTCAGAAACCTGGGTTAGAATTCCTCCCCTGTCCCTTGCCAATTGTGTGACTTTGTGAAAGTCATTTCATTCATTCATTCATTCCTTCATTTGTTCATCCATCCATCCATCCACTCATCCATCCATTCATTTATTATGTCAGTCATTAATTTTCCCATTCTGGATTCACATTCCAATTCTGATACTTAATACATGTGTGACTTGAGGCAAGTGACCTACTTTCACTGAATCTCAGTTTCCTTGGCTCTAAAATGAAGTGATTCCTCTGAATTGTTCCTACAATTCCTTCCCACTCTATATCCTACAATCCTATTAATTTATGAGCTTATTCAACCCCTACTATGGGCCAGGCCCTGTTAAGATACAAAGACAAAAACAAAATAGCTCTAAGCTTCCAGGGACTTCCATTTCATTGGCGGTAGGAGGAGAGGAAAGAAAGGGGCCAAGGGGGTGGAGAATGACACATTTGACCCTGAGTCAATACAAGATACATACCAAGTCATTTGTCTGAGTAGTGGGAAAAAGTAGTAACAGTGGAAGAAAGAAAGTAATCAAGCATTTATTAAGCACCTACTATGTGCCAGGCGCCATTTTTAGAAAAACATTTCTTTTGATCCTCACAACAACCCTTATATTAATATCCCCATTTTACAGGTGAGAGAACTGAGACAGGTAGAGCTTCAATGACTTGCCAAGCAAGGGTCAAACAGCTAGTAAGTGTCAGAGGCTGAATTTGAACCCAGGTCTTCCTGACTCCATGCCCATCATTCTATCATTGGGCTGCCTAGCTGCCTTGAGTTGGGGGGTGGAGAGGGGAGGAGACTTAGTCATAACATCTTGAACAGGAGGTAGCAGTTGAGCCAGCCAAGTTAAAGGGGGCAGTCTGTACAAAGGTACAAAAGCTTTGTGCGTTTGGAGGGAATGTCATGTTCAAGGAAAGCTAAGCAGACTATTCTGGCTACAGCGCAAAGCAACATGCAGTCAGTTCAGAAAGACTATTGGAAGTCAGACCACTGATGCCAAATAGAGGCATCTATATAAGCTTGGGGGGTGGGGGGGATGGTAAGGACTGTGTTTCTGCAATATCAGTTTGGCAGCTGTTTGAAGGACTGATTAGAAAGGAGGGAAATTGCAGACAGAGAGACCAATGATGTTAGCTTAGAGCTATAGGTTAGGAAGCAAGTCATGGTTGAAGGGATGTGGTTTGAATGGTTAGAGCTTGGAAGGACCTTGGATGTCACGTAGTCCAGATACCTAATGAGGAAGGGCTCTGTCCAAAGTCACACCACTGGCAAATTAGCAGAGGTGTCACTTGAACCTAGGACGGGGATCTGAACAAATGGATAGATTGGTGAGTTACTGAAGACATGAATGTATTATTAGATGGATGAATCCTCATGACCATAGAAATGAATGTATAACTTGACTGACTAATATATTCTTGAATGATTATCAACCAATCAGTCAGTCAATAAGTATTTAGGAAGCACTCATGCTTTGACAGGCACTGGGTTAGACGCTGGATATGAACAAATGGATGGATGGACAAATTGATGATTTAATATGTATCTGCAGGCATGAATGTATTAAAATGGATAGAGCAGTGGAAGAGTTGAAGCATAGACTAATTGACTTGTTATTTAACAACTTATTTTTAGAAACTATTTACTTTGGAGACAATTTCCTGCTTGGCAACTACAATTCATAAGATTTGAAGCCTAGTGGTTAGGATGAGGCATAGCAGAAAATCAATAAAATAAAAGAAGCATCCTTTCCTTGATGAAAATGGCCCCCAATCCAAATCCTTTCCAAAATGTCCAATTTCTCCTTTCTGCCTTAGCATTTATTTCTTTAGGATTAAAAGATTTAATGTCCATATATCATATCTTTTCTTAATCTCTCTTTCTTTCTCTCTCTCTGATTCTGTCTCTCTGTCATACACACACTCACACACACACACATAAACACAATGTATAGAATAGTTAATTAATGAAAAAGCGTTTGTGAAGTACTTACTACAAACTGATAAATGTGCTCAGCTCTGAGGAGAAAAGCAAGACAGTTATTGCTCACATTCGAACTGGGGGGGGCATGGAGAATATACGGAGATTTAAATGTAAGGGTGATCCTAAGGCCCAGAGGTCTTTACAATGCATAAGCCAGTCAGCTGGCATTGAGTGGAGGTCTGGAGGGTCACAGCAATGCAATGGTCCTCAGGGCTTAGTAGCAGGGCAGATGATAAAGTCTGGTGGTCCTCCAACCTGAGTGAATGAAAAGACAGGTGAAAAGGGGAATGGGAGCTAGAAGAAAGAGAAACAGAGAGGAGAAAAACACAACAAAGAATAAGAGAAAGAAATGACACAAAGGAAAAAACAGAAGAAAGAAAGCAGAAGCAGATGTTTTTAAGAAAGCACACACAGAAAGAAGAAAGAATAGAAAGAGACGAGAGACAGTAAGAAGCAAGGAAAGAGATGGAGAGAGGAGGAGTGAGGAGGGGGAAGTGGAAGAGGGATTTGATCCAATTTTTAAACTTGTAAATTTAAAACAAACAGCTGGATCAGTGGGGAAAAACATCTGTTCAGCAAGTTTCCCTAGCTTCACTTGGGAGATTCTTGATGCTTAAAGATTAAAAGTCTCTAGGTTCAGTTTCTTTGTTGAGGCCAAGAATGCAGGAACCCTGGGGACAAGCTAGTCCCAGAAGGAAAGCAGCCCAAGGCTTCCCCCTCTGAGGATCTCCAGAAATTGTCTCTTCTGTGTGTCTAAATGAAGACAATACATGAGTCGCTTGAAGGAGACACAAAAGGAGGGAGGGAGGGTAGAAGGAAGACTCCCTTTGGTTGGACAGACACAGGGACAGAATTCCAGATGAGGGCTATAGGACTTGGGAAGGAAGAGCTTTGGGGTAAAGGGCCCTTTTCTGTCCCCTGCTGGGGGATGAGAGGTGTCCAAAGGCTGTTGAGCACCGAGCACTTGGAGGTGTGTGGGGATGGGGACCTAATCCCAGCTGATATCAACCTGGAGTAGGAACATGGAGGGGTTCCCTCAGAAGCAGTGGGCCAGTCTGAGTTCTGTTACCCATGATATCCCACTCTGGACTCCTATTTCTTGCCTTGTAAAATGGAGAAGCTGGACTAGGTGCTCCTCCAAGGTTCCCCTGACCCTTCACTTCTGAGACACTGCAGCCTCCACCCAAATTATGCAGTACCAAAACTCAAAGTGAATACTCCAACCCTTGCCCCTCCTCATAGGGCCTGCCTACCACGAGGCAAAGCAGATCACTTGCCAACTGTCACCCCAAGAAAATTGTACCTGCCCTTTGGGTTTATGCCTTGGTAATTAAACAGAAGGGCAATGCCCAACAAGCATTTATCAGCCATTTGTAGGGCCTGGCCTTTAAGTACCCCTTAACAAAAGGGAACTGACATGAAATTAAATTATTCGAATTGACACCTTGAGAAGATGAATTGTGAGAGATCAATGGAGAGCTAAGGAAGAGCAGCTGTGGCTAAGGAAAGATGAGCATTTTGATGGGGAAAAGTGCAGGAAAAGAAGAGGAAGAGGTTAGTAGAATGGCTTAAGGTAAAGAGACTTGAACCTGAAGCCAGGAGACCTGGCTGTGGGACCCTAGCTAATTTAGCACATTTGTTTGGATCTGAGTTTCCCTGTCTACAAAATGGGAGGGTAAGGGTACCTGTACCATCTCCTTCACCCGACTGCAGTGAGCAAAGTGCTTTATAAAACCTTGTACCTACAGAAAAGTGAGATATTTTTATTTGGCTCCTCAAACAGCATTAATTCAGCCCCTGTGCCTATGGAAGGCTGCCCTAGATCCCTGGAGCATCACCTAGGAAAGATAGGTTCAGATGTGGCATTGTAGGGAGCAAAGTCAGGACTTAGAGTCATTTCATTCAGAGACTCTGTTGCCTTCGGAGCCCAGTTCAGGGCACTGGATTTAGGAACAGAGATGTAGGTTAAAATCCCAGGCTTGGCAATGACATTCTCCATGATACAGAGAGATTTCTATCACTTCCCAGCAACTCAGCCCCTCCACCTCTGTAAAATGAAAGAGGTGTGCTGAATCCAGCGGTTCAAAGGTCTACTGGTAAATGTTTTACAAGAGACTTTTGGGAAAAAAATGTATTCACGACACACTTTTCAACTTAATTTGTGTTATTATAATTTTCTCCAATATTTCTTAAGTCTAGACAATTAGCAAAGCAATAAATCAAGACCTGACGTGTAACATTTGCCAATTTCTGGAAGTATAAATTCTCACACTGAAAACTGAATAATTGAAAGTTAGTTCTAACTGGCTCCCAAAAAACCCTTGCATGGATCCCTTTGGCAATTTGCTGAAGCCTACCGACGCCTTCTCGGAATAATTTTTTAAAATCACAATCAAAGGAAATGTTAAATTATTAATTATTAAATTATGTTAAATTATTAATTCGGTTAGAGCTTAGTGAAAATAAAGATGCATTTTTTTAACCTAACCAAGTTCATTGGACCCCCTGCAATTTTTCCATGCTCAAGAATTCTTGGGGTAAATGATCTCAAAGGTTTTGTTTGTTTTCCAGCTTAGGAACCCCACAGACTCTTCCCTGAGTGCTTGAATGGCGGTCCATCTTGCTCTTTCCTCAGAACTCCGGAGCCACCTGTACTATGAACCACCCTTAGTTTTGATATGCCTACAAGTAAGGATTCAGTTGGCTCCCTGCTCCTGTATGCCTCCAATCTTTTCAGCTAAACCTACTTAACTCCCCCACGCATAGGTTCACTCTTTTTATCTTAAAATCAAAGTATATAAGGAGCTCAGGAGCATTAGTTTAATATCAACTGAATCCTGTTGGTAGCACCACATTCACCTTGGACCCTGGTTCCAGCAACAGGTTTCTGTCTTGTCCTCGTAAGTATCCTGGTCAAGTTCCTATCTTGTCTGCTAATGGGCTAAGTCATAGAATCATAGAATTTCAGAGTCAGAAGTAACATCGGAGGGTGACCTAAGAATAATAATATAGCACTTTTTATTTTTCCAAGTGTCTTACCTGTGCAATCTCATTTAAACAGGAATCACTTCCACAATATCCTCCACAATTGATCATCCAGACATGCCTGAAGATTTCCAAGAGTAACCAGAAACCACTACATCTCAGAGGAGTCCATTACCCTTTGAAATGGCTCTAATCATTAGAAGTTGGTGTTTTTTAATTTATTCAAAGGGATCCAGTGCTCCCTCCCCACCTCCTACCTTTAGAACACCAAGTCAGCCCTTGAAATCCTTGAAGAGAGCAAGCCAGGTCTGTCTCCCACTAAATAAGCCTTCTTTTCTCCAAGCTCCATCTTCCAACTGATTTTCTTGGGTAAGAGTCAACATTTTGTGTAGACTGAGGGTAAATCCCTCTGTTTGCCTGCTTCCCTGCCATTCAGGTGGAGGGCAGGAGTTTGCCTCCCCTTGCTCTTAGAGCCTGGTTTCCAGGGCTCTCACCATCCTGCTTGTGCTCAAGAGGGTCTGTGTCCAGCCCAAAAGTCAGGACCCCAAACTGGCCCTGAGGTTCCAGCTTTGGTCCTTCCAAGGAAGGACCCAGTGACATATTTGCAGCTTTTTGATGCTGTAATGTTGTCACACTGTGGTATGTGGTCCCCTTGAAGAGACTAATAAGATCCAGTCCCTGTTCTGATAGAGGTCCCAGGCTTGTAGTGGACATGGGACACTCACAAATAGCTATAGTGCACAGCTAGTAGATGATTACTGCTATAAGAGTCTAAAAAAGGCCATTGGGGGATTCAGAGGCAAGGGAAATCAGTTTTGATGGGGAAAATGAGAGAAGGTCTTGGGGAAGTAGCATCTGAACTGGGCCTTGAAGGAGAGGTGAATTTTGACAAAGCAAGCATTTATTAAGTAACTGCTACTTTCCAAGAACTAGTCTGAAAAGACAAAAAAAGGAAAGAGAAAGAAAGGAAAGAAGGAAGGAAGGAAGGAAGACAGAAAGAAAGAAAGAAAGAAAGAAAGAAAGAAAGAAAGAAAGAAAGAAAGAAAGAAAGAAAGAAAGAAAGAAAGAAAGAAAGAAAGAAAGAAAGAAAAAGAAAGAAGGAAGGAAGGAAGGAAGGAAGGAAGGAAGGAAGGAAGGAAGGAAGGAAGGAAGGAAGGAAGGGAGAGAGGGAGGGAGTCAGGGAGGGAGGGAGGAAGGAAGGGAGGAAGGAAGGGAGGGAGGGAGGAAGGAAGGGAGGAAGGAAGGAAGGAAGGAAGGAAGGAAGGAAGGAAGGAAGGAAGGAAGGAAGGAAGGAAGGAAGAAGAGCTCAGCTTTTGTTAGGACAGGATTATTTAAATACAAGTAGGATTTGTCTGACACAGGTGCGTAGCAACAGTAGAACAGTGAAAAGCATCCTGGTTCTGAAGTCAAAGACCTGAGTTAAAATTTTACCTCTGACCCTCCTTGTGGGATCTTGGGGAGGGGGCTTCTCTCCCTATGGATCACCATTCTGTCATCTGTAAAATGAGGTACCTCCTATAAATGGCCCTGAGGTCCATTCCAGCCCTCCATTTATGATGCTGTGGCCCATCACACTCCAGTGCCCCCATTGGCAGGGCAGCCATTCCCTGGGAGTCCCAAGTGGCTGAGTTACAACCCTGAGCCCAAGACTGGTTTATCAGGCTAGCAGTACTAAATGCCAGGAAATAGTAGGTAAATCACATCTGGCCCCCAGACACCATTTGAAAAGACTCTCCAAACCACATCCTCACCTCACTCCACCCAGTTAACTGGGGCTACAGCTAAATGCTGTATGTATTCTCCTGTCTGTCACCCATCTCCATGTCTTCCCCAGAAAGCACAGCCATATGAAACAATAACTTCTATTTATCTATGAACACATTAGTCCCTCTATTTTCCTACCTACCTATCTATAACTCTGTCCACTAATATATTCAAGGGCACTTGTGTGAATCTGTCCTATTCATACTTTCTCAGCTGAGTTCCCAGACATTCTGCCGCATGGATTGGAATCCTGGGACTAAGACTAGCCACCTTGTGAGCATTCGATTAACAAGCAGTATGGCAGAGCAGAAAGTGCATGAGTCAGAAGTCCTGGCTCTGGCATTGACCACATATGTGACCTTAGGCAAGTCACTTAACCTCTGAGAGACTTAGTGAAGTGTCAGATACATGATCTCCATGCCTCCAAGCTCTGAAATTCTATTTACCATTTTAATCCTTGAAATTTTCTTTAAAATCTAACCATTGATGCATCTATTTTTAACACTTATTTGGTCATCAGTCTTTCTCTTATTTCTACTTATCAATATGTCTCTAGCGCTCTCTCTAATTTACTATCTGTCATCTGTACTTCTGTCCATGTGCTTCTCTTTATCCCTGTCTGAATTTCTCTACCTTTGCATATAGCTATCTCTCTGTCTCGTTCTCTAAATTTCTTTCATCCTTCCTGTTTCTCTCCATCTGTCTTTCTGTATTTCTATCTATATCCCTATTTTTCTGTCTGCATCTGTCTCTATATCTGTCTATATCTTTCTGTAAATTTCTCTTTCCTTGTTTTTTCCTTCCTTCCCCTTTCCTTCCTTGCTCTCCCCCTTCCTTTCTTTATTTCCTTCTTTCTCCCTCCCTTTCTCTCTCTTTTTCTCTTCCTTTCTTCCTGCCATATCTATCTATCTATCTATCTATCTATCTATCTATCTATCTATCTATCTATCTATCGTCTCAAAGAAAGAGTGTGCTGTAGTGAAAAGAGCAATGGATTTGGAATGAGATGACCTAGATTTGAATCACAGCTTTGTTATTTACTGTGTGTGGGACCTTAGGGAAGTCATTTAACCTCTATGGACCTCAGTTTCCCCATCTGTAAAATGTTGGATTAGAAAATCTCTATGGTCCCTTCCAGCTCTAAATTTTATATCACAGGATCTGTGGTCTGTCTTTTAACTGTCTAAAGCCACCTCCTCCAGGGAGCTCTCCCCAGGACAGAGACAGAGATAGCTAGAGAGAGAGAGAAATAAAGAGAGACACACACACAGACACACACACATATACATATATAATACATATATATATACATACATGTATAATATACATATGTATATATACAGGCAGGCCTAAAAAGGTCCTGAGCATACATGATCTTGTTTTGATAGTTCACCATTTATTTTCAATGGGTATTATAACTATTTCTCAAAGTACATTAGGATCAATAAGTCTCAGAGCTGGGACTTGATTCCAAAAGTCTTCTCTCTCAGACCCTTGTCCTTCCCATGTTGGATCCATGGAGTTCTTACACATAGGTGCAAACTCCTTTTGTACACTTTTAAACATTCTCCCAATGACTTCTTAGTCAACAAAGATTTAATTTTCTTCAAAATGCTTTTTGTGGGACTGGGCCCATCTTGCCTTCCCATTCTTTGAATACTAGTCATTTGGAAACATGGCAGCCACAGTAAGAGAAGTTCTGATTATTTCCTTCCTTAGCTCAGTAAAATGAGATAGAATGCCCGGTAACAGACCATCAGTTGACAAATTCTAATTGGGCACTTGCTATGTGTGCTGAGAGCTAACCCTCTCCCTAGGTCCTTGGGGTTGAGGGGGCGAGAAACAGGTCATTTTATTGGCCTAGAGCAGCTCCCAGCCTAGAAAGGAAAGCAAGATATGGCACAGATGACTGTGGTACCAGACAGGGTATGATGAGGGAATACACACACACACACACACACACACACACACACACACACATATATATACATTATACACATACTATACATACATGTTACCTTTCTTGAAAACATAAACTTCTTGAAAGTATGAATTGTTTAATTTTCTAATCCCTAACATGTAAAATAGTGCTTTGCATATATACAGGTGATTAACGAATGTTTGTTGAATGATCAAAACACATTTAATAATATAGAAGTTGAAGACAGAGGGATTTCTTTTGCATTGGGGGTAGTGGAAAGAGCTCTAACCCTGGAGTCAAAAGAACTCTTTCTGCCACTTGCTGTGTGACCTCTGGCAAGTGACTTTACCCTTCTGATCCTTAGCTGACTCATCTGCGCAATGGGGATAACACTTTTTGAATTTTTACCTTATAGGAGAGAGTTGTTGTGGGGAAATTGCTTTGGGGAGTGTGAAAAGTTAAAAAGACATAATCTTACCAAAATGACTCCTGTAAATCAGAGAATACTTCATAAAGATGGTGCTTGAGCTACACCTGGAAGACAGGGTAAGAGTTCAATGAATGGAAAGGGAAAGGCTTGAGCAAAGTGACAGAGGCAGGAAAATGCTGGATATGTTCAAGGAATAGGGAGTAGGCAGTTTAGTTAGCACAGAGGTCACATAGATTAAAACAAATAGCAAGAAATAAAGCTAGAAAAATAGCTTGGGACCTGTGATGGAAGGCTTTGAATGGTAGGCTAAGGACTTTGGACTTTTTTATCCAGTTGATATCTAGGTCACAGAGATGAGCTCTTGAAAATTTTTCCAGAAAAGGAGTGATATGAGTCAAGTTCTGCATTAAGAGATTAGTCAAAGAGATTAGAGGAGGGAGAACCTAGAGGCAGGGAGACAGGAGGTGATGACCATTATTCAATTGAGAAGTAAGGAAGGCCTAAACTGGGTGACAGCAAAAGAGAGAAGAGGATGAAGGTAGGAGGTCTTAGAGAAACCTTATTATACATGACTTGGAAACTGATTGGATATAGAGACAAAAAACAAACCATTCCGCTCTCCTGTAATGAACCTCTCAATGCTTAGCCAGACTGGTCCTTAGAACACAGACCACCACCAGGCTCATATCCAGACACTTTATGGATTTGTTAGGACCTGCTTAACAGAGGCCTTGAACTCCAATGTTAAAATCTTTAGCAACTTACATTTACTTCCAGAAGAAGAGGAAGATAATTACAGATTGATAAGAAAGCTCATCAAACATTTACCATCACTAGTGAATGGCAAACCAGCCACTTTTCTGGAACATCATTGAGGTGCAATTGAACCAAGTTAAGAAAGAATTGAAAAAATGGTATAATTTCTGCCTCCTGAGATTTCTGGGACCCAGTCCCCTTTCTATATCCCTCCTTAGTTCTGTGACTCTCTGTGGTTTTTTAATTAGGAATCGTATTCAAACAATAAGTCCTGTGGGTGTGTTCTCCGGGGGAGTGAAATTCTTCAGGGGTTGTTTGTGTAAGCATCACATGAGGTAAACTAAGGAGTAAGCTAAAACTCAGTCCACCTCATGTCAATTAGAATTCATCTTTGAGAAGCTTCAGCTCCAGGCTCTTGGCTAGCCACCTGAAGGCATTTTTCAAAGTCATTCAACCTATCTAATTAAAGTAGCAGGAGCAGGGAAAAGCAGAGAATCTGCATATTAGGACTTAGTTTGCTATGTAAACATGTTCTTTGAAAGAGTAAAAGAGTCCCCAGAAGGGAAGTCACAAATATAGGGAGTCAGAGCAGAGGAGGACTTAGCAACAGAATAGGCAAAGATGATGGTGCTAACAAGATTACTAGACTCATGTGGAAGACATAGGAGTGCCTCAGACAAGAGAAATCAGTATCATCTCTCCAAAGTCTTCTCTTCTCCAAGTTAATAATTTTCAGTTCTTCTAACCAATCCTTACAGAGTGTAATATGGAGCAGTGGTATCAATCTCAAATAGAAACAAGGCCACTTAATTGTAAATAAGGGATCCTTATGTTGACTTAGGTTTGAGATGTCATATTATCTATGTTTTATGGTATTGTATTTATTTTATTAAATATTTCCCAATGACATTTTAATGTGGTTCACACCACTCTTGGGAGTGTTAGGGGTGGCATGGGGGCCTGGGCTTCATGTTTGATGCATCTGATCTAAAGAACCTTCACCAAATTAACTGCTCTACTCTGGATGCTATCCAGCTGATCAATGTTCCCCTTAAATATAATGCCCACCTTAACCTATCTGAATCTTTTACATACATGAATTACCATTAAGAAAGTTGAAGATTTCTCCGTAAGTATGACCAAGGAAAACCAGAGGGAGAAAAGAGAAACCCTTTAGTGGAGGAAGACAATTTATTTTCCCGAAAATGTTTATATTTCTTTAAATCTTTCTCTGAATGGTATATCTCTTCCTTGCAAATACTAATCTAAGGTATGTTAACAGTTAATAAAAATAACAGCTAACTCTGTATGGTGATTTGTGGTTTGCAAAACACACGCACCATATTTGACTTTCACAGTAACCCTGGGAGATCAGTGCTATTTGTTGCTCACATTTTACAGATGCAGAAACTGAGGTTCAAAGAGTTTACATGACTTGCCTAGGGATAATACAACTAGTATCAGAAGGAATATTCAAACCCGAGGTGTCCATATTGCAAGTCAGCTACGTTGCATTGTACCATAGCTTAATAACTGATACTCATTATAGTCTACTCTTTCAACTTACTCACAGGTTGGGTTCCTTGAGGGACAGCTACCTCAGGTTAAAACTACTCCATGTGTCTTTACTACTAAAACTCTAACTTAAGACCTAGCACAAAAGTTGGCTTAAAACTTAACATCAAAAAGCTAAGATCTTGGCAGTTGGTCCCACTACTTCCTGGCAAATAGAAGAAATGAAAGCAATATCAAATTTGATGTTCTTGGGCTCAAAGATCACTGCAGACAGCAACTGTAGTTGTGAAATTACAAGACACATGTTCCTCAAAAGGAAAACTATGGCAAATCTGGGCCACATTCTAAAAAGCAGAGATGTCACCTTGCTGGCAAAGGTCCATAGAGTCAAAGCTCTGGTTTTTTCAGTAGCAACATATGGCTGTGAAAACTGGACTATTAGGGAAACTGAGCATCGCAGGATCAACATTTTCCATTTGTTGTTCTGGAGAAGACTTTTGAAAGTCCCTTGGACAACAAGGATATCAAATCAGTCAATACTTAAAGAAATTAATTCAGGTCATTCACTGGCAGGTCAAATGCTAAAGCTGAAGCTTAAATACTTTAGCCATATAATGAGAAGACAGGATTCATTGGAAAAGACCCTGATATTAGGAAAGACTGAAGGCAAAAGGAAAAGAATGGCAGAGGATGAGATGGATAGATAATGTCATGGAAATAACAAACATGAAGTTGGACAGACTTTGAGAGACAATGGAGAATATAAGGGTCTGGTGTGCTATGGTCCACAGGGTCATGAAGAGGCAGACACAACTGAACCACAAAATCGCTATTGGCTATGATATGGCACCATCAGACCAATAGTAACAAAACATTCTGCAGCCTAAATCTGGCCTAGATGCTCCCACATTGCCATGCAATGTGGGTAGAAAGAGTGGGCCCTGCATAGAAAATCATCCTAGCAGGACATCTCACGTGTAGGGAATGTATATGATCCAGATAGTTCACGTTTGTCACTTCAGAGCCCTGTTTCCCATCCCTCCTCATGCTTCTCTCCTCTGCTAGGCAGGTTCTCCAGACATCCAGGGCTAGCTCTCCACTCAACTCACAGAGGTCAAAATCTTCAGAATTGTCTCCTCTCTTCAATCCTAGGGCCTTATCCCTCTTGGGTACAGGCTGCCCTAATGGCCAAGGCCAAACATCATGGCAGATGAGGATAAAGGAAAGAAATCTGCATCCCAAAAAGGAAAAAAAATGGGCAGCATTCTTTATAATTGGCTGCCTTCTCTGCTGCCAATGATCATGGATGGGCAGCTAGGTGGATAGAGGATTGCGCTTACAGTCAAGAGTTCATATTTGTCTCAGACACTTGTTCCTGTGACCCTTGGCAAGTCACTTCACCTCTTTCTGCCTCAGTCTTCTCTACTGTAAAATGAAGATATTAAATAATAGCACCTTCCTTAAACCAGTGTTGTGAAGATCAAATGAGATAACATGTGTAAAGTGCTTAGTATGGTGCCTGTATATAGCAGATGTTATATACAAGTTAGCTATTATGATTATCATGAAGATAGTCCTCAGAATCATCTGATGTCTATACTGACTCCTTAATGAGTCTATCTTATATTTTGAAGGGGGGGAGGGAGAGAATGGAAGATGTATGTAGGTCCTTGTTCAGCCCCTTGGCTAGCTACTCTCTAATTTCATAAATTTTGATCAGAGAACATCACACCTCACAAATGGGTATAAGCATAAACCTTCCCTTTTACATGTCATTTACGACCTCTACACCACCATTGTTTTTGACATTTGCTCTTTATCTACTGTGATTTCATCAACCAGGATGAGGAGGAGAGAAGAAATGAGTTGACTGGGCATGCTCAGTCAATAGTTTCCCCACTACATTAAAATACTTTATTTTTAAAGAAAATAAATACGAGACTAAATAATGGGTTCAGGACTGTAGACTGAGGATGGAGCCAAGAGGGCTGAATGCAAGAACAGTCAAGCTCGAACTCCCAACTCCTCCAAACAGATCTAGAAAACACACCAGCCTGAGTTCTGATCAGGAAATCCAAGAAGCCACTTTTTCCAGTCCACATCAGCAGAGGTAGATAGAAAGGTCTGCAGTCATTGGGGATTAAGTCTAGCCAGGAGTGGACAAATGGAGCATTCTTCCTCAGAATGAGGCTGTTCTCCAGGGTAAAAAGAGGCCCCAAATCCAGCACAGAAAGGCTGAGTCCAGGAATAGGTACCCACTGGAAGTTCTGCTGCTTGCCACTCCATTCGAGGTCTCAGTTAACAGATACAAGGCTGACTGAAGAGGGAACTAGAGCCTAGGGTGACCTTTCAAGAAGAAGAGAAATCATGGGGCCCTAAACAAGACCCCTGAGCAAGAAGGAAGTACAGAAACAAGCAGTAACTGTGTGGCTCTGAGCTTAGGAGGAGATTGAGGTCTCAGGTCCAGCTTCCAACTCAGTCTAAAACATAAAGCAGAATAACCAGGGCAGGAAACCCAGGCCAAAGGGAAATCATATAATTCAATCAGCATAAGTTTCTGGCTAGGGGACAATGACTGAGCCCAGCAACAGTCTACTAGAACTTTAAAAAGGGACAAGCCATCAAACACAAATCCAGTTTATAAACTTGAAGAGCTCAGACCAGAAGGGCAGAAATCAGCTTTTGCCTTGACTACTTTCAGGGACCCCAACTGAACTGTCCTAGAGATCTTGGAATAACAGGACACTCAACACTCCAAGAAAATAGTCGTAGAACAATGCAGAGCCTGATCCTAATATCAAGTCTGAAGTCAGGAAGGAGACTAGAAGAATGAGTAAAGGAAAAGAATCCCTTAAACAACTGTGATGACAGGGATACTCAAGAGTCAGATGTAGAAGAAGAGAATTATTCTCATATATCTACAAACAAAGCCTCAAAGAAAAACACAGTTTGGGCACCAATTCAACTAGAATTCTTGAAAGACATAAAGCAAGGGTTTTCCTTTTTTTTAAGAGTTAAAAAGGTTTTTATAAATGAAATGAGAGTGCCAGAGAAAATGGAAAAGTAATGAGAGCTATGAAAAAATTTGAAAGTGGATTAACAGCCTGGCACAAGAGGTACAAACACAAGCAATGAACTCTCTGAAAATTAAAGTGAACCAATAGAAGATAATGACTCGATGAAATAACAAGAAATAGTCAAATTAAAGTAAAAGACTTTTGAAAATATAAGATATTTCATAGCAAAAACAATCTGGAAAACGGATTATAGTGATAGATTTGAAGAATCATGGGATTATGTGACATGGAAAGCCATGAACAACAGCAACCAAAACCTAGTTATCATATGTCAACAAATCTTAAAAGAAAACTTTCCAGATCTTTTAGAACCAGAAGGCACAGTAAAATAAAAATAATGCACCAGTTCCCTATTGAAAGAAACTCCACAAGAAAACTCTTAGAAACCTTGTAAAACTTTCAGGCTAAAGAAAAATAATTACAAGAAGCTAGAAAGAAAAAAATTCAAGTACTGAAGAGTCACAGTCAGAATTACACACAATTTAGTAGCTACCACCATGAAGGAGAAGAGAACTTGGAATACGATATTCCAGAAGGCAAAAGATATAGGCTTACAACCAAGAATTACTTGCCCAGCAAAATGTTGAAAGGTGAAAAAAGAAGATGCACCTTTAGTGAAACAGAAGACTTCCAAGTAATCCTGATAAAAATACCAGGTTTGGCATAGAAACTTTAATGTACAAACATAGGAGTCAAAAGAAACATAAGATACACATGAGCAAGCAATTGTAAAGGACTAAAAAAGGATGAACTGCTTACATTTTAATGTGAGGAGATGATACATGTGCCTCCTTAGAATCTCATCATACTCCTCAGTCATGAAAGGAGTCTGATTCGACAGAAGGCTGTGGGAGTGGTTCCATTATGTTTTGATGAGAACAAGAACAGTAAAGGAAAGGGAAAGGAATATACTAGTAGGGGGAAGGGGAAAGGAAAGATGAAGAAGAATACTTTACATGATCAAGGTGTGTGAGTAGAAGTCTATACATACCAAAGGGAAGAGTGTTGGGGGAGTGATTGACACTTGAATTTCACTCTTACCTGAACTTGTTGAAGGAGAGGAAAATACACACAATTGGAAGTTGTTACAGAAATATATTTCTCTCTGTAGGGAAATAAGAGGAAAGGGGGAGAAGGAAGAGGGTAGGGTAAAAGAGGAAAGACATATTAGAGGAGGAATTCTTCCTAATCAAAACATACTCTAAGATGTACAGAATTATTTATAGCAGCTCTTTTTGTGGTGGCAAGGAAATGGAAACTGAGGGTGTACCCACAGATGGAAAATGGCTGAAGAAGCTATGGCATATGAATGTGATGGAATATTATTGTGCTCAAGGAAATGATGAAAGGGATGACTTCAGAAAACCTGGGAAGACTTGTAAGAACTGATACAGAGTGAGGTGAATGAACAAATTAGGTGACTTATACATTGGAAAAACAAGTAACTTTAAAAGACTTAGGAACTCACAACAAAGCAACGACCAGCCACAATTCCACGAGACTCTTGAAACTGCTGCCAACCACCTGACAGAAAGGTGACGGAATCAGAACGCAAATTGAGAGACATTTTTGGGGAGAGACTTGGCCAATGCAGGAATTTGTTTTTCTTGAGTATGCATGTTTGCAACAGAAGATTTTTTCCTTCTTCCTAGATTGAGGTGGAGGAAGAAAAGGTGGGTTTTTGTTGATCAAAAAATTTTTAAATTAACAAAAAAATCTTTTAGGGTATGTGCTCTCATTATATCTATTGAGTCATAATTCAGGGCAATGACTAGTGGCCTCTGTCTGAATTATAGACATGATATTAGGGTACCTCCACCTTTGACTATAAAAGCCCTTCAACCAATTACAATGATAACCCTTGAGGAATAAAGACAGGTCAAAAGATGCCGTCAGAGATGTGACTGTCGCTAGTTGTATGACACAAAGCTATTATCACATAATTTTTTGGTGATATCTCTACCTAAGACTTTGAGTCATTCTCAGTACACGTGGGACTTCCTTGGGAAATAATCCAAGGAATGAATTCACAGAGACTCAGACATACAGGGAAAGTCACTCAAGTAATCCAACCTCCCAAATCAAACCTCTCCCTTACAATGTGGTCTTATGTGAATTTTGTATTTGTTCTTCTGGTTGACAATCTGCTTTATAGTAGATTGAATTAGCCAGCATTAGGACCAGTATTAGGAATATCAGTCCTGGTTTACCTACTTCCTATAGGCAGCCTCAGAGAGGGAAAAAAAAGATGGTGCTCTTTTTATGATTATTGGCAACAGTTAATGTCTTCCAGCCCCAACTCAACTGCCTTGTTGTGCTAATGCATAAGAAAGTACTTCCATCTTCTAGATCTTTGCCTCATGTCTTTTTTAAAAATAATGTTTTATTACTGTTTTTTAAAATACTGTTGTTGCTTTATAATGGTTACCTCTACTCCCTACCCCCAAAGAATCCTCCCTTGTTACAAAGTACAACTAAGCAAAACAAATCAACACATTCCTTACCTCATTTCCCAATCACTTGCCCACTGGCCTTTCCAACATGGCTGCCCATCACCAGGTTATTGGGCCTGATTCAATATGGCAGGCTTCCCACTCCTCACAGAGCTGCCAGAGGGCCTGGTCTCAAACTACCTCCTCCCCCAGGAACATATGTTAATGAGATCCCTGCTGCCATCCTGCATTAGGTGACTTCTGAAGGAATAAAACAGGGCCAGAGCTGGCCTTCCATGGTGTGCTTAGAGGGGTCAGTCTCAGCTGGCAAATCTCTAGCTCACAAGCCTTGATTTCCTCATCTGGAAAATGAATCTCATCATAATCACCCTGTCTACCTTACAGGGTAGTGAGCAAAATTCCTTGATATTAATCATTTCCCTGAGCTTCTTAGAGCATCTTTAAGAGTCCCTACTTCCTCTAAAAATACACATACACACTTTAAAAAAAATTTACAGAGGACATGAGTGTTACAGCATCCTCCACTGAAATGCAAATAGTCGTGGGAAGTTTTAATTCTTAAGCAGTTATCTGCCCTAGAGCCCCTCAGCCAGGATTAGCTGACAGTCACCTGAAAGCAAACATGCAGGAACAGGATGCTGGCCAGCTGCCTCGTGGATTGGATTGGCATTGACAGGAGAGGTGGAGAGGCAGCCAAGCCAAACTCCCCTCTCTTTAGGCCCTGGCCCCTGAGGGTGACCCTGCCCATTGCTGCAGGAGGAAATAACTGATGAGTTCCAGAAGGAGATCACAACGCTAGCCCAGAGGCAGGATCTGTTAGTGATGGAAATTTAGTGCTGTGGAAAGGAGACCAGATCTGGAGGCAGAGGATTGTGGTCTGAACCTTGAGGCAGCTACCTGCTCACTATGTGACCTTGGGTGAATGACCTTTCCCCTCTGACTCAGTTTCCTCACAGGTTCATGGAGACCGAACTGCATTATCTCTAAGGTCTTAACTGTCCAGGCATCTGCTGGAGCTCCCCCTCTGCTGTTTAATAGCAGAGCAGCCAATAAATTCTTGTGCTGCCATTTTAAAAAATCCCTCTTGAAAAGGGATGAGAAGCTTGTTTCTGCTGTTGTAGACAATTGTAAGTAATGAGAGCTGGTTATCAAAGTGGAAATGATGAGGATACTTGAAGGATGTGACTGCTTCTCTTGAGAGGCAGGTAAGGAGCAGGGCACACAGCCTAGTTTGACCTGTGCCATAGCTTTGAGAAGAACAGCTTTTAAAGAATTCAGAGAAAGGATGATTACAAACCCAGGGTCCAAAATTCTGCTGGGGCAACCAGGTAGCCCAATGGATAGAGCACTGGAAGACTCATCTTCTTGAGTTCAAATCTGGCCTCAGACACTTACCAGCTAGGTAACCTTGGGCAAGTCACTTAATCCTGTTTGCCTCAGTTTCCTCATCTGTAAATTGAGCTAGAGAAGGAAATGGCCAACCCCTCCAGTATCTTTGTCAAGAAAACCCCAGATGGGGTCATGGAGAGCCAGGCATGACTGAAACAACTGAATAACAACACCCACCCACACACATACACACACACACACACACACACCTGCAAAAGAAATTTCACACCCCAAGATGGTCTGTGCTCTGGGGGAAGCCCAAAAACCAAGCCCAACTCCAAAAGAAAGGGGGTTGATATGTAAAGAAACCAGTTGAGATATATAGGGCATTCACTTAACAATTCAGATTCTTAAAGAAATATGTATAGAAGACAGGAGCAAGCACAGGGGATTAAGGAGATTTAGAGCTGAAAGTTCAGGGCCCATCTAGTCCAACCCCTTCATTTTACAGATGAAGAGACTGAGATAAAGTGACCAGGGTTACACAGATAACAAGGAATGGATCAGAGATTTTTTCCCAGGTCTCTTAACTCCAAATCCAATGGTATTTTCCCACTGAGCCATGAAGAATGGTGCTGTATTTGGCTTGGTGACACCTAGTTCTGTCATCTCCTCATAATCACTGTGGGAGACAGCTGAGGTCTTGCCTCTTCCATGCCAGGAAAGCTTGCAGACACCTCCACACCAGGACAGCCTAATCACATAGGCAAGGTCCATGGGTTTTACAAGGACGGAAAGGTTCTCAGTCAGGTTGGGTTTCTGATGTCACAGGCAAGGAGATGCCAACAATTAGCCAATGAAGCCCTTCTCAGCTAGACAGGTGTAAGACATGCTAATTTCTAGAAAAGAACAGGAAGAGAAGGTGTTTGGTCAAAGTTGGGGGCATGTCTAGAATATTAGCAACCCATCAAAAGCAGCTCCTATGGATGTCAGGGAAGCAACAAAAACTGGACAGGTTATTTTGACTCTCCTAATGATTTTTGAAAGCACCAAAGATGGGCAAATGTGGGACTGATTTTCAAAAAGAACTTAAATTCTTCAAAATATGGGTCAGCGTTCTTGACTTTGACCCCTGAAAACATTCTAGAACAGCTTGTGAGAATTTAAAATGTGGTAATCAGCACAAAACTCTCTAAAAACAAGTCAAGCCAGACTAGTCATCCTTCTTTGACAAAGTGACTACCCTGGTAGATAGAGAAACACTGTGTGTATATTATGCTTAGATTTTAGTAAAACCTTTAACAAAGTCTCAGCAATATCTCATAGACTTGAAAGCAGCCAGCACAGTTCTTTCAGTCTGAGCTTTGAAAATCTGGACAAGAGAGCATTGCGATTACATGAATTCAGAAATATATTTGAACAACCAGACCTGAAGAGTGGAGATTAAGGATCAATGTTTGTCTGGAGGAAAATCTCTACTGGGAATGCTCCAGGGATCTGTTCTTGGCCCAATTCTGTTCAATGACTTGAATGAAGGCATAGACGGCATGATGATCAATCTCATAGATATCTCACAGTTAAGAGGAGGAACAAACCAATTGAGTAGCAGAATCAGAATCCAAAAATACCCTGGGAGGTTAAATTAAGAATTCTTAGTCTGGAGTACATGGACGCCCAAAGGGTTGGTGGATAGTTTCAGAGGGTTTGTGATACTTTCAGAGAATCTTGTCTAAGGATAAGAAAAATATTATACCTTAATATCCATTAACTTTGGGGGTTTTTTAGGTAATCCTATGCATTTTATTTCATGTGCCAAAAATAATATTCTGAAATATGTTCTCAGATTGTCAACTGAGTCAATGACACAAAAAACTTGGTTAAGAACTGTAGACAAATAATAGGGCAAATCTAATCTAATAAGGTTAAGTTTAAAAGATATAAAGTCCTAGATTCTGATTTTTTTAATTAACTGCACCAGTGCAGGACAGATGAGGAATGGTTTGACACAAGTTAAAATGAAAAAAGATCTGAAGATTTTAATGGACTGAGAGCTCCACATGAGTCAACCCTGAAAAATGGTGGCCAAAAAACCAAACTTGTCTAGGGTTGCTACTTTCAAGTATTGAAGGGCTGACATGAGGAGAAGGAATTGCTCCGAGGAAGCAGAACTAGGATCAACGAGGGGGCTTTATAGACAGGCAGATTTCAGGTCAATACAAGAAGAAATTGACATTTAGAGCTATTCCATAGTAGAATGGACTATTCTAAGATACAGTAGTTCCCAGGTGTAGGAGTCTTAAGGAGAAGATGATTGATCACTTCAGAAAGGATGTTGTAGAGGCATTTCTTGGTCCAGTCCAGGTTGGGTTAGATGACCTCTGAGGTACCATTCACTTTGCAGTTCTATGTGTCAGAAAGTCATGGTAGCCTCTCACCTGTGCTCACCCTGTACCCACACATGATCAAATGAGATACTATTTGTAAAAGCACTTAGCACAATGCCTAGCACAGACTAGTTATTATTTAATCAGTTTTCAATTGTGTCCAACCTTCATGACCCCATTTGGGGTTTTAATGGAGTGGTTCACATTTCCTTCTCCAGCTCATTTTACAGATGAGAAAACTGAGACAAGCATAGTTAAATGACTTACTGAAGGTCATACAGCTAGTAAGTGTCTGAGGCCAGATTTGAACTCAGGAAGATGAGTCAGCCTCTGTCCAATGCACCACTTTGATGCCCCTGGTACATAGTAAGAGTCATATAAATGTAAGTTGTTGTTCTTACTCTAATTACTTTCCTTCCTCTTACCTTGTACACTGACACCTCTGATGTGATGTCCTCAACAGCACAGGCTCAAGATGCCAATCAACTCCATCCATTCTCTTTGTAATCTTAGCCTCGCTATTCCTCCACATATGTAGTGGATTATGTTGGCACGACTCTTCTTTTGAAACAGCAAAAAACACCACAACTTCTCCAAATCAATTAATTGTTGACATGAAAGCCTCCTGATTTGCTGATTAAGGTGTTTTCCCCTTCTCTTGGTGGGAGGGGGCTGGGAAACAGTTTGGTTGAATTTTATTGAACCTGGACAGGAGTATTTGAAATTTGACAGGGAGAATATGCAGTGTTTATGGACTCAGATTCCAAGACCCTACGCAGTCACCAGATGTTTGGGGAGGAGGCGGGGGAGAGGAAGAGAAGCTCAGATCTCTAGGATTTAAGTGTTGGATGAGGCTTCTGTGACCCAAGTGATTCCCTGGGAGTGAAACTTTGCCGTTCTTCTTTTGAGAACTGTTTAGATAAAGGATGGGGAGCCTGTGGCTTCGAGGCCACATGTGACCTTCTAGGTCCTCAAGTGAGGCTCTTGGATTCAATCAAAGAACTTCACTTGAAGAACTAAAGGGTCACATGTGGCCTCGAAGCCGAAGGTTCCCCATCCCTGGTTTAGATCCTTTGACTCCCTCTTATCCATAGGGGAAAAACTCATATATTTGGATTAATATCCCGTATACCAAATGCTTACGAGATACAGTTGATGAAAAAATACTTTTCCTAATTGATAATTTTCCCTTCTTATCCTAACTCTAATGGATTTTGTTCATGCCAATTTTCAATTTCATATATTCAAAATTATCCATATTATATTTTTGGATCACTTCTACCCCTTGGTTAAGAATTCTCCCCCTAGCCATAGTCATGAAAGATACATATACCTATCTTCTTCCAGTTTTACCCTTGGTGGACATTAACTTGAATGTTTAAATGAAGCATCTATTTGGAACTTATTGTAATCTATCATGCAAAATGCCCATGGCTACGTCAACTTTTGGAGACCCTCTGTCAAGTCAAAGAAGGATGGTATTCATATGGATTGAAACAAATACTTAGAATAGTGAAGTAAGTTTGTATCAGATGTACCAATTTTCAGTATGAAAATAGGCTTAATTTTCTTTATTTTGCTCTTGAGTTTTTCAAACTTCTCTTAAACCCAAGGGAATTTCATACCTCGAAGTGCTTCAGGACCAGAATTTGTGTCCATCTGTAGATTTCGAGCCCAGGAATGTTTTGTGGCCAAATTAGCTGAAGAAGAAATAGAAAAACCTCTGCTGGGTATTCAAGGTTCTTCATAACCTGAGTCCCTCAGTCTTCTTATACCTAACCTCGCCCCCCACCCCCATCACTTACTCTTTGATCCATTGACACCAGCTGCTTTGCTATTTCCTAAGAGACATTCCATCTCTTGACTCCAGATACTTTCAGTCGCCGCTCTCCCCCGCCCCCCCATGCCTAAAATGTTCACTGTCCTCATCTCTGCCTCCTGGCTTCCTTCAAGCTCCAGCTAGAAGCTCATTTTCTATACAGGGGGAACCTTGAGGCCATGTGTAGTCCTGTAGGACCTCAAGTGCAACCCTGAATCAAAGAGTCACACTTGAGGACCTAGAGGGCAGGTTACACTTGACGGGCCTCCAGATCCCAGATTCCCCACACCTGTTCTATGAGAAACTTTTCCTTATTCCCCGTCATGGTAGTGCTTTCCCTTTACTGATGCTCCCAATTCATCTCATCTCTTATCTTGTTTAATCCCCAGTTGTCTGCATGTTATCACTCCCACTAGACTGTTAGCTCCTTTAGCGTAGAGCTGTCCAGCACCTTTCTTTGTATCCCTAGCGTACAGTATCTGGTACACAGGAGGCGCTTATTGACTGACATTGTTGGCTATTATTATCAGTCATTCCACTATAGGAGGCTGAAGGAGCTCACAAAGGCAGTCTTTCCAGCCTTTCCTCACTGTTACGGGACTTAGAGATTTAAGGCTTTAAAAAAATGTTTTCTCAATATATTTCCACCACAGTCATTACCTTATCTTCTCCATCCCACATCGCCACTGAACAAAGAAAAGTAGTTAAGCAAAACTCACAGACAAACTGACTGTGCCTGATAGTGTATAGGACAGTCTGTGCCCATGCAGCTTGGTGGGGGCAGTTGATGGAGGCCTGGGGTCAGAAGGACCTGGGTCCACATTGGTCTTCAGCTACTTCCTAGATGTGTAACCCTGGACAAGTCACTTTGCCTCTGTTTTTTTTCATCTATAAAATAAGAATAGTAATAGCACCTGCCTAACATGGTTGTTGTGAGCATCAAATGAGGCAAATAATTGTAAGAGCTATATAAATATTAGCTACTACTACCATACCACCACCCCCACCACCACCACTACGACTACTACTACTACTACTACTACTACTACTACTACTACTACTACTGCTGCTGCTGCTGCTGCTGCTGCTGCTGCTGCTGCTGCTGCTACTGCTACTACCAGCACTACAGTTCTCTACTTCTCAACAGAGAAGTAAGCACATATCATCTTCTGCCTCCCTGGGGTTCTAATTAGTCTTTTCTAAGTAATCTGAGTTTGGTTGTCTTTTTGTACTGCTTTCACTCATGTTATGATAGTGTTTATATAGGCAGCTAGCCGGCCCGGTGGATAGAACGCTAGACCCAGAGTCAGGAAGACCTGAGTTAACTTGAGTTCACTTGCTTGCTATGTGGCCCTTCTTTCTGCCTCAGTTTCCTCATACGTAAAATAGAGGCAATGACAGTGCCTATATCCCAAAGTTGTTTTGAGGATCAAATGAGATATTTATGAAAAAAAAAAAAAAGGTACCTAACACAGTAACCAGTATGTAGCGGGAACCATATAAATGCTTCTTCCCTTCCCCATTCTGGCTTCCCCAGTATGATCTCTGATGGTTCTTTGTTACCTCTAGGATAAAATCCAAACTTCTTTTTTTGGTACTTAAAGCTCTTCCTACTTTTCCTCGTCTTCTTTCCTATTTCCCTCCCTCCATCATCCCCAGGTTCCAACGTCACCAGCAGATCTGCAGTTCCTTGAATATGGCGCTCCATCTCCCATGGCCAGACCTCACGCCAGCTCTCCTCCACATCTGGAATGCTCTCCCGCTTCTCTCCTGCCTTTCGTTTCTCTGATTTCCTTCAGACTTCGCACAAGCCCCACTTCCTCCAGGAGGCCTTTCCCTGTCCCACCAGCGCTAATACTTTCTAGTCTTTAGAAGAGGACTTTCCTGTTTACATATTTTCTCTCAAAGAGCTTACGTTCTACCAGGAAGTCAGCAAATAACGTACTACGCATTATTTTAATAACTATATATTACCTTAATATTCTTATATTTTATATTTAATACTTTTATATATTACTTTAACGCTTCATATTACTTTAATAATTTTTGTCATTTTTATGTCTCATATATCAAATACACAAACATATATGTACGTATACTACATACCGAATAAACACAGAATAAGCTCGAAGTAGTTAGATCTAAGGTAGTTGGAGCAGCAGGGCACTAAGGGGCGGCGAGGGGGGACACAGAACACTATGTGTAGGAGGCAGCGCTTGAGCTAGGAAGGTGATATGAAGAGGGTGTGCACTGCAGACATTGTTGTGCCTAGGCATGGGGAGAGGGTATGGAGCACCACGTGTGAGGAACAGATGAAAGGCCACCTTAGGTAGAGCTTACAGGGAAACACAATGGACAGAGTGCTGCCCCTGGAGGCAGGAAGACTTATCTTCCTCAGACATTTACTAGCTGTGTGACCCTGGGCAAGTCACTTTACCCTGTTTGCCTCAATTTTCTCCTCTGTAAAATGGGCTGGAGAAGGAAATGACAAACAAACCACTCCAGTATCTTTGCCAGGGGTCATGAAGAGTGGGGTACACCTGAAAAAGGACTGAATAGTAAGAACAACGTACAGTATAGTGAGTCTGGAAAAATAGATTGGGAGCCAGTTGTGAAGGGCTTTAAAGGCCAAACAGAAGAGTGTATCCTGGCAGCAACAGGGAACCTCTGGAGTTTATTGAGTAGAAAGCTGACATGATCAGATCATCACTTAAGGAAATTCACTTTGGCAGCCATGCAGAGGATGGCTTGGCATTGACCAATGAGGAGGTCATTGCCATAGTCTGGGAGGAATGATGAGGGCCTAAACCAAGGTCATTAACTGTATGAAGGAAATGCATAGAAAGAGTCAAATTTGGCACCTGGTTGGTTATGAGAGGATGGAGAATAAATAGATGAATGAAAAGACATTTTTGGACAAGTACTTTGGTGAACACTAAGTACAAATTAAAAAACAAAGACTGTCCTTGCCCGAATAGAGCTTATATTCTAATGGGGGGTTAGGGAGCACAGGGGGATGGGGGTCAATACACATAGGGGAGGAGCAACCAGGGAAGGGTATTTTGGTTTGAAAAGTCACAGGGATGATAAATGAAGTTAAAGAGGAATAGACTGACACACCCTTTCTAGCAGTGATAGTATGGATTTGATTATGCTTCCAGAACTGGAAAGAGAGATAAAGAAAAGAGTATGGGCTCAGCAGCAAAGCAGCTGGCAGGAAGGTAGCCAGGGAGGAAATAAGTGAAACATGGGTGGAGCCACCCTAGATAGAGTGAGCCATGTGAGCCACCAAACAATTAGGACAATGAGAGATTATGCTAAGGTCACACACTCAAGAAAATGAGAAAATGATGTCCCTTTGACATAAATAAAGATTTTGGAAAAGAGGAAGGTTTGGGGGAAAGATAAATCATTCACTTTTGGACATGTTGAGTTTAATACCGCTACAGAATATTCAGTTGGAAGCATCTAATGGACAGCTAGTGATATAAGGGGAAATTTGGGTTGGATTTATAGATTTGGGAGTCACCTACACAGAGATAAGGCTTGAACCCATGGGAGTGGATGAGGTTACCAAGACTGAGAATGTAGAGAGGGAAGAGCATCCAAGACAAATCCTTGGGGAATACCTCTGACAGATGACTTGATATGGACTATGGGCCAGCAAAGAAGATAGAGGAATGAACATAAAAGTATAAAAGGAACCTAGAACAAATGTTATAAAAACCCAGAGAGGAGAGAGGGTGGCCAGTAGTGTTAAATGCTAGGGAGATGTTGAGAAGGATAAGGAGTGAGAAAAGGCCATTGGATTTAGCAACTAAGAAATTCTTGGTAACTGGACAGAGTAACTTCAGTTGAGTGATGAAGTTGAATGACTATTAAGATATGAGGGGAGAGAGAGGAGAGGATATAGAGGTGATGAGCATTGAAAGCCTTTGAGGAATTTGGCTGAGAAAGGGCAGAGTGGTATAAAGTGATGATAGCTTGAGGGGGAAGGTCAGGTCAAGTAAAGATTTTTTTTATGGGTGGGGGACAATGGGTTTCTTTGAAGAAAGTAGGAAAAAACCTAATGGGAGTGGGAAACCTGAGGCCTCAAGGTCACACGTGACCCTCTAGAACCTCAAGTGTGGCCCTTTGGATTCAGTCAAAGGACCACACTTGAGGATCTAGAGGGTCACATGTGGCCTCAAGACCACAGGTTCTTCACCCCTGACCTAGTATTTAGGAAGAGGTTAAATATTGAGTGAGGCAGACAGAGGGGACAATCTCCTAAGAACATGGAAGGAGATGGAATCAAGAGTATGGAAGGAGATGTAGATAGGGCAGCCTCAGCAATAAGAGCCACCCTACCACCAGGGCAGGTAGACAAAGGAAAGTGGACAATGACGTCAAGGGGTTTTGAGATGAAGGAAAGGATGGAAGAGGGAGCTCATGGGGAATGGCCTCGATATTGTCAGTACAAGTAAGAGATAAGTCTTTAGCAGATGAAATGGTGTTGAGGGAGGTGTGAGAGGTTTGAAGAGAGAAGAAAACTTCTGTGAGGTGTGAGAGCAGGAGTCAGCTATGGAAGAGTAAGGAGACCACCTCACTTCAGCCCTCATTTGACTTCAGATACTATGATTTTGTAGTGTACTCCATCAGCAAGGTTGCGTGACTTCCTTAAATTTCATCCAGCAAATCATGAGCAGAAGCAAAAAGGTTGGAACAATCTAAGGCTGGGCTTTGGCAAAGTATGAGCTGTGAGGGATTCAAGAGTAGGGTTGGTGAGGCGGAGTGAAGTGAGCAGCCCCAGGAGAGCATGGGACACGGTAACAGCAACGTGGGGCTAACTCTGAAGACTTAGCTCTGCACAGTAACACAATCATGCAAGATAATTCCAAAAGACTCCTGATGGAAAATGCTGTTCACATCTAGAGAAAGAACTATGGAGTCTGAATGCGGATTGAAGCAGACTGTTTTCTCTTTTTTTGTGGCTTTTTGTGTTTCCTTTCTCATGGTTTTCCCTTTTGTTTTAATTCTTCTTTCACAACATGACTAGTGTGAAAATATGTTTAATATGAATGTATATGTATAGCCTGTATCTGAGATCGCACACCATCTTGGGGGGGTGGAGAGGGAGGAAGAGAAAAATTTAAAAAGCTTCCAAAGCATATGGAAGTAAATGTTGGAAACCAAAAATAAATAAATAAAATGGAAGAGCAGCAGAAATTTTAGGAAGGGAAGACATGAAATGAGGGATAAAAGACTTCCCAATGGGGGAGACATGAAAAAATGGACTGGTGTAAGAGATAATGGTCAGAGAAGTGGGAGAGTTTCTGATCAAGGAAAGAGAGCGCACAGGATGAAGGGAGAAATTCCGGCTATATTCCCCGCTGAGTATCAGTGGCAGGCTGGGTAGGGGATGGCAAACTCTGTGGGATCCAAGAAGTTCTTCACAAGCTGCAATAACAGTCCTTTGGTTATAACCCCTTTGGGCACATGTGCAAAATCTTATATTTAGGGTCAAAAAATAGGCTCCACAAACATGGGATGGGGGTGGCATGACTGGAACACTGTGCCACTCAAGAGATAAGGAAGGTAGGCAGCTGCCAAGAGCAATATATGGGGGAACAAGATATATTTTGAAATATGACTCTTTATTGCAATTCAGCAAACATTAAACACCTGCTGTGTGTTTAATCCAGCTGGATGCTGAACAAGATACAAAGTTTAGATCCTACTAGTGGTGTTTATTGTCTGATAGGAAGACAAGGGGCCAACAAACAGTCGTGATCTAGCATGAGCAGAACGAATGAAGTGCTGCATGAAATTCAAAAAGGGAAAATCCTTATTCCTGAGATGGCTGGGTGTCACTGTGAACAGGACACGAGCTTTGGAGTCAAGAGGACCAGAATTTCTCTCTCTCATTCTCTCCCTAACCACGTGAGCATTCGCTATGCTTTCGTGTGTTAAGTTTTACTGGGCCAAGGAACAATCTTTCCTTATCTGTAAAAGGACAATAATAATAGCTAGCTCTCAGGGCTGCCGTGAGAATCCAGTGAGGCAACATGTGGGAAGCACTCTGTAGACCTTGAAGCATTTCATAAATGCCAGCTCTATCAATAATAATCATACTATTCATATTATCGTTATTATCAGTGAAGAGATGGGGAAGGCTTCCAGAAAGAGGTGGCGTTTGAGTCTGGCTTGAAAGGGTGCATAGGCATTCAAAATGCAAAGGGGGAAGGGGAGGCATTTCTGAAGAAGGAAACAGCATGAGCATTTTGTAAATGCAAATATTTTTAATTCCAGAAAATCCTGCTTTCCAAGGCCTGTAGGGATTTATTTTGCGGTAAGTCGAGTCTCGTGTATTAGCGTGAAGTCTTGAAGCCTCAGTGGGCACAATAGCACACAGGAGTGGTCATTTTCAAATGTACAGGCAGTAATTTTCAAGATGTTGCCTGGGACACACAGGTGCCTTGTCCTGGTTCTGCCAGACCATAGGTCACGTGGAAAAGGCCCAGGGGGTTAATGGCCTGCAAATGCAATATGAATCAACAATATGCTGTGGCAGTTAAAAAGAAAAAAAGATTAAAAGGTTTTAGGCTATATTATGAGGGACATCGTATCCAGAATGAGAAGGTGATGGTGCCCAACCTCTTTCCTGGTTAGACTCCAAGTCTCACATCATATCTAGGGGCCATACTGTAGGAGGGATATCAATAAACTGGAAAAGACCAGGAGGAGAGTGACCAAGATGGTCAAAAGACAGAAAGCTGTCAAATAAGGATCATTTGATGGAACTGGTGCCATTTAACTCAGGGAGAAATAAAATGATGATTGTCTTCATATTACAGGAGGTAGGGCTAGAAGGGGCCATCCCTTTGTCCCACCTTGTTTTCCAAATGAAGACACCAACTCAGAAAGAATAAGGAACTTGCCCTGGGCCACCCAGGCAGTGAGTAAAAGAGCAGGGGTGTAGAAGCCAGTCCTCTGATTCTAACTAGCATTATTTCCACTATGCTTGTCACCTCTCAGATACCTGAAGGTATCATCGTGGGGAAGAGCCAATTTCTTGGCCTCAGAGGGCAGAATCAGCGAGACACAGGCCCCGCCCTTGGCAAGATGAGCATCTTATCATCTCTGTTAGATTTAGTAGAGATGGTAAGACACTGGCCTGTAACCCATTGACAGGGGCTGTTGGGCTCCAATCTTTGTCTTTTGTCCTTGTTCAGACTTTACTCTGGGAAATCTCCAAATATAGCTTGAATGGAACTCATGCCTTGCTTTCCACAGATGTGTATATAAAAGGGTCTTGAGCTCCTGGGCAAAGAATCAAAGGAGCAACGCCTAACACATTTAGGACAGCCTTTGCTTTCTTTCACAGAAAATATACAAAGGATTCACAGAAGCCCATAAACAATGCATGCAGTGCGCCTACCTCTTCAAGGAGTTCTGTCTTTCCCCATCTACCCTCCAAGTCCTCTGGACTCATAGTGCCACCCTGTGGTTTGGGCCCCCCTTCGAAGGGAAGCAAACTTGGGATTGTCAAAGAGACACCTTTCCCCACAAACACGCTTTATGGCGAGCCCTACTTTTAGCCCAGAGATGCATGTAGGCCTCCAGCCAATGATACTTCTGCTAAGAGCCAGACTTCCCCAGGAGAGACAAACCATCTTGGGGAGCCAAGAGTTGACCTCCCCCTTCCCATTGTATCTGCACTGTGAATAATTCAAGGCAAAAGCAGAGGGCAAAGTACAAGTCTCCTTCCTCCACCTCACCACCCTCATATCATGACTCAGTCTCATTCTGTTGCACCAGCTGTGGAGATAAATGCTCAGTTCTCTTTACTGTAAGAGACTGTGTGGCCTAGGAATTCACCCTTCTCCTTCTAGTAGTCACATTTAGGAGAATGTGGCAACCATGAACCCTGAACTAGGGTTGTATGGGTGATAGTACCCTCAGCTTTCATATGCTGCCCAGTCAAATAGTCATTAAAGGCTCCTAGGATGAAGGAAGGCTATACAGAGGTTCTCCTCCTGGGACCCATCTCCCACTCACTCTTAGCTCCCCTGCTCTCTCAGTCAAAGGGAATGACTCTGCAAGTGAGCCCCTTTGTATAGACTCAGCACAGAGGGGTCATAGGAGCATTGATTTAGAGATGGACCCAAAGGTCATCTAATAAAACCTCTCATCTTAATTCAAACCCACATCCCTCAGACCCGTGCTCATTCTACTCACTACCCTGCCTCCCCAGTGGTCCAAGCCAAATAAGTCATTACCAATAGGTGAGCTTTAAGCATAGACCTTCATCCTAAATGAGATGTCCCTGAGTACTCCCCCAATAGATACCCCCTCCATCCCCTTAAGGTTGTCGATAGCCATAAATCTATATGAAGAAACTAAGTCTCAGCAGAGGGAGACCCCTCCTTAAGTACATCAGACTTTCCTAGAAACCAGTAACTGCAATCCAAAATTGAGTTTAAGTAATAATGCCTAAGAAAAATGGGAGGGAAGTCCACCGAGAATTCAGAAAAAGAAACACCCCTTTCTAGCTTGGGCAATTAATTAGGCTCATAGAACTTCCACGTTGCAAGTAGTCTGAGAAATTGGCTCATTCTTGTCCATCATTTGCCTGAGACCCAGAAAAGGGAAGGGATTTGTCCAAGCTTACAAAGGTAGATGTGATTGAAAGTGACATCTCATGACTCCTTCCTCTCTCTGGGTCCCACTTGTAAAACGAAAGGGTGGGACTAGATTACCTGGAACGTTCCTTTAATGCCTGACATGATCCTATAATCAAGGAAAGGAGCTCAGGGTTCATGCTGGTGAGTTACCACTGCAAGCAATGCTACTTCACATAGAAAACAGATTTTAAAGTGGAGGGGAATGAACAGGAATCTCAGCTCTTTCTCCAGTTAGCTTCCTAACCCTACCTCTGAGTAGATCTCCACTGATCTGTTTTTTCTGATCTATTTTCTCATTCTCTCTGCTCAGTTTCCTCCCTGGTATATCTCCCCTGCTTCAGCTCCCTTTCTAACCTGCGTCTCCTCTGCTCTGTTCTCTCCACCCTGACTTTTCCCCAATTCCTTTGCTATTTTTTTCCCTCTCCCTACCCCTCAAGCTCTCCCCCTCCTCGGTTTCCGTCTATGATGTTTCTTCCTTCCTCTCATTCACGGTCTCTTTTTCTCTCCTTCTCATTCTGCTTCTGTTGTATTTCTCTTCCATCTGTATTCCAGCCTTCCCCCTTGGTTGACAGGGGAAAGGATGGATTCACAAGGAAGTACAAAGGAAAAATGAGAAAAGAGACAGGAATCATTTGTCTTCTCATTTTTTCCCCACCTCAAGTCCCACTGTGAAGCTCTTCATTCCAAGTGCCTGATACATAGGGCAGGCCCAGCACATTCAGATCGAACCTTCTGTTCCAGTTCAGCTTGATTGCCCTGGGGACACCCTGCCCTTGGGAGCACGGGCAGCAACCATGCCTCAGGCTTGATCAAGTCCATGGAAGGTGAGATCGTCAGTGTGTGAGGCGTCAACCAAATAAATGAGGGTCTAGAATCATGGGCTCTGAGATGGGAAGAACTTTTAAACATAGAACATTGAATGCCACATCTGGAAGGGACCTTAGAAAATAAGACTGTCACAGCTGAAGGGGCTCTTGGTACATACAATGTTGGAAGAGGAAGGGACCGTGGAGCAGAGCATAGAGAATGCCAGGGCTGAAAGGGGCCCTAGAACATAAAACAGGAGATGTCAGAACTGGCAGGAATCTCGGAGGCCAGCTAGTCCAACCCCCTCTTTTTATTTGAAAACATCTGGATGTTGGAAGTCATGGGAAAAAAATCCAGATGAAAGGACTGAATTTCTTCACTTTTTAAACTACAGGTTCAGATGCCCCACCTTCTTCCTATCTGTGAAACTCATACTCATTCTGAAAACCCCACCTTCTCCAAGAGAGCTTGTGTGACCACCAGCAAGCCACTTAAAACTCTCTATCTCCCTCTCCCTCCTCTCTGTCTCAGTCTGTTTCTCCCACCTTCTCTCTCTCTCTCTCTCTCTCTCTCTCTCTCTCTCTCTCTCTCTCTCTCTCTCTCTCTCTCTCTCTTTCTGTTTCTCTCTTCCCCACATAACATATGGCTTAATTCCATCCTGTCCTATTTGATTCACTAGCCCTTCCCAGTATGAGTTCAGTCTTCCCCACATACTGTGAATTCTCAAAGACAGGGTCTATGTCTGATCTTCCTGTTTCTCAGGGTACAAAGCAGGACACATGCGGGGAGATACATCCAGTAAAGGCTGTCTGATCAATGTAGTAAGTGATTGGAGAGGAGAGAGCTGAGTTTTCCCCAACTCCTCCCAACTCTACAGCTCTCCCAGGTCAGTGATAGAGGTAGGGAAGAGGAGTGTATTGTAGGTAACAGGTTAAAAGATCTTTTCCCCCAGTGGGTGGACAAGGGAATGAGAACAAAAGCCTTCCTTTATACTGTGTGTGAACAGCTTATATATTTTATAGATAAAATAATATCAGAGACTAGAAGGACCTTAGAGTTTATGAAGTCCAACTGTCTCTTTTTAGAGAAAAGGAAACTGAGGCACAGAGAGCAGAAGTTCCTAGCTTGAGGTTATGTAAGGAATGAAGGCAAAACTTTGAACCCAGGTGTCCAATTTCAAAGAAAAGATTTATGGGAGGAGAACCAGGCAATCAATGCCCAACAAGGCAGCATGGGACTCCTCCCCCTCCCTTCCTGCCTCTTGCTTCCCATTTCCCTGGTTCTCATCTCTGAGGCTAAGGAAGAGACTTCTCCCTCTGTAGGTACAAACTGAGGTGAAGACCCAGGGATCCTTAATCCCAGCTTCCCCCAAGTCAGCCTCTAGCTGTGACCTCAGTGAATCTGATTTATGTCCTTGAAAATGATGGTTGTCTTTCTCCGTCTTTGTCTCTGTTTCTACCCCTGCCTCTGTTTGTCTCTCTGCCTCTGTGTGTGTCCCCTCTGTCTCTGCCTCTGTCTTTCTGTGTCTCCCTGGGTGTCTCTTTCTGCTTCTTTCTGTCTCTGTCTCTGTGTCTCCCTGGGTGTCTCTGTCTCTGTCCCTATCTCTGTCTGTCTGTCTGTCTCTCTCTCTCTCTAGTTCCATCCTTTTTTCTCTCTGTTTCTCTGAGGGTCTCCCATCCCCTTCTCCCTGTTGTAAACAGCTCAGGCAGGGCTGATAGCACAGATGGGCCTTGCACTTGTATATGTTTCTCAGGGATCTTTCCTTCTCCAAGGAGGACGGCCTGAGCCTGAGCGCTCTGGGCAGAGCGAGGCCGGCTCAGTAATGGCCTCACATGACACCCTGTTGTTGCATGGGTTTGCCTTCATCCAAGGCCAAGAAAAGAGAAAGGGGGGGCAGAGGGAAGCTGGAAGTGCTGATTTCAGCTAAGCACATGTGCAAGACACATTCCTTATCGAGAGGGAGGGAGCAAAGGAGGAAAGGAAAGAAAGAGAGACAAAGAGACATGTAAAGAGAGAGGCACAGGGAGATGACCATAGGGTCGGGGGGGGGGGAGAAAAAGAAGGAAACAAAGATGAGAGGGAGGGGAGAGACAGAGACAGACAGACAGAGAGAATGAGAGGAGAGAGAGAGAGAGAGAGAGAGACAGAGACAGAGAGAGACAAACAGAGAGAATGAGAGGAGAGAGAGAGACAGAGAGACAGAGAGAGACAGAGAGACAGAGAGAGAGAATGAGAAGAGAGAGACAGAGAGAGACAAACAGAGAGAATGAGAGGAGAGAGAGAGAGAGACAGAGAGACAGAGAGAGACAGAGAGAGACAGAGAGACAGAGAAAGAGAGAGAGAGAGAGAGAGAGAGAGAGAGAGAGAGAGAGAGAGAGAGAGAGAGAGAGAGAGAGAGAGAGAAACTGATACTAGGATCATAGATCTAGAACCAGAAGAGACTCCAGAGCCATCTGGCCCAATCCCTCACTTTACAGTGGAAGAAACTGAGGTTCCTAGAGGGTCCCAAGGTCACAGAGGCAGTAAACACCAGAGATGGGGAGAGAGACGAAGAAAACAGAGATAAACAGAGAGACGGAGAAGAGTAAGGAGATACACGGGCAGAATAGACAGATCAAGCCCTTGAGGTCATTTTGTTTGTATGCTTTATGTATCTTTAATCGAAAATCAATTGTCTCTAGCAAGCCAGTCCTAGACTTGTTGGGAAAGCTGTGCATCTAAACGGCCTCTTTTCATTTCCGAATTCCCTACTTCAAAGGGCTGGGAGGCAGAGAGCGGGTGTGAGCATCCAATGATAATCAGGCGTTCCTCAGCCAGCATCTAATGGGAACTTGGGCTTCGGGACAAAAATGTGCCTCGTGGTTTTTAGTTTTTAGGTTGTTTTTTTTTTCTTTCTTTCTCTCATCTCTCCTGAATTAGAGAAGACAGCAATGAAACTCAGGCATCTGCCCTGAAGCAATCCATAAGTCCAGGGTGTCAGAAAAAAATGGGAGGCAAGAGACTGGTATGAGAATGTAAGAACCTGAATCCCTTCTCTCTCCACCCACCCCTTTCTCTCCCACCAGACCTTTCACTTGCTGTATGACCTTGGAAATAATACTGACTTCTCCAGCCTTTGAGGGTTTTGACAAAGTGGGGAGGGGGGTGTTGTTCACGAACTCCCCAGAAAAATTTGATCTTAGACAAGACTAGTCAGATTCACACAGAGAGAAAAATTTGACTCGCTAACAGAGCCATAACTAAATTTTTGTTAGAGCAAATGTCATGAAATGTGTCCTTGAATCAACTTTTAAAGACAATTTAAACCGGGGGTATGGGAAAGACCCCAGGTTCCTGTGGGTGGAGCATAGCATGCTATGCTATGGGAAAGACCACCTCCACTGATTAGGTGCTAAGCTCAGTTATTTCTAGATTGGGAAGGACTTCAAGTGTGTTGGCCCCCTCTCAATTTTAGCACCCAGGACAAAGTTTCATGAGGTCCACCCTAGTTTTCTGTCTGCTGTCTCCACAGAGAGTCCTGATCCCCTCAGCTTCAGGTGGAGCTCTGATCTTCAATTCTGACTACAGAGAAGAAGAAATCTTTTTAAAGGAATTTGGGGGAGTCCAGAAGACAGGAACGTGTCATTGTTCTGGAGGAGCTGCAGGGGGCGCATGAAAGAAATCTATGCATTGACCTGAAGAAAATCACAAGAAAGGGTTTAAATACCAGGAGTTTCAACTGAAGGAGATTTATCCAGGCAGATGGACATGCCCAGGGGAAGGGAGGCATTCTCCAGGCTTTATGGGAGGGGGATTCAGGGAAAGAACCCTCCTCACCCCACCAGAGACCAGGGGACCTGAACCCAGGATAGAAAGGACTTTCCTCCCTTAGTGACCCGAAGCATCCAAAAAGAAAAGACTTTAAAGCCAGGATGAGAAAAACAATTCCAATTTCTGGAATATTTTGTGGTTACAAAACACTCAGGTTCAGGAGATTCAGAGGTAAAGGGAACTCAGAAGTTTAATTCAGTCCTCAACAAATAAGTAAATAAGTGAACAGAAGTACAATGATAAGCCACGACTCCAAAAAGAATGAGAATGAAATGTAGCAGCCCCCATCAGAGGAAACGAGCTTCCAAAGCAGAAAGGGACACGTACTTTTGGACACTGGAGATGTGAAGGTCAATTGCTGGACTATGCTGATATCCACTGAGGGACCGGAGGGTTGGTTTATTTACTTTTCTTAATAGAGGTGTATAGTGAAAGGGACAGATCAATTTTAAAAATTGTTACTTGAAAAAAATTTTTTTTTAAATTTACAGATAGGTGAAGAAACAGCCCTGGACAGCTGGAGTCATTTGTCCAAGATCACACAGCTAGTGAAGAACAGGCAAGCTCTCCTTTCTCCGAAACTGGTCTGGTGTTCTTTCCACCATAGCCAGGGGTGTGCTGCAACCAGCTCTGAGAGGAAAAGGGCATGGTAGAGTGAAAGAAGGGGGGAGCAGGGGAAGGAGAGACACGGAGTAGAGGAAGAAGGAAAGAAGGGGAAGGAGAGGGAGGAAAAGGGGGAGAGAGAGAGAAAGGAGAAGAGAGGGATGGAGAAAGAAAGGAGAGGCTAGAGAGAATTGTTAAATTTTCAGTAAAGGCTACAAACCAGGCTTGTTTGATTGTTTTACTGATTGTCTAGACTCTAGCTTTAAGAAAATAATGGAGAAAATGTCAATAGAGCAGATTAAACTTAAAAGTCTGTCCCACACAAGTTGGGTTTTTTTGTCATTTTTGGAGAGTCGCTTGTTAAACATTTACCAACACACCACTGAGTAAACTACATTTAAAAAAACTCTTACACCATCCCTGAGTTTCAAAGAAAAGTGAAGACCTTTTCCCAAGGTTACATATCTAATACATATGAGAAGTAGGATTTTAAAACTAGCGTCCACTATATACCACTGCCTTAAAACAACCAAAAAGTATTGACCAAGAATTTCCCCTGTGCCTGACTCTGGCATGGAGTGAGGATGAAAGTGAGGATCAGGGGGGCAGAACAGAATCATGGAATCTCAGGGAGGTGACAGCCAGTTGCAGAAAGGATGCTGGTGTTGCAATCAGACTTGAGTTTGAGTCCAAGTTCTGGTCCTTTACTAGCTTGGGTGACCCTGGACAAATTTTTCTGAACCAGAATTTCCTTGTCTGTAAATTGGGGGCAATAATACATTTCCAGTCTCACGGTGTTGCTGCACTTTGTGGTCAGTCAGTTGGCTAACAAGCGTGTACTACTCGCACCGTCTGACGTCATCTGTGCCAGGATTGTAGCTAAACTCTGAAGAGACAAAAAAAGAAAGGCAAGAACATGGTCCCTGCTTTCAAGGATTTACAACAAACTCTCCAAAATTGTACATACAAGAAAAATCCAGTGTGAATGGAAGGTAGTACCTAAAAGAGGGGAGAGGGAGAGAAAGACTCAGTCTCGAGAATCAGGATTTAAGGCACAGATGAGGAAAAAAGAAATACTAGGCTTATAGGACAGCCAGTGAAAAGAGAAGGGAGATGGAGTATTATGTTTAAGGAATAGCAGAGAGACTGGTGTTTCTAGATCAGTAAATAAAGATCTCACGTAAAAGGTGATACTGGAGGTAAGGAGAGAGCGCATTTCCAGAGGAAGGAACCACATAAGCAAATGCATGGAGGTAGGAAATGGAGTATTATGTGTAAGGGATAGAAAAAAAGATTGGTTTGGCTGGCCCAGGAATAACTTTAGATTTCTGTTTAATCCCAGAGGAGGCTATTAGAGTTTATTGGGGGGGGGGGGGGGGGTGACACAGTCTGGCCTCTTCTCTAGGAAGATCACTTCGTTGGCAGTTCGAAGGATAGATTAGAGGAGGGAAGACTTAAAGGAGGGGGACCAATGAGGAGGCTATTATAATACCCCATCGGAGAGATAGCAAGAGCCTGAGCTAAAGCAGCATTTGTTTGAGAAAAGGGGACATAGGCAAGCAAAAAGATTAAGCATCTGTAAGCCTTAAAGAACTGTAGAGTTGAAAAGACCCTTGGCAGGGGCTAGGGGTAAGGTCCAGCCTCATCCAAATCTGGAATTCCTTTTACAGTATCCTGACAAGACTTCAACTTCTGCTCACACTTCCGTTGATGGGGAGCTCGCTACCTTCCAGAGCAACCTACCCAGTTGGGGTTTTTTTAAGTAGCTCATTCTTAGGAGTAGAAGTAAAATCTATACAATATGGTCTCTGTCCTCAAGTAGCTAACAGAAAAAGATGGTGAGACTGGACTGAACTGGACTAAACTTTTATATGAGAGAATTTAAAAGGTTAAGTCTTAAAATCATTGGCAGTAGGATTAGAGATTTTGGGTGTGTTCAGTCACAAAATTAAGGGTTAAGCTTAGTAACAACAAGACCAGAGGCGCCTGATGTGCTAAGATGGCTCAGGTTTAATCCAGGAACACGGCTGCACATCTCTAACTTGGTTATTTGCACCCGGTGATGGGGTATAGGTTAAGCCCTGAGATCCTCACACATTGTAATACAGTAGTTTGGGGAGGTGCTTTGAACAGGCAGAATGGGGTTGTAGGAAGAACACTGGTCTTGGAGATAGAAGAACTGAGGTAGAGGGGTGTCTGTAATGCCTAGTTAGTAGCTGTGTGACTTTGGGTAAGTCATTGTACTTAACTGAACCTGAGTTTTCTCATCTGGAAAACAGTTCATACTTGGACTTTCTGTCTTTGATGGGATTGTCACATGAGAGAAGTGATCTATAAACCCTAAAGCGGGAGGAAAATGTTAAGTCAATATTACTCTTTAAACCAGGACTGGGGAACCTGTGGTCTTCAGGCCGAATGTGACCTTCTAGGTCCTCAAGTACAACCCTTTGACTGAATCCAAATTTTTCAGAACTATAAATTTTGGATTCAGTTAAAAGGCAGTACTTGAAGACCTAGAAAACCACATGTGGCCTTAAGGCCGCAGGATCCTCATCCCTGCCCTAAACTGTCAGCTGAGCACACCCGGACAGTAAGTAGTCTGCTTTAGCCAAAGCATTAAGTACAGGGATGGAAGACTGCTAGAGCGCAGAGGGAACCTTAGGGACATCCCTAATAAGAAGAAAGAAGAAACACCATCATTTTACAGCTTGTTTGTCCTTCATTCTCAAAGAGCACCATGACATCAGGAAGAGGATGCCATGACTCGCAAGTGAATTGGATTTAAGTGATGTAGGGCTGTGCAAAGTCACCAGCCTCACTTTCTCCCCCAGAGCCATCTGGGCCCAGTGGCCAGACATAGATCAGCATGACTGGAGATGGCTTTCCATTTTATAGAAGAGAAAACTTGAGGCCCACAGAGGTCAAATATAGAAAAGTAGCACAGAGGGCCTTGAGGGCCAAGTTAAATAGCCTGAACTTTCCTTAGTAGGGAATAGGGAGGCACGAAACATGTTTGGGGTAAAAGGGTGACATGAAATAAGGAATAGTGTAAAGGATAGATTAGAGGAGAAAGAAAATAGATAAAGGGTCTTAAAAAAAAAGGCAGTTGAAATAGTCCAGATTGGTAGTTATAAGACCTTGCAAAGGATGGATAGTGGCACGGAATCAGGAAGACCTGAGTTCAAATCCAGCCTCAGACACTTACTAGTTGTATGACCCTGGGCAAGTCACTTCACCCTATTTGCCTCGGTTTCCTCATCTGTAAAATGGGAGTAATAATAGCACCTACACCCAGGGCTGTGAAGATCAAATGAGATAATCCTTGTAGAGTGCTCAGCATGGTGCTGGCTCATAGTAGGTATTATGTAAATGTTAGCTATTATCATTAGAGAGTAGGGAACAGATGTGAGAAAGAGTAAAGAGGTCAAATCAATAAGACTTGGTAAATGATTGGATACAGGCAGTGAGTAGAAGACCGCCTCACCTGGTCCACTGCAAGAGCCTCCTAATTGGTCTCTCTGACCCTCTCCAATCCATCCTTCCCACAGCTGGAAAAATAATCTACCTGATCCAGTCATTCTGCAAGGCAATTTGGAAGCATGCCCAAAAGAGTTATAAGCTGTGCATACCCTTTGACTCAACAATACCACTACTAGACTTAAGTCCCAAAGAGATCAAAGAAAGAGGAAAAGGGCCCATATGTTCAATAATATTTACAGCAGCTCCTTAGTGGTGGCAAAGAACTGGAAACTAAGGGTATATATAAAGGTTGGGAAATAGTGAAACAGTATGTTACATGAGTGGAATAGAATACAACTGAGTTAAAAAAAAATAATAAAAGGGAGGGTGTCAGAGAACCCATGGAAGAGTCGTATGAACTGATGGACAGAACCAGAAGAATAATTTATACAAGAAAAATGGAAAACAAGTCACTTTCAAAGACTTAAGAAATCTGGTGGATGCAGTGACCACCATGGTTCGAAAGCATCCTACCTTCTGACAGAGAGGCGGTGGACTCGGTGCAGAAGGAGACGTGCTTTTTGGACATGCCCCAGGAGGGGATCTGTTTTGTTTGACTGCATGTACTTGTTTAGAAGGGTTTCTTTTTCTTTTCCCAAGGTGGGGTGGGAGAGACGAGATGGGAGGGAGAGAAAATGGTTGTTTGTTCACTGAAAAAATAAAAGAACATTTAGAAAAGAAAAATAATTTCCTAAACCACAGGTCTGACCACATCTCACTCACCTGTTCAAATACATTGCCTCTAGGAAAAAATACAAATTCCTTAACCTGGAATTTCAAGCTCTCCACAAACTAGCTGCCTCCTACCTCTCTGGCCCTATTTCATGTACTCAACACCACAGGCAAGTAAGCTCATTGACTCTTTGCTGAGCTCCACATTCCATCTCCTATCTCTGTGACTTCACAAGGCTGTCTCCATCCCCAGAATGCATTTGTCTTCCTTTCCACCTTTTTCTATGCCTTTTCAAATAACCAAGTTGCAGATATGCACATATATTTTCATTCCTTTAAAATCCAGCTCAGGAATCACCTATTTTTGGAAAATCATTTCTGCCCTTAGCAATACCTAGGTTGTAAGTGCTCTTTGCTTCCTGAAATTATTTGATATTTAATTATTAATACTTTCCTGATCTCTAAAGTGGGGATGAGATTGCCTGCCCAACAGAGTTTCAACGGGGAAGAGAGGGGATAGTCAGTGGGTAGTTGGATTGGGCGTGTCCAAAATCAAACTCATCCTCTCCATAAAGCATGTTGCTCTCCCCACTTTCTGTCCTAGTCACCTGATAGACTCTTCTCTCTCATCTCTGCTCTGAATCTCTACCCCAACCCATCAAATTAGTAGATGAATCCACTGAGCCTTCTGTCCCATATGTCCTTGTCCCCCATCCTTTGCTTCAGCCTAGGTCTAGGCCTTCATGCTCCCTCACTTGGACCAGTTTCCAAACTGGCCTCCATGTTCTCCTCCAATATTGCCTCCAAAGGTTGCTCTTAGTCTTTCTATGTCTCAACTCTAAAAATATCACTCCTGCTTATGAACCTTCAGTGGCTCCCCTCTGCCAGCAGGATAAAGCCCCAATTTGTTATCCTCCTCCCTCCCCAATCTGGTATCAGGACATATCTTTCTCCTGCCATTCCCCAGCTCTCAAAACTCCTGTCTTTTCTGCTTCGCCACCAAAGCCATCTATCCATTCATCTCTCTTGGCTCCGATCTCTGAATCTTTTGTTTCTAACTCACTTGATTAAGATAAAATGAGGTTAAAACTCAAACACGACATTAGAAGTGATTTTGTTAAACCTTCTCATCCAGAAGAAAACTGGGACTCAGAAGCAGTAAAATGTTCTAGGTCATGCAGAGAGTAGAAAACAGCAGAACTGAGATTCAGACCTAGGACTTCTGATTCTAAGTCCAGCAATCCTTGCATGCTGCCTCCAAAACAATGTCCTACTAATTCAAAGGAGAAACCATTTTTTTTTTGGAAGTGAAAAGGAATGTTTTTAGATCAATGGGGTCTTCTAGAATCTTTTATGTTACACCGGCTTAAGCCTAAGAGCAACCTTGGCCAACGGTAATGTAACCTTATGTTTGAATTCAAAGAAGCATAGTATCTGAAATGAGGGAGATGACAGTCAAGTCATCCTCTGAGCAGGCCAGCCCACATCGTGAGCACTGGGTACAGATCTGGGTGCCATGTTTTAGGAAGAGTATTGACAAAAATGTACAGCTGTTCCAAAGAATGTTAGACCAGGTGAGGAGAGAGCTCTCCATGTATTACAGGAATCAGGGTAAAAAAATAGCTTGGAGAATAGAAAATGAGGAGGGAGGGGGGTGATAAAGTAAGGGGGAAGAAGCAGCAGGGAATGGGGGGAGGGGATAAGTGCTCACATATCTGAAAGGCTATGACCAGGAGCAATAGGTACAAGCTACAGAGCAGTACATTTCAGGCCAATATAAGGAAAGATTTCTAACGATCATGGCTGTCCCAGAGTCTCATGGGCTACCTCAAAAGGATCTGCTGGGTTTTCTGACACTGGACCTCTTCAGTTCAAAGCCAGGTGACCACTTGCCTCCGGTACCTTGGAGGGCACTCTGGGAGAAATACTGGTCGGACTGGATTTTCTGAGATGTCCCAGCTCGGAGAGTCTGTGAGCTTGTTGCCAAAAATGCCAGCTCTGGAACTGCCTATGAGTTAGCAGTTTTTAGAGGACAAACTTTGGGCCTCCAAACTATTCTCTGCAGTACCAGGGGGCCTCCTCTGATCCCCGTGCTGCCCTACACTCTCCCGCCTTTGGGCTGCCCTCTCTAAACTCTCCCATATGCTAATAGAAGATGATTTCACCTCCTTGGAATCCAGCAGAGTACAGTATTTACATAAATATTCCACAGAGGGCCCAAGAACCCTGATGAAAGGAATAGTTTTCTGCATTCCCTTCTCCATCTCCCCCCCCACCCCCCCATCCTCCACACACCCTCATCTCCCTTCTGGCTTTCAAGAAGAGATGAATAAGGCGGGACCTAGAGACAGGTTCCATTTAGAGCCAGAGTCATCAACTGTCAGACCTGGAAGAAACCAAAGAAACAATGATTTAGAATCACAAAGAACCTCATAAGGCCAACCTCCTTACTTTCAGAGGGGGAAACTGAGGCCCAGAAAGATTAAAGTGATTTCCCCAAGGACATAAAAAACAGTGAGTAGCCAAGGTCTTCTGACCCCAAAACATAGTGTGATTCCCACTCTCCCACTCAACCTCCTTAAAATCCAAGTGGAAAGAATTTAAGAAGTCACAAAGTTCAGCCCCACATATTTCAGATGGTGCAACTGAGGCTAGAGAAGAGAAAGGAGCACTGGACAGAATCATAGCAGTAGAAAGACCATTAGATTCAGAGTCAAAGGAACTGAATTCAAATTCTAACCATTCTTCTTAGTATCTGGGTAACCTTGCTCTTTCTTCCTCTTTGATCCAATGAGGGAATTGTCCTAGATTGTCTCTGAGGTTTCTTCTCCTTCCAAAGCCTGTGATTCTGGGTCTATAGACATAGACTAGGATATTCCACCCCAGATCCTAGGAAATGTGAAATCTTCCTAAAAGCCTGAGAAGAACCCTAGAGCTGGGAGTCTGGGTGGCCTGGCTTCTCCCCACTCCTTCCCCTTGCCCCACCAGGAGTCAGCCAGGGGTGGACAATTCACAGATTGGAGTTCTTCACAAATGGTTGCCTGTCTCTCAGTCTCCATCTCTCAACCTGTAAAATGGAGACATTCAGGAGAAAGTGCCACAAGACTCATTTCAAAATTGGTGCAATTTGCTTTGAGGAACCCAAGCTTAAAGCCCCTGGCCTCTTTTTGCCCCCATTCCCATTCCCTTTCAGGTCCAGAGCCTACCTGCTCTCAGTGCCCTACTCTCAGTAAAGCTTACCTTAGAAATGTATTCACACTGACAAGGCAGTGACTGATGACAGTTTCCAGTCTGTCCCCATCTGCCAAAGGAATGGCATTTTAATAGGCGTCAAAGACTAAGCTAAAGGAATAAATATTTCTTCAATGAAAGAATGAATGAGTGAATGGAATGCTTCTAGAGAACTTTCTGACATCACCTAGCAGGTTGAAAAAATATTATGGCATCCTAGGATGACAGAGTTAGAGCTGGAAGGCACATTAATGGTCATCTGCTCCAACCCCATTGTTTTTAAAGATAAGGAAAATGAGGCTCAGAGAAGTTAAGAGGGAAGGAAGAAAGGCAGAGGAAGGAAGAAAGGAAAGAAGGAAGGAAGGAAGGGAGGAAGGAAGGAAGGAAGGAAGGAAGGAAGGAAGGAAGGAAGGAAGGAAGGAAGGAAGGAAGGAAGGAAGGAAGGGAGAAATAAAATTAGATATCATAGACTGTGGGCTTGGAAGGGACCCTGGAACTCATCTATCTCAATGACCCCATTTTACAGAAGAGAAAATTGACTGGCAACCAGAACTAGAATTCATGACCTTTGACTGCAAGTCTAGCACTCTCTCCAAATCCATGCTGTTCCACCACTGACTCATTTTGCAACCTTGAGCAAATCACTCTCCATTTCTAGACTTTGATTTCTTTTTTCCTTCCTCTGAGGCAGTTAGGTGGCATAGTGGATGGAGGGTTGGGTCAGATGTTGAGAAGGCCTGAGTTCAAATCCAGCCTCAGACATTTACCCGCTGTGTGATCCTGGGCAAAATTTCCTTAACTTCCCTCTGCCTCAGTTCTCTTGATTGCAAAATGAGACTAATGATAGCACCTACCCTTCAGGGCTGTTGTGAAAATTAAATGAAGTGATATTTGTAGAGCAAGGCCCAGCACAGAGCCCAGCACATAGCAGGTGTTTAATAAATGCATGTTCCTTTCTCTTCCGCAGAGTTTGAGACTTGGAATACATGCTCTTTACATTGCCTTCATCTCTGATATTCTATGTTCTATTGTCCAAGGATCTTTTTACATTTAAGGTGAGAAAAATAAAGTGCAGAGAGGGAAGTAGCTTGCTCAGAGTCACACAGCCAGGTAATATTAGCAGCACCAGGATCTGAGCCCCAAATCACATCTCTTTTCACTTGATCATGCTGAAAATTGCCAAAGCAGTTTCACTGGGAGGTAAAACAGCCAGGGAAAGAGTGGAAGGATTGGTGTGTAGTCCACCATGACCCTGGATTAAGATGCACACACAGTTAAAAGGTGCTCTGTGGAAAGCGAGTCCGTATCATCTGCACGTTGGAAGGTTAACATATAGGAGAATAAAGGAAGCCCTCCGCTGACCCCTTGCTCCACGCATGTGTCTTCCCCGTACAAGAAGGAACCCATCTGACATCACATGCTTGCTCCTGAGTCTCCCCAGTCCATGTCTTTGCCACTGAATGAAGGTGGGAACAGTATTATGTGGTGTTGTGGACTTGGACTCGGAAGACTTTGGTTTCTGTCAGGAGCTGGAACGCTGGACCTGGAGGCTAGAAGACTTTAGTTCAAATCCAGCCTCAGACATTTACTGGCTATGTGTTCCTGGGCAAGTCACTTGACTTTTGTCTGCCTTAAATGGGAATAATAACAGGACCTCCCTTGCAGGGCTGTTCTGAAGATCAAATGAGGTGATATTTATAAAGTTGCTGACATATAGTAGGCGCTTAATAAATGCTGATTTCAGTCCTGATTCTTACCTTATACTTACATGACACCACTTTTCTGAGGCTCAGTTTCCTCATCTATTAGAAAATTAAGCCTTGTTCTACTTACTCTAGAGTTATATAATCATGTCTCTAGAGCTAGAATGGTCCTCAGAAGTCATCAAGTTCAATGTTCCCATTTTACAGACGAAGGAACTTAAGGGACTTGTCCAAAGTCATATGGGTCATAAATGGTAGAGTCAGGATTTGAACCCAGGTTCTCTGACTCCAAAGTCAATGTTCTTTTTCAGGAGAATATTTGATAAATGTGATTAATTATTCTTAGTATTGTCTGGGGAAAAAAATACCCACTCCTTGTTGTCAAATGCTCTACTAATAAGGCAATTAACTTAGCTAAGCTGGTTCTTTGTGTGTGTGAGCAGGCGTGTCTCTTTGACTTAGAATTCATTAAAGCCAGACAAGTAGATTACATGATTAGCTCCTTGAGGGCAGGGACTGTCTTTTCCCTCTTTTTATATCCCCTGAACCTGAAACATAGTAGGTCCTTAATCAATGTTGATTGATTGACTGACTGATAATAGAGCAGTACTTTTTTAGTCACAACTCTCTTTGCCTCAGTTTCCTCCTCTGTAAAATGAGTTGGAGAAGGAAATGGCAAACCACTCCTATATCTTTGCCAAGAAAACCCCAAATAGGGTCACAAAGAGTCAGACGTGACTGAAACAACTAAATAACAAAGAAAATAAGACCAATACCATCCCCACAAACCATTCCTTGGGAAAAAGAAAGTGATTCACCTAAAAGATGGTCATTCCAGTTGTCTTCATAAACATGTGCATAATAAAGAGTGGGAAGCCAGATGATGAGTTGTGAGGATCCAGAGATGGCACCTCCCTGTCTCCCTGCCCCCCTACCCCCACCTCAGAGAAGCAGAGTTGGCCAAAAGAGCACGGGCTTGAGGATCTCACTGGCTACAGACTGACCCCTGACCCTGGTCACCATCTAAACTATAACCTTAGTCACGGTCTGAGTTCTAATCCCAGATATAGACTGAGCCCTGACCCTAGTCACGTACCAAGCCTTAAAGAGTGGGAAACAGGGAGAGTCAGAAGGGATAGTGCAGGGAGAAGGAGTTAGATAGAAGAGTCCCCATGAAAGAGAAGAGGAGTGACCCTTAGGTCACAGGAGAGGTCACAATGGCCAAATAGCTGCTGTCAAAATTGAACATCAGAACGTTGCTGTTCCTAGGTTGCAAAATAAATGCATAAGAAATGGCTATATCTATTGGCCTCCACTTTGGTCTTTAAACCTACAACTGCTATCTCAGCAAATGGTCTGCCATGATTCATCTCATTCCCTGGCTCCACCGCACCCGCTGTCATTCCTGCTGATTAGTGTGGTAGCCAATGCTCCAGTTCTCTTGACAATATTTCTTATGTGCTGACAAACTGAGCCCCGACTCTGGGGAGCATTGGGGGAGGGCAGTCAGGGGGATGGGCTAGGGGCTGGTATACATCAGACTGGATTAGCTCTTAGTGAAAGCCCACAGCCCACAGGGCCTAGGATTGAGAGGCAAGGCTGATGAAGGGGAGTAGGGAGTGGGGAGACCCATGTTTTATAGCCTTAGATCTACCAGTGAGCAGGATGATTTTAAACAAGTCAACTCCCTTCTCTGAAAGGGGTTAGGCTAGATGAGCCCCAAGACTCTTTCCAGCTCTCTATTCTGTTGACATGGGGGAAAGAGCACTGGGTTTGGAGCCAGAGGAACTTGAGGACCTAAGATTATAATTGTAAAAAACTTAGCACAGTATCTAGCACATAGTAAGTGTTATATTAGCTGCTCTAGAACCACCAGGTAACCATGGCCAAGTCATTTGGGCCTCAGTTTCCTCATCTGTAAAATGAGAGTTTGGGCTTAATGGCCTCTCTTCCACTTCCAGAACTACAATGCTACAACAGGTAACCTGTTGATATTGAATAGTTATGACCCTGCAACGTGCTTGGAACTTCTGCCTCACGGAATCTCTGTTTTCCTTCAAGACTCTGCTCAGACACCTTCTTCTACAGGCAGCCCTTCCTGATCTCCCCAGAGACTAGTGCCTCCTTCCCCAGCTCCCCCCACAAACTACCTTGGATTAATTTTATAGATACTCTAAACATGCTTCTATAAGTTTGCATTTTTTCTCCCCCTTTAGAAGGGAAGGTAGTTGTGTTTTAGAATTTGTATCCCCAATGTTTAGCAAAGTGCCTGGCCTATGGTATGTGAGTCACTTTTTAGTCATGTCCAAATTTTTATCATCAGCACTGCAGACACCCAAGAGCCTGCCCTTAATCCAGTGTCTCCCCACTCCACTTATCTTTTCTTTTCTCCAGTAGATCTCCTGAATCAATTATGCCTCATGGAATAATTGGGAGAGCAGTAGGCACGGGTTCAGGAAGACCTGAGTTCAAATCTAACCTCCAACACTTATTAGCTGTGTGACCCTGGGCAAGTCCCTTCACCTCTGTCTGCCTCTGTTTTGAGAGTGAGGCTGGTGAGCTTGCATAACTCTGCCTCACTTCAGTTCACACAAGTCAAGACAACACCCAAGAAGCCTTTGGTCTTCTTTGAAAAGAAAAGACAAATAACAACCATAAAAACCTCATCTAAAGGGAAGAATAATAGCACCTACCTTCCAGGGTTGTGAGAATCTAACAAGATAACAATTATAAAGTACTTAGCACAGTATCTGGCCATTAAATGCTATGTAAATATTAGCTGTTATCATTACAGATGGGAGAGACTTGGATCATTTCTCTTTCCAGTTCCAGGCTGTCTGAAGCGAGGCACACTGATGTAGCAGACAGAATACTGACCTGGAAGTCGAGGGGACCGGAGTTCCAGTCTAGTCTCTGATACATACTAGTTATGTGACCTTGGGCAAGTCATTTAACCCTTAATTGCCCCAGATAACATTCTAACCCTACAAGTTGCAGAAGTGATTGATCTGTATTGGTGAAAGGAATTTCCACACTGCAAGTTTCCTATTCTGCAGAAGCCACAGGTCTGAATCAAAAAACAAACAAACAAACAAAGCAAAGTAATAAATGTTCAGGTCACCTAATAGGGGAGAAATAACTCTTAACTTTGGTAAATTTCTCAGTCTAATGAGATCCAGACCCTAAGCTCAGAGATTCTAGGATCTAGGTGGACCAGAGGTGAGCTATGGCACTCTCTTTGGATTCTCATAACATCCCAGGCCCACAGCCAGAGGCTTGAGTACCTGAGGGAAACAGTGTTCTCTACCTAACTCAGGCTGGGGAGCTTTGGGCACCAAACCAGCACCATAACTTAGACAACCTATTTCCTTTCTTCCTTTGGATTGGAAGTTTCCTTAGCTTCCTCGTCTGCTAAAATGGTGATATTAATCATCCTGCTACCTACCTTGGGATCAAAGATCATTTAATCAATAAACATTTTTTCAGAACCTGCTATGTGCCAAGCCATCTGAATCTGAAGCTGGAAGTGTCCACAAAGGTCCTCTAATCCTATCCTTTCATTTTGCAGGTGAGGGAACCGAGCCCCAAGAATGAGAAGCCGGCTCTCAGCATCCTACGTCAAGCGGGAGGCAGCCACCGAGGTATGGATGTTCTGGGAATGTTCACAGCTAGATTTCATTCCTTCTTGCCACATAGTTCTATTTCATTGAATGCTTTCCTCTTTGAACTCACATGCTTTCTGACTGGGTTTGGTAAAAGGGAAACATCAGACAGAGGCCTGCAGGCTATGAGTTTGAAGAGATACTGACCCAGAAGAACCTGGATCTTCCTTTCAGGGATCATGATGGTGGGAGAAGAGGGCAAGAGCCTGGGTTGTATTTAAGGTATGTCCGTCAGTGTTAGAGAGTAGAATTGGTGGTAGATGCAGAGGGAGCAGGCGAAAGGGAAGAAGGCTGCCTAGAGGAGGTGTCTCTAAACCTTCGTCCTGCCCAACCAATCTGAAAATATAGGAGGGGGCGAGGGGGAATACCACTGGAGTCTGAAGACCAGAGATCCAAAGCCAGAGTTTACAGGAGACATCTGGCAACGCAGGAGATCAGGAAAAGTTGTGTAATGGGAGGGGAGAGCCATTAGACTGTGAAATTGTATCCTAGGGGCTGAGGGGGGTAGGAGAGAGAAGAGTTGAGTGGCCCGTCCGCCTGGACTGCGGGGAGCAATTTGTCAGCGGTGTTGAGGCCTGTTGGCTCCCCTGGACCCATTCCATTCTAGTCATCTATCATCCAAAAAACCAGTCCAGCATCGGGTTGTAAAGTCACACCTGCTGTTACCCTGACCTCCACCCCCGGCTCCCTCCCACTGTCCCTCAACAGGAGCCTGGGACAGGCTACATGGTCAGGCTGCCTTCTCATTTCTCCACCCAGGCTCATGGGGTTTCATTGGCTGGGGTGCATGGCCCGGAGTGTTCTGGGCCTCTGCAGCCTACAGCCTGTGCTAATTCTTAGGGAGAGAGGCAGGGAGAGTTAATGCTCAAATGCCTTTGGTTGCCTGGGTGCCCCAAGGGTTAGAATCTATGACTCCCCAGTGCTGTTAGCTATCTCACAGAAAAAGGGGCATGGGATCTGGCAGTCAAAGTTTAGCTTTTTGGTTCTTCCACACCTGTATCATAATCAAGCTGTTGGAATAGACGGTCCCTGAGTCCCTTTGCAGTGCTATCCTCCTATGCTCTAGGCGGCATCTTGGTGAAACTGGAGAAGTGGGGGACTTCAAGTCAGAAAACTTGGGTTTGAATCTCAACTTCAAAGTTGACCAGTTGTGTAACCCTGGGCAAATCACTTTTACCTCCTAGTTCAGTTTTAGTCTTGGTTTCTTTATTTGGGAAATGGGTATATTATCTGCCTCACAAGACTGCTATGAGGAAAGTGTTTGTAAACTTGTGTGCGCTGTTTAAGTGTGAGTTGCTATTATCATAAGGTCTGCACAGTGGAAAGAATGCTAAACTTGGAGCCAGGAAAGACCCGGGTACAAATCCTATGTTTTCTGTTTACCTTCATTATGACAACGCGTAAGTCACTTAACTTCTCTGATATTCAGTTATCTACTCTACGAAATGAGAACAATAACGCCTACGGTTCCTCGTTTGACTCAACTGTAAACTGTAAGGTGTGGGGTAAGAAAGTACATAGAAAGTACTTTGAAAACCTTTGTTGTTCAGTCGTGTCTGACTCTTCATGACCCCATTTGGGGTTTTCTTGGCAAAGATTCTGGAGTGGTTTGCCATTTCCTTCTCCAGCTCATTTTACAGATGAGGAAACTGAGGCGAACAGGATTAAATGACTTGCCCAAAGTTACATAGCTAGTACATATCCAGGGCCAGATTCAAACTCACGTCTTCCTGATTCCAAGCCCAGGGCTCTATCCACTGAGCCACCTAGCTGCCCTTGAAAACCCTGAAACATTATTTAAGTGCCTATCATCATTATCGTTATCTTCACTCATTAGAAGGGTCTTCAGTTCTCATATTTTTCTGTTCTAGGATCACTACCAATTCTGAAATTCTATGGGTATAGGATGATGGATTGAGAGAGTTCCCTGATCAGTCTGATGTGGTTATGGGTTGATGCACATCCCTAAAGAGGGTGTGGACATACCTCCCGCCATCTTGTTGAGATGGTTGAAAACATCTCCTGGGCCTGGATGAACTTTACTGAGGATATTAGCATTTACTATCAACAATTAGAAATCATTTGATTGACTCCTGCTGCATGGTCCTTTTATAGTGGGCCTATAAAAAGTTCTTCAGGGAAGTATGGGCTTGGGGACTAGGGGGAGGAATCCCAAAAGAGATGGCACAGACTGGAAAATTTCACCAGAACTCAAGTGGACCTAGGCCCTAAAAGGAAGATCTATGTGTCCACATGACTTTCTAAGCCACTAAGGAATGGAGCAGCTTGTATGCTCCAATATCCACACACTCTTAAGAAGCATCAGTGGGAGGCTGTGGCAGAACTCTCAACAATAACCCCCAACCCCGAGGATGGAGCTGCCTGGTTGAATCTCCTCAATAGAGAGGAGTGATTTGTTGGGCAATGTCCTGAAATTTTGGAGAGTCCTGAGACTTCTTGGGGAAAGAAGGAGATCCTAAGAACTGTCAGTCTCTTAGAGAGAAGGGGATTGTGCATGTGACCCCAGGGCTAGATGGTCTTAGGAATATAGACCCAGAGCTCAAAGAGATCTCAGAAGCTATCTGGTTCAGTCTCCCCATTTTACTGAGGTCCAAGGGTCTTTGTCCACAGGCACACAGGTGCCAGAGGGAGGTTCTGAACTCAGGTCCACTGACTCTAGGACCAATGAGCTGTCTACTGTACCATGCAGCAGAGGCAAAGAAGCAAAAACCTGAACTTTTCTCTCTGTTACTACCCCGAGTTACAGATAGTGTAGATATAGTGGAAAAGGGAGAGGTCACCTCTCTAGCAGATCCAAATGCATTTCCTCTGGGAAGAATATAAGACTTTATGGAAGTACCATAGAAAGGGAAGTTGATCTGGGTCTCTGGGGGTCAAGGTAAGCCTCACCAGAATGGCAGAGGAGTTATCTGTCTCATTAGCAACAAACTCCAAGTCTGTTTCCATTATGAAGGCAGATCAAACCAGAAGGTGACACTATGAGTCTGGAGGATGGATCGGTCCCTGGAGGGAAGCGAGAACTCACCGGAGAAGGAGAACTGTACATTTTGTGGGCTATGGTGAGTCTTTTTATCAGGGGAATCAAATAAAGGCTGCCCTGCAACTGATACATGTTAAGCTCTTACTGGAAGGAACTGGGGACCTTTTCCCCACATTTGAGGGGAAATAGATACCAGCCATATTCCAAGGTTTCCAAAAGCAACTCTGGGTGGCGGCAAAATGAGCCAAAGAAATTCTGGAGAGCTTTCAAGATTGAATCTGGTCCATGTAACCCTCCGAGTTTGGGGTGCTGGATCCCAGGTCACACTTGATTTTCTCATCTTAATCCTTGCCCTGCCTCCCTAGATTATGAGATGTTCGAGGACTTTGTAACATTAAGACACTACACTAACGTAACAACTTATATTGAGCACATACTGTTTTGAGAGACCTGTGAGAGGCCCTAGGGTGGGAGGACAAGGAAAACAGTGAGTGATGAAAATCCCTGACTTCATGGAACTTATCATTTACTTGAACAAGTTTTTTTATTCAGTTGTTTTTCAGTTGTGTCCAACTCTTCGTGACCCCCATTTCGGGTTTTCTTGGCAAAGATACTGGAATGGTTTGTCATTTCCTTCTCCAGCTCATTTTACAGATGAGGAAACTGAGGCAAATAGGGTTGAGACTTGCCCAAGGTCACACAGCTAGTAAGTGTCTGAGGTCAGATTTGAACTCAGGGAGATGAGTCTTTCTGACTCCAGGTCTGGTGCTCTATCCACTGAGTACCCAGCTGCCCCTGAAGAAGTTAGACACATCCATTGATTGTTCCTTGCCAGAATTTCTTTCCTGAGTGTTAGAAAATAAGAGTGAAGAATTATTAGGAAACTACAATGACTTAGCTTAGAGGAATCTAAGTCGAAGTTAGGAAGAACTTGATGGTCCAAGACAAGTTTTTGAATATTTAACTAGATAGGAAAGGGGAGTAGGTGGGAATCATTCTGTCATATCTAAGCCAGATCAGATGTGTTGTGTTCTAGCTACAGCAGGAAGAACTTCATTTGGATCAAGGAGGTATTTCTTGATGGAAGATGGACACAGGGTCAGAGAATATTGGAGGGAACCCAGAACAACTAAAAGAGAATGTCAGAGCTGGGAGAGACCTTAGGACAGAGAACAGAAAATATCAGATCTGGGAAGGACCCGAGCACAGAGAAGGCATCGAGGGTGACTTTAGAACGGAAAACATAGGATGTCAGAGCTGGGAGGAGACTTAGAACATAGAGCTCAGAAAGCAGAGACGTGAAGGCATTTCAAACACAAAGCATAGAATGTCCAAGCTGGGAGAGACCTCAGAACACAGAACGCAGAGCTGGAATGGACCTCAGAACAGAGCATTCGAGCTGGGAGTGGACTATCCTAGCCACTGAGACTGAAAAGAGAAAAAGATATGTGTCAGCCTTTGTGTCTCCATCTTGAAGCCACTCTGTGCTCACTCTCCACCAAACAGCTAGGGAGAAAAATCTGTTCCCCCATTTCCCACCCAGCAGAAGAGCATCCTAGGTCTCTGTAAAGAAGACAGGCAGTCCAGGACACCCTTCTTCTCTGGCTAAGATCACAGGAGGCACTTTACAGGGAACATGGTGGAGAGTTCTTAAAGTACACACACACACACACACACACACACACACACACACACACACACACACACTAATCCCCTCTCTTTCTCCCAGACTTGATCTACCTTTCTGTTTCTTATTTCTTCTAGGTTAGGCATCACCTAGCCAGAGGGGAGAAGTCCACACACACACACACACACACACACACACACACACACACACACACACACACACACTAATCCCCTCTCTTTCTCCCAGACTTGATCTACCTTTCTGTTTCTTATTTCTTCTAGGTTAGGCATCACCTAGCCAGAGGGGAGAAGTCCACACACACACACACACACACACACACACACACACACACACACACACACACACTAATCCCCTCTCTTTCTCCCAGACTTGATCTACCTTTCTGTTTCTTATTTCTTCTAGGTTAGGCATCACCTAGCCAGAGGGGAGAAGTACACACACACACACACACACACACACACACACACACACTAATCCCCTCTCTTTCTCCCAGACTTGATCTACCTTTCTGTTTCTTATTTCTTCTAGGTTAGGCATCACCTAGCCAGAGGGGAGAAGTCCAGCCCCTGCCCTGAGGGAACCTCAGGTCCCATGGAGAGGTTAGACACCCAGTCAGCACATAGAAGAACATAGGCGAACCAAGTCTAAGCGGACACAGCTGCAGAGCTTGGCCTTGTCCAAAGTGCCAGGGAGGCCTGAGCAGGGAGGGGAACAGCCAGGGGAATGAGGATGTGGACAACTTTGGAGAGCGGGGAGCTGGGGAGTGAAGGAGAAGGGAGCAGAGAGGGGACTAGAGCAGGGAGTGGGGAGCAGGGGCTGGAACAATAGCTTACACTGATCCCAAAGAAGTAGAAAGACTGGCTAGTCCAGGGACAGAGCCCTGGCCTGGGAGCATGGATCCCTACGTTGGGTTCTAGTATTCTCTGTTGCACAATGTGCTGTGTGACCTTCTCAGAGGCTTGATTTCTACCCCCAGACACCTCCACCCCCGTAACCCGAGGACCCTCCTGGCTATCTCTCCTGCCTCCCAGCAGGGTAGAGGCTTTGGGGGGGGGGGGGGTTGGGGGCATTGGAACTGCATGGAGTCTAGAGAACAGCTGGGGGAACAGGGCCTCTGCACATTCCAAGTTCTCACTGAGGCGTGACTCGCTGCTTTCAGAGACACAGTCCATTCCAGGACACCTTGGGGGTGGGGGGGGGAGGCGAAGGAGGAAGGGAAGGAAGGAGGTTCTCCAGAAAATCTTAATTCAGTATGAAAGACCTGAACTTGAGGTGGGAACCAAAGCATGTCAGTTCCTGCTCTACTACAGACACACAAGTCCCTTCACATTCCTGGGTCTGGAGTTTCCTTCTCCAGAAAATGAGGTGGCTTGTATCAAATAATCCCTTCAAGATTTGATAGCCTCTCTTCTCTGCTCTGTAGAGACACACAGTGTTTGATTTGTAGTGAAGAAGACCCATCATTTAATTTTTCTGAGCCTCAGTTTCCTCATCTGTAAAATGAGAAAAATAAAACCTGTAGATAACAAACAGAACTTTGCACATCAAGTAAGAGCTTATTGAAAAAAAATACTTTACAAATTCTAAAACACTATATTAGATCATATTATTATGGTGCTGAGGCACATTTTATATTGAAATAATAATAATAGCTAATAATCATTTTATGATACCTCCCGCATCTTCCTGCCACGCTACTGCTCTTTAGCCCCTGATTCTGAGAGATCCTGTGTTACTGACTAGTGAGAAGTCACCCCATATATCTAGCCTGGCCCCAGACTCATAGCAACTCAAATCCATCCTCCCCACACACCTTTCTTTTCCACCTCTTGCTCTGGGAACAGTAACCAAATCAATACCCCCATTCCTTCAAAGGCAAATGGCCCCATGAGTCAATTCAATGTCCCTCTGACTTCCCAGACTAAAATGCCTGCATGGCCACTCCCCCCTCCCATGAATATTATCTTCCATTATTAGATTATAAGCCCTTTGAGGCCAGGGTCTGTCCTGCTTTTTGTAGTACAATATCCCCAACCCTTTAGTACAGCACCCAACACATAGTAATTATGTCAAATGGTTTTCATACATTTATCCACTTCTTCACTCCAAGGTGTCTTTCAGCTCTTGACATTCATCAATCCCATACACATAAGATAACAATCACCTACTATGTGTAAGGAACTGAGAGTACAAGGGCATCCCTGCCCTCAAGAACCTTACAGTCTACTTGGTTGGGGCAGGGAACAGGAATGCAAGACATGGGAGGTCTACACAGATGAGTGAATACAAGGGAGTTTGTGCAGGGGCAGAGAGCTAGAGACAAGTTGAGAGAGTCAAGGCAGGTTTCACAAAGGAGGTGGCCCCACACCCAAGTGCTGAGGGAAGCTGAGGACTCTGAAAAAATCAGGTGGAAGGGGCTGGCATTCAAGCATGGAGAACACATGACTTATGCCAAGGAGGTGGAAGGCTGAGTCCAGGGAATCAGTGGTCAGAAAGTCAGTTTCCCTGGAGTTCAGAGTACCAGGGGAGTAGGTAGACATAAGTCTGGGTGGGGTCTGATTGTGGAGGGTCTTAAATGCCCATCGGACTAAGAAGCTGGAATTGTATCCTAGAGGCAATAGGGAACCAGAGGAGATTTTTTTGCTGTTGTTTTGCCGGGGAGGATGACACTGTCAGATTCATGCTTTAACACCTTCTGTTTTCTGAATCCTAAGTCCTTTACAGATCTGGTATTGTGGGATGGTGAAATTCTAAAGTGATATCCCCTGTGATCGGAAAGGGTGGCCATCAAGAAGGAAAATGTAAAGAGTGATAGGCTCCATCCAAAGCTAGCGCAGACCCCAGACTCTCCCCTTTCAATCATCCTCTAACTTGAGCTCTGGCACTGACCTGTGGAATGTCCTCTGTTCCCTTAAGTTCCTGCTTTGGGCCCCTCTGTCTTGGCTCTCTCTGATCTCAAGGCCTCCTCGGACCCCTGCTGCATGTCAGACTTGGCATGACCACCACTGGCCTTGTTTCTGGGTGGATTTTCCCAAGGTGAGTCCAGGCCAGGATCTTAGAACGTCAACTGCTCCAATACTTAGCCCACCCAGTAGGGCTCAAGTAGGGCTCTGGATACAGTGGCCACTTAATAAGTGTATGTTGAATTAAACAGGATCAAATTTTTAATAGAATAGAATTGAATTTTGAATTGAATTGAATTGGTAGGAATGTGAGCAGCCATTCTGGCCAGCTTTGTACCCAGAAGCCTCCAGGGTCTCACAACTACTTAGAGCTTATGAAACTCAGGAATGCATACCCAAATCTTCCTAAACCCAGACCCTGGAGCTCAGGGTGGAGAGGAAATGGGTGGCACACATAAGCCGGGAAGAGGTGGGGGACACAGTCTACACCAGAGAACTGGCTCACTTCAGGGCCAATAGGGTTTGTAGCCAAAATTCAGTCTGGCAGCCAAGGATCTCCTGCCCCTCCCTCCCCCCATGAGAACTCAGGGTTGACCCTAGAAGCAGCAAAGGACAGCCAGAACAGGCCATGCCATGAAGGTGAGTGAGGCTGCTTGGCCCAGGAAGAGATTGTCAGTGCTGGGAACTGGACCAGATCAAGCTCAGGCCAGAGTCTCCAGCTCAGCTCGAGGAGAGAAAGAAGGGGTGGCAGGAGGAGTGATTGTCTCCAGATGTGGCTATACGATTTCTCTTCACTTGGGGGGGGGGGGGGAGATGGAGCAGAAGAGGGAATGGGGGAGGAACAGGGAAGGCTGGTGGGCATATGGGGACCTCCCTGGGCTTGAGGGACCAGGAATGTGAAAGAAGAAATTCATAGGCCCACCCCCCTCTCCTCCTAGAATGACCTCCATACACGCTGACCCCATATTTCCCCCTATTCAAATCTTACACACTGAGAACATAATTTGAGAATATATGGGAATGGATGATCAAGCTCTACCAAATCCATGAGTAAACAGTGAAGAGACCAACAGCTCCTATGGTCTCTTCAAGGGAGGGGGAGGAGGAAAAAAGAAGGAAGGGGATACTGGAAATGGCAAGAGGGAGGGAGGGAGGGCCTAGGACCAAGGAACTGGACAGGGAGATAGTAGAAATGCTGATGAAGATCATGTCCACAGGAGACCAGAGGTATCTTTTGTCAACCCCACTTAATTCTAGTCTTTCCTCTATAAATCATCTCCCATACAGCTTGCTTGTATTGGCTCAGGGCCCCCACCCCCATTAGATGGTGAGATCCTTGAAGGTAGAAACTGTCTTTTACCTCTTTTCATCTCCCCAGATTTTAACAGTGCCTGACACATAGTAGGCATTTAAAAAATGTTTATTGTCTTGACTAACTGACTTTCCACAGTAGGAGATGGTGACCCCATGGTGGGTTTAATCTGAATGGAGACTGCCTTGGAAGGCCATCTTCTCTGAGAAAGTGCTATGCTCCCATGGGTAGCATTCCACCCCCGGGAGAAGGGATATGTGAGTTCCTGGAGACTCTGGTGGTTGGGAGTAGGGGAAGAGTGGAGAGACATTGAGCCAGAGATGAGATGACCTTTGGAATGGAGCCTGATCCAGTGCTCCCCCATCTCTGATGATCGTGTTTCAGTTCCACCCCCACCAAGAAGCCTTGTCTGCTTACTTCACACCTAACCAAACTTTCCCTCATCCAAGGCCTTTTCTGTAGTCCCTCATTTGACCCCAAACATCAATGTCCTGGGACTGTGAGTTATTTTTTTTATGTGAGAGTCAGAGATTCAGAGGAACCTTGAGCCAGGAGAGTATTAGAGCCAACTTAAATTTTCATTGTGAACACCTTGGAGATCAACAAACACTACAAATAAGGGTGATCAGGAAAAGGTTAAAAATGTAAATTAAACTGAAAAGTTTTGTTTTGGCCTGACTTTTTTAAGAGAGACAGTTGCTAAACATTTACCAGCACACCCCTACTCAAAGATGAATCTATCTAGAGACCCTCTTGCCTAAGCCTCCTTAATTTCCAGACGAAGAAATTGAGATTCATAGAACTGAAACAGCTCTCTTAGAGTCATTCATTGCCTAAGCACAGCAAGAATTCAAAGCTGGATCCTCTGACTCCGAACCCAGCATTCTTTTCATGGGACCATGTGAAATGCTCCCTGAAGGTAGAGACCTTGGGAAGAACAAAAAGCACAGAAATGGAACCAAGAAGCCTGGGTTAAGTCCTGGCTGGGCCACCTACTCTTTATGTGACCATGGACAAGTCATTTTAATTCTCTGAATAACAATTTCCACAACTGTAGAATAAAGAGAAGGGCCTACTGTCCTTTTCGCACTGTCATTCTACATTCTGTATCTCTCTGAATAGGAAAGACACATCTCAATTAATAAATCCAAGGATTTAAATTGATCATGAAAAAGTCTTTGATCAATTAGTGTTGCTACACAGAAAGACAGTTCCAATTGGCTGAGAAGTTTTGGTAATGCCCTTCAGAGTCTGTGCTGGTGGAAGCGTACATGAGGAGGAGAGAGTGTTCTAGCTAAACAGCTGAAAAGGAATAAGTGAGAGGAGAAAAGAGGAGGAGCAGAACTTCAGGCCTTGGCTTTTGGTCTCCTGGATAGGAGGAACTTGCCAACTTTGGGGGTCCAGAGGATATTCCACCTTTCCATTAGAGTTCCAATAATGTCAGCTAAGGGCAGTGTCAGCATTAAGGAAAGACCAGATGCAGATTCACAGCTCTACAAAGAACTCATCAGGGAATTTACACCTTGCCTAGAGGACTACAGAAAGAAGACTTCAAGGAGCTAGAAATTAATCCTTTACCAATGTGCATTTTTTTGAGTTTGAGTCCACTTTCCCTCCAATTCTATGTGCTCTGGCGGGAGAGTGTGTAACAGTTTTTTTTTTTTGGGGGGGGTGAATATTTTGTACCAGTTGTACCAACTTTACCACCATAGTAAAATATATCAATCTAAAAGTTTTCTGGCTGACTAACTGATAACCAGCACACAATCATGAAGGAAAGTATGCCCTGATGGGGGCTCCCAAACTAGATGGTCCTAGAAAGATACCTTCCTCCAATCCCCTAAGGGGGAAGGGAACCCTTAGAGAATGTAGTGGCATTGACTTTCCAGCACCAATGGCAGTTGGGGTAGTTTCCTCAGAGCATACAGATGAGAAAGATGAGGCTCAGAAAAGGGTACAGACTTGCCTGGGACTATATAGGTAGTAAATCGTAGAACCAGAGTTTGGACCTGAATTTAATTTCTTGAAAAAGTAACCAGTAACAATTGCCTGAGTCACTTTATCATCCATCAGTTCTCTGGCACAGACTCACGTCCATGATAATCTCAGCCAGCTTTGTCAGTCCGTCAGTAATATGAATAGGTTAATTTGGGAAAACTTTCTGGAAGAGTTGGGCTTTTAGGAGCTCTTTTGATGAAGGAAGGCAGATGTCTCTGGGAGCTTGTGATGGAAGAGGGAGGGACTTACTATCTGAAGACAAGTGGATTAATGTGGAGCAAAATGGATCAAATATGGGAACAGAGCAATTGGGACAGATTAGCCATAAAATGAGGTGAAGTTGGGAGCAGCAAAGGAAAGGTGAGACTGCTACAGAAGGACATAGGAAGGGACATGAAATGGGGGCAGAGGACGAAAGCTGATTTTACTATAAGCAAAATCTACCACTTCCCCAAATGAGTACCTAAAATTCTCTCACTCCTCAGGGACTCTGTAGAAAGGACTCATGTTTTGGGTTTGGGTTGGACCAGAACCAGAAGAGCCCAGAATCTTAGAACATGGAAGAACTCAACATATCTAGCCCTATTACTGTAGAGAATGACTTTTCTTTCACCACTGCCAACAAATGTTCATCCAGGTTTCACACGGGTTTCACACAAAAAATTCCAGTAACAGGGAACCCGTTGTCTTCCAAGGCAGCTCATTCTACTTTAAGGAAGCAAACTGTCACTTTTAAAAAACTATTTTTTAAAATTCTGAATATAATGAACACCAGAAAAAGAATATTTCAATATAAAAATATAATAGAAAAAAGATTATATGTTAACTTGCAGATCTCTATTGCATAACAGCTTGCTTTATTTTTTTTTAAAGTTTAGTAAGGTTCACATCTAGTTCATTTGTAAAAGATGCACACCACTGGTATAGAGAATGATTATTCAACGCTGAGTTTGTAATGGAAAGAGTTGGCATGAGAGCTTGGGAGAGGAGAAAACTTTTTCTTGCTTTGTGCTTTGATGGAGGACCCACATGGTCCCAGATCCTTTTCAGAAGAGATCTGGAGAGAAAGAGAATATATTTTGGGAAGTGGCAGACATGTGGAGCAACTGGCATCTCAACATGCTCCTGATTTTCAGTTTGCCTTGTTAAAAACTTTGGAGAATTTTTCTTGGGTAAGATCAAGGACTTTATTGGTTGAATTAAGGTATCTTTCTCCCAGTGGGAGAGCTCATTCATCCTGTGCATTGTGTGCTGTGTTCTAACCTATACAACTTTCCTGATTTCTTTTCTCTATCTGTTTAGATAAGAGTTTTATTTGTTATTCATTCTTTGTGATATTCTTCTGTGTAACTAAAATTTGGTGGGAAGGAGCCAAGTCTTTGGGTGAGCTGCACCCCTTCCTCTTTGGAAGATGGCGACCAGGGAAGGAGCCTGAACCTAAAAATTATTATATGAACAATAAATCAGAGGGGCAGATGGAATTGTTTAGTTCGGCATATCCCCTCTGGAATCAAAGGAATCAAATCCCCCTTGAAGAAAGAGATTTCAGATTTACCTTTGCATTCCCACCCTCCCCCCACCCCAGAGGAACATAGACAACCAACGTGGATACACAAAATACATGGCACTTTGGAGAAAGTGCTAAGTCTAGAGTCACGAAGTTGTTTGGTCATTTTCAGTTGTGTCCAACTCTTTGTGACCCTATTTTGGGGTTTTCTTAGCAAAAATACTGGAGTGGTTCGCCATTTCCTTCTCCAACTCATTTTTTACAGATGAAGAAGAAAGGCAAAGAGGGTTCAATGACTTGTCCAAGGTCATATGACTAGTAAGAGTCTAAGGTTAGATTTGGAACCATGAAGATGGGTCTTCTCGATTCCAAGCCCAACACTTGACTGCTCAGAGTAAGGAAGACAAGTTCAAATTCAACCTCAATGTGACTTATATCTTCTCACTATTCCTTGTTTTCCCCTCTGGAGCCAAGCACAGAGCAAAGCTCATCCACATAACAGGCCTTCCAATATTTGAAGACCCCAATCACATTCCCCTGCTAAGTCTTCCGAGGACTAAGCCTTTCCCAGTTCCTTCAGTCAAGTCTCCTATGATCAATAGTAATTGTTTCTCTCTTGCCCAGGAAGCCTGAGGGTCTTCCCCTCCCAGTTTGATTTTTTTTCAATTAAAGGGACCATTCCTTGAGTAACTATGGAAAGAAGCCTATTCATTGAATGGGTGTAACTCACTCAAATGAGAATATAATAAGACCTTTGCCTGAAAGGGCTAGGGTCTCACATTGCATCCTGGGCCACCTCTAGTGGTCCTGATGAATATCAGGCCACTGGATCCAGATGGCTCAGGAGAAGAAAGTGAAGTTGGCGACCTTGCACAGCCCTCGCTCACTCAAATCAGTCATTTGCAAGTCATGTCATCATCTTGATGTCATGGTCCTCTTTGAGAACGAAGGACAAACACAGCAACCTATGACCACTATAAATGTACATCTTCTTCCCAACCTCTTGAATCGAGTGTTCACCAAGTTTCTGTCTTTAGCCTCTTTTCCTTCTTTCTCTACAAAATCTCCATAAGTAATTTCATTTGTTCTAGTGTCTTCAAGTAACATCTTTATATAGATGATTCCAAACACCTCTCTCTGCCCTGACCTCTCCTAAGCCCCAGACTCACATCTTAATGATTTCTAAGATCCCTTACAGCACTAAATCCCATGGTCTCCATTGGCTCTATCTGAATGTCCCAGATTAGGTGTCACTATAGATTATCTAGTTTGATCCTTTCATTTTATAGATGAAGAAACGGAGGTCCCATGTACCCAAAAGCCTTGTCCAAGATCACATAGGTTGAGAACAGTAGAACACTGGAATCCAAAATTAAATCACCTAGCTCCTACCTCTGTGCTCTTTCCATGAAAACCTACTCTTCTCCATTTTTTCCCCTCCAAACACCTCCTCTTGCCTCAATTTTATTCTTCTTATCAATGACACTGCCATGCCCCTAGAGTCCTCTCTTTAGACCTTTGGCTCATCTTTGATGCCTCCCTCTACTTCCCTTCTCGGTTACCAAATGGCACATGGTCTGTCTCTATAATACATCTGGTATCCATCCTTTCCTCAGCCCCACTGTTGCCTGTCTTGTATGGGCTCCCATTACTGCTGGCTAACAGACTTTGCCCCTTTCCCAGTCTCCCCATTCCAATACTTCCTTAACATGTTTTAGAATCATTTTGCACAGATTGTGTTCCTTCTCTGCTCAAAAGCTTTCCATGTCTCCTCTCTTACTTCTAGAGTACAATCCAAACTCCCTGGTCTGGTCTTCAGAACCCTCCATAATTTGGTGCTACCTTCCTTACCTTTCCAATCTACCTCCTACTGCTGACCTTCAAAACTTTATGCTCCAGTCACAATGGGTTATTGTTCCCCACACGTAGCTTGTGTATTCCAACCACCTTGTCTTTGCTCACACTTTTCCTGAATAATATTTCCTAGAAAGCCATCCCTTTTCCTTTAGCTTTTGAAATTTTACTCATTCTCTTCTTGTTCTTAAGCCCAACACAAATGCCACCTCCTCCAGAAAGCTTTCCATGATTCCCACCCTCCCCCCGCCCCTTTTCGCCACTCGAGGTCCCTTTCAGATCTAAAATTCTTACTCTAAGGTTCCTTCTTAGCTCTAACAATCTATATTCTAAGACCTTATCCTAGATTGGATGCTTTATTCCTTATGTTCTAGGGGCCTTTCCAATTCTAATATTCTACAATTTTAATCTGTGTGGTTATGGAGTGTGTGTGTCTGTGTGTGTGCGCGCACACATTCTCAAGCACGGGTGTGTACATGAAATTCACCAGCAAAATAAGTTCCATATTTGGCGGAGATCCAATCCCTGGCAGTGGGGTGAGGGGTTGGGGCTGAGGGCTGGGGGGCTGAGGGAAGGCATATAAAGTTTTTATTACTACAGGTTTAGGAAGACCTGCCTTCCCTCCCCCTCCCCCAAGCTCCCTCTGCCTTGAACCATGTGTTGAGCCCAGACGCTAGGCAGTAAAATCTTTATAGCCCCCCATGACGTCCACTATTTCATATTTTAATCCTCCATATGTGGTCTCGGGTATGCTATTTGGTGAGGATATGGCCCCCAGGTGTGGTATAAATGTCACTCGGATCGCTGTCTTTATCAGTGGTACTCCCCAGTTGCCCAGAAAGACAAGTCTCTGCCACTTCCAAAACTCAAGCCCCAGAGGTGCCGGGTTGGGCCTGGGCCTAGAGGGATATCTGCCCTCCTGGAGGGCAGAAATGGGTTTTAACCAAGCCCTGTAGTCCTGCAGGACCTTGGGGAGAAGCATTGGGGTCTAGTACAAAAAAGGCAAGGAGGAGCTAGGTCAACTCCATGCGTGTGACCTTGGGCAAGTTGATTGCTGTCTCACTCTCTGGGCTCTGGGCATTTTCTCTGACTCTCCCGGCAATGTTCTCTCTTCTTTTTTCTCACTACTGACCCAACTAAAATCCCCCCTTCTACAGGAAGCCTTTCCCAGCCTCCCTTAATCCAGCACCGTCCTTCTCCTCATTATGTTTTGTTTTTATCCTGTATATAGTTTGTTTCATATGTATTTGTTTACTTGTTGTCTGTCCCGTTAGACCGTGAGCTCCTTGGGGGCAGGGATTATATTTTTGTAACCCCGCACTTAGCCCAATGCCTGGTACACAGTCAGTGCTTAATAAATGTTGATTGACTAACTGGGTCTTCGTTTCTCAGCTTCAAGATGAAATGCTTGGATGAGACGCTGCCTAAGGACCCTTCCCGCTCTAAGTTAAGGCAGCTGTGTGGTGCAGTGGATAGAGTGCTAGGCAGGGAGGAGACCGTGTATCTGATTCCTGTAAAGTCTGCAAGGCAGGGTTTTCCAGGTAATGGGAGGGCTCAGAACCCTGAGTCTCTTGGGGAAGCCTCCTTTTCCCCACCCAATTTCCACCCAAATGAAAACATAGACATATGTGGAATAATCTGAGTCCCAGACCCTCTGACTTAGAGACTTGTCCTTGCCCCTAGTCATCCACCATCCCATGGTCCTTCAGTCCATGGATTCCTATCTGCTCGTCTTCATAGCATCACTTGTTATGTAGTTGCATGACCCTACCCTCACTCACCCACCGACACCCCACACCCCGTCTCCTGGCAGTTGGTTATGTCTTCATCACGGGACTGCGGGATGAGTTATTGCCCCTTAGGAAGCTAATAAGAACAGAAGAGAGAGTTGGAGTAAAGAGAGGCAGAGACAGAGAGAAGAGAAAGGAAAGGAAAGAAGGAAGGGAGGAAGGAAGGGGGAAGGAAGGAAGGAAGGGAAGACAGACTACTTTGGAAGATATTTAAGGACATCATTTCTAGTATTTCCTATGAGATCTAATACCCCATTTATTCCCCTTGAATCTAGAGGAGATTTCTCCTAGCACATCAGTCCATAAACCCAGGGTTCTGACCCAAGTCTCGATCTCTTTAGCGGGGCCTTTGAGACTTAGAAAGTCAGAAGGACAGACATTCTCAAATCTGGGGATGAGGGCAGAGGAGGGGGTGGTTTCCCTAGTATTCAGTTCCCATCCCCAGTGAGCTAGGAGTTCATCCTGAGCTCAGCATGGGTTCCAGGGCTGTTTTCATACCAGCTGCTTTTCCCCTCATTAGCAGGGGATTATCCCCAGGCTCAGACATTAGCTTCCAGGCTTCCATGACCAACACAGTGGGGACCCCCTGAGGGCCAATTTTTTCTGAAGCAGACAAGGGTATCAGGAGACTCACTTCCTGCCTGACCTCCTGAGAGCATCGGTGCTGCCAACCAGTGGGAGTCAAGGGCAGAAATCTGACTGCGTCAGGTGGAGAGAAAGCTCAGTATAAGCCATGAGTGTGACCAGGCAGACAAAAAAGTGATGAAAATCCTAAACAGAACAAAAAAAAGCAGTGTCCGAAGAAGGAGAGATGACGGTCCCACAGTCATCTCTATGTCCCATGCCTTTGTTAGATACACATGTAGTGCTGTGTCCAGTTCTGGGCACCAAGCTTTTAGGAGAGAACTTGACAAAGTAGAGTATGGTCAGGAGAGGGCAACAAAGCACACCCAGTGGGGGTGGGGAGGTGTAGAAAGAGCATGGGATTGTGAATCTGAAGACCTGAGTTCAGGCCTGACTCTGTCAGGTGACCCTGGGCAAGTCACTTCCCCTGTCTGCAGTGAAATAAAGAAATTGGAACCAAGGAATCTCCAAGTTGGATGAAAACTTTGAGGCCATCTCCTCCACCTTGTTCTTGACAGAGAATCTTCCTGATAACACCAATCAATCAATAAGCTTATATTAAGTACCTACTGTGTGCCAGGCATCATGCTGCCAGGCATGAGGACTGCGACAAGAAAAGTGAACTATCCCTGCCCTCTCTACTAAAAAGACCTTAAGTAACAGGGAACCGACTACCTCCTAGATGTAATCTGACCAAGGCAAAGTACAGTAAAACTATCTCCTTGCTCAAAAGTACACGGCCTCTCTTGATATAGTCAAGATATCGTTGCCTTGGGGACTGCCATGTCCTACAAATGACTCATTTTAAATATATAGTACAGTAAAACATTTACTTTTTTTTTTATAAATTTGAACTGATGCCCATCCACACCTCCCTTATCTTGTACTTGTAAAGTTGGCTTTTTTTAACCCAAATGTAAGACTTTGAATTTATGCCTATGAAAATTCATCTCATTAAATTTAACCAGAATTTTCGTGGGTTATCAGTTACTCAAGATCATACAGGTCACATGGGTCAGAGGGGAGGAGGACTCTGACTCTGATAGACCTAGAGGTTTCTCAAACACCCTGACCTCTCAGGTCATTGGATTCCTTAGTTTCTGTGCCTCATAGCTTCATTCAACTTCAGCCAACCACAGTGATGGCCATATACCATAGGTTTCATCATCACCCAAATGTGTCACTTTCATGACTCTAAATTCTGATTATAGAAAATTCTTTGGTCCTTTCACCTCTCCCTCTGCCTCACTCCTCCAAAATCTAGTCTTTACCTCCACCACAACTTCTGTTCCCTCCATCCCTTCCTGTTGTCCATGGATTTCACCCTTACTCTAGCCTCACTCTCTTCCCTTAAAAGATCTTGATCCGATAATTAACCAACTAAATTATATATTATTGTGAAGCCTGACACACATACAGAGCACATCTTACAAAGTCCCTCCCTCTGGAAGTGCTGGGGGACACTGATTTCAGGAGAGTGGTGATGCTGTGTAAGGTGAGCACCTCCAAGGGGCCCATTGGAACATGCTTAGGTAGTCTGGGATAGGATCCAGTCTGCTAACCACATGGTTAGGAGAAACCTTTTTGGTTGTCTGTGTACCTGGAACTGGGGCGCCTTCAAAAAGGCCTTGGTATGCCTCATCCTGCTCATTTTTTTTGGCTACTCTCTTCTTGGTTTTATTCTTTTACTGATGGTGTCTAGTGAGAGACAATTCTATGAGGAGAGAGGCCTTGGGCATTCCTCGCCGAGGCTGACAAGTCCTCATGGGAATACTGAGTCCTGCTCTTTGATCTGTGCATTTCCTTTCCATTTTAGGTGAAGGAATTGGAGACTCCAATCTTGCAAATTTCAGAAGGTTGGGCAAGTGACATCTGAGTATCCTATCAACCCAACAACAGAATTTTTCAATCAGTTCAGCCCTGATGCCTCAAAGAGTAAGGGAATGACATTAAGACCTAGCTCAAGAGTAGCTGGATTTATCCAGCAGCCATGTGACCTTTAACTTCATAGCAGTAGAGAAGAAACATCCCCAAACCTTCAAGGCACCTCCAGAACCCTGAGAGACAGATGTAACAGGCATTGATCTAAGAGAGTGAGGATGGAGTATACTCACTACATACACATGGTTCTCCACATGTGACTCACTTCCTATCTTACCAATTATGCCCTGGAAATCCTCAGTAATGGATCACCACCACCACCAGTACTGTCCACCTCAACCAGCTGGTATTCCTGGTCTGCTGAAGGCTGTTGAAGGATGTCACACCACCATATTGATCAGGTCAACTGCCATGGCATCTTATCTGACCTCAGCTGAACCTTCATAGAAAAGCTTACTCTTACTTGATTGACCATCCATCCTATTTCCCCTATCACCTCTTCTCCTTTCAGTCACCTAACAACACCCCACCTCCTATCTCTCAGCAGATGTCCTAATTCCCACTTTACTGAAAAGAAAGGTTGAACCCCTTTGACATCCCTACTCCACAGCTCAAAACCCCTTTCCATCTTCACCCATCCTTTCTTCTTTACTGCTGACCCTGAGGAAAGAGGTGGCTCCTGACAAGACAAAGGCTCTACTTAGGTCTCTGATCTCAATTCATTCCCTCCCATTCTCTCTGGGAGCTTGTTCCTTCTATCACTCCCTTTCTTTCATCTTCAGTCTCTCCACATCTACTGGTTCCTTCCCAAAATAATTTTCTTAAGGCATACATCTAGTTATTTCACATCCCAGCTCAACAAGGTTTGATGGCTCCCCTTTACCTCTAGGATAAAACACAAACTCTTTGACTTTCATTTAAGGGGCAGCAAGGTGGCACAATGTAGTCAGGAAGATCTGAATTCAAATCCAACCTCACACACTTATCAACTGTATGACCCTGAACAAGTCACTTAATTCTGCTTTAGTTTCCTTATCTATAATATGAGTTGAAGAAGGAAGTGAAAAACCATTCCAGCGTCTTTGCCAAAAAACCCATTCCACCCCCAAAAAAGAAGGGGTCACGGAGAGATAGACACAACTGAAAAATGACCAAATGACCAAAAAAATGACCAAACACTAAAAACCAGGCTCCAACCTTTTTTTTATCTTCTCTCCTTTACAAACTCTACATTCCAGCTAGACTAGACTACTCATTGTTCCCTGCATTCTCATAAGCCATTCTTCATGCCTGGAATGCCCTCCCTCCTCGTCTTTGCCTCTTAGTCCTTGTCTTCCTTCAAAATTCAACTCCCTTCCCCTCTCCTCTACAAAACCTAGCTGTTAGTGCTTTCTCCTGACTCAGTGTTCTCTGTTCAATACATACATGTGTTCACGTGTTGTGCCCCTTTGGCACATCCACATTTGTATTCCCAGCACTTTGTACTAAGAATGTGTAAGGGACTGAATAAATGCTTCTTAATTGATGCCACTTTCTGTGTGATCTAGGATGAGTCCCTTGACCTCTCTGAGCCTCAGTTTACTCATCTGCCACAGAAGAAGAAAGATGAGCTAGATTACCTCAAAACTCCATGAGCCTGCATCCAAGGATCCGAATTCTCCCCCAACCACCTTGTCCTGGAACCTGAACCTCTAGTGCTAGATCAAAATTCTTTTAAATGTCACCCTATCTTTTGTTCAGTCACTTCCAGTTGTGTCTGACTTTTTGTGACCCTATTGGGGTTTTCTTGGCAAAGATCCTGGAGTGGTTTGCCATTTCTTTCTCCAGCTTATTCTATAGATGAGAAAACTAAGGCAGACAGAGTAAAGTGACTTGCCCAGGGTCACACAGCTAGTGAGTGTCTGAGGCAGGATTTGAATGCAGGCCCTCCTGACTCCAGGGCCAGTACTTTTCATTCTTGTTTTGAGCTATGCCCCCTCCCCATTCTGGTGCCAGCCAGACTGGCCTGCTCTCTGCTCCTTCCTGTGTCTTCTGCCTCCTTGAGTTTTTCCGTTGCTTCTTGGTCTCCATTCACTGAGATCCTTCTCTTTCTCTTGAACCCTGCTCTCCATACAGCCCCGTGTGAGCCTGCCCTCACTGAAAGTGCCCGTTTCTACCTCAAAGTCTCCTCAAGCTGCCTGGATTTAGACCTTTGTCCCACTGTCATAAATTGTGCATGGCTTGTACTCTTCCTAGTACTTTAAAATTTACATCTAATCCAGGCCTCATGACCCTCTAGGTCCTCAAGTCCTCAAGTTTGGATTCAGTCAAAGGGCCGCCCTTCAGTACCTAGAGGGTTGCAGGTTCGACACTCCTGATCTCATCTAACCTCAGTTAGTGTGTAGATAGTGTTGAGGGTCAGGGCAGTCGTAATAATCGATCCTGTCTGGGTCGGATTAGCATTGACCAGCAGAAGCAACCCTTCCGAACCTCTGTGCCTGTCAGGCTATGCTCATGCTCACCCATTTCCCAGGGCCTCAGACTCCTTCTCTGCCCAGTATGGAAATTTAGGAAATGGATCAATCTGTCATTCCAAGGTGAGAAAATGTCATCCTCCATAGTGCATTCAACGCCTTCTCTGCTGCAATTTAAGATCGTGGAGAGACCTGGAGAGCAGGGAGTCACTCTTCCTAGGGATATCCTTGTAGGGAGCTGCCAAAAGCACCAGAAATTTAAAGACAAGGCCAGAGTCACAAAGCCAGTGTGTGTCAGAGGCAGAATCTGAACCCAAGTCTTCCTAGCTTTGAGGTTGATTCTCTTTTCACTATTCCATGCTGCCTGATTTACTATTATGAATATTTGAATGTTGCCTCCTGTGGCCTCCCCCTCAATTCTTCCTCCCAGGTGGGCCCTGCACTCTTTAGGACCCCATGGACTTTTCTTGGCAAAGCACTAGAATGGTTTGCTGTTTCATTCTCCAGTGTGTCCCCATTTTACAGTTGAGGAAGTGAGGCAAATGGGGGTTAAGTCCCTGACCTAAGTGTCTGAGGCTAGATTTGAACTTGGGTCTTCCTGATTCCAAGCCCACCAGTTGATCCATTAGTCAAAATGACTGAGATTCCTTTTCCAGAGTGCCTTTGTCTGATGAGCTTCACTGAGGTTTCCCAAAATGCACAGGCAAGTACTAAGGGGAATGATGATTCTAGAACTGAGCCGAAGCTGGAGGACCCCTTGTCTGGAATGCTGCCAAGGAGATTTCCGCTCAGAACAAGATGTACTAGCCAGCCCTTCTGGCCTGAGTTCTCACTAGCAGCTCTTGTGTCCAGGAGCGAGAAAGTGAGGGGATGGGAGACTGCCTAGGGAAGAAAGACTAGCCCTTCCAGTGCTCAAGGTGACCACATCCTGGGGACACCCTCTCCTTGGGGGAGGGGGCGGTTGGAGATTCTGGGACATTGGCTCCATGGGTAGGAGCTGTTGCTGGGGAGGTATCCCAGAGGAGGAAGCAAGGCAGTATGCCAGGGAGAAGATGACTGCTATGTGGCCAAGGCCAGGGTGAGGAAGTCACAGCACCATCAATGGAGAGCTGGAAGGTGCCTCAGGGGTCATTCCTGGCACTTTACAGGAAATGAAACTAAGACACAAAGGTGTTAAATGAGGTTGCAACTGTTGATGTGCCTCAGAGGTGAGATTCAAACTCAGATCCTCTCGCCCTGTACCCCCTTCTCTTTTCACCGTACCACCCATAAGGTGAAGTAGCAATGCCATCCTCGTGCTTCTAATTTGACAGAATTATTCTTGCTAGCCAGATGCTAAGCACAGCCATTTCTAAATGACAGAGTACGAATCTGATTCATGATTTGTGAAATCTGTCTGGTTCCAGTTCTGCTCCCAGGTCTGAGGCTCTGTGCGATTCTTTGATTTGCCCCCTGACCAGCAAGTGTCAGAGACGGAATTCAAGCCCAGATTATCTCCTGTCTCTAAATCTGATACTTCTTCTCAAAGTACAAGCTCCTAGTAGGTAGAATTTCATTCTTTCCATAAACTTGCCCTTCAGGGGTCTTGAGAAAGCATCAAAGATTTGCTCCTGGATAGGAGTTGGGGAGACATTCTTGAATATACTACAGTCTTCAGGGAAGAAAAGCTCATTTTTCTGGTAAGGAAACCAAGGCAAAGACGATTAAGTGACTTGCCCAGGGTCATGTATCTAGGAAGCGCCTTAGGTCAAATTTGAACTCACAAAAATGAGTCTTCCGGACTCTAGCCCAGTGCTCTTTCCACTGCCCCACCTGCCCTTGATATAACAGGGATGTTTTTATGATACTAGGAAGTCTATGAGGGCTGGGGCCTGGAGAGCTGTCATTCTCGAATTCACTATCCTTCTCCTCCCTCTTCTGCACAACTGAACATCCAGACCCTTTCAATTTAAACCTGGGCACTCTGGACACAAGGAGCACAGTCATCAATTTTTGTTCAAATTAAATTGGAAGCAATGTGACATGGTAGAAAGAACACGGGTATACCGTCAGAAGATCTGAGTTTGAATTCTGAGTCTGACACTTACTAGGTGTGTGGCTTTGGGCAAGTCACTTGACCAGTTGAGGTCTCAATTTCCTTGTCTCTAAAATGAGGGAGAATAATACTTGCACTTCTCACCCCATAGGATTATTAAGAGAAAGAGTTTTATAAATCTCAGAAATTTGAGCAATTTTAAATGAAACAAAGAAACCATATATATATATATACACACTATATACACATATATATGAATACACATGCATATATACATATATTCACAGACATATATATACCATGTTTGTGTATATGTGTGTGTATGTATAAATGTATGCATATACATACATATATGTGTATATATCCCTCCTTCTCTACCCAGAAAACCATCCCTTTCAAAAGGAAGGAAGGAAGGGAGGAAGGAAGGAAGGAAGGAAGGAGAGAAAGTTCAGCAAAACCAATATGTTAGCTGAGTCTGATAGTATAAGCAATATTTCAGGCCCAATGGTTCCTCACCTTTGCAAGGGAGGGAGGGAATTGCATTTTCTCTGGGGTCAGCATGGTTCTTTCCATTTGCATTGTGGAAGCCAATGTGTCTGTTCCAGAGACCTCCCTTGTCCTAGACAAGCAGCAAAGCACTTTGCAAGAGAGACAGGAGCTGACTTGTGGCATCAACACTTCCCCTTGTAGCTCAATGAAGATGGTCCATGACTGAACTCAACAGTCTTGGGAATATCAGTGTCCCCCGGACCACCAGCCTTCCATTCAGCCAGGGCTTCAAAGAAATCAGTGAAGGGAGAAGTCATGGAGAAGGGGCATACTTTACTCACCCACCAAGCATCAGGTAAGCTCAAAAGGCCCCACTAGACTACCTGTTCCATTTCTAGCCCAGCCCTTGCTGCCATCACCATTGGAAGCCACCCTCATGGAGTGGCGATGGTTTCTGCAGATATTTTAGATACAGCTCCTAAAAAACCCCCAGAAGAAAGTTCTTACCACCAAACACCCTCAGAACTATCAAATGGTTGAACATCAGAAACTGATACTATTTTGTCAGTGGAAACTACAGTAGAAAAGATGGGCTACCATCTGCTTTGCTGTGGTACCCCAACAACCATAGCACCCTTCCATCTGATATGCGGTTGAAACCTGTATTTGTTGCCTCCCCCATGAGAATGAGAACTCCTTGAGAGCAGGGATTGCTTTACTTTTTCTATTTTCACGTCCAACACTTAGCACAATGCGTTGCACATAGGACAAGTACATAGTACAATGCGTTGTACATAGTAAGCACTCAATACAAGCTTTTTCATTCATTCTTTCAGTATTTCATACTCATCAGTGAAGCATTTGGGTTGTCCCTATATACTATCTCTTGGTTTTAATAAATGACATTTAAAAGAGATCAGCTTAGTCATTCACTCAAGAAAAACTAAGTGGATGAACAGTACATATTGACTGGATTATGATATATAATTGAAATGGTAATAATAACTCCCATTACTGTGGCATTTGAAGACACAAAAAAACTTACTTTAAATAAAGAGAGTTATCCCAAGTATAACTATTTTCATCATCCAGAGGAGGAAAGAGAATCAGTAAGGAAAAGTGTCTTGTCCTGTGTTGGGGGCTTAAATCCAAGTAGATCTGCCCTGCCTAGCCCTGCACAGAAGCCCTCTGGCCCTACTCTCCCTACATGGTCAGCTCAGGGAGAGCACATCCTCAGCAAAGCAGGCCTGTGTGGTCATAAACCACAGAATGAATACCCCACATTACCCTTCCCAACCCAAACCAACAACTGCTTGTTACCATGGATTTTAGCCCAACACAAACATTGGGGGATCCTGAAACTCCAGAGGGGCCACTAGCCCTTATGCCAACCCAGAGGCTTCCCCTGACCTCCTGTCCCCCTAGAGAAGAAGCCACATGAGAGGACTCTACCCCACCCCCACTTCCTTCTCCCTACCACTCTCCTGGCTACATTGAAGGAAAGACAAGAGCTGGGTGGGCAGATGAGGTCATGGCAGGGGGGAGCAAGGGGCCAGAGGAGGGGGGAGACAGCCCTGTTTGTTTGGTTGGGTTTCCAGGCTCTCCAGTTACCCTGGCAACCCCCCATCACCATCCCTTCTTCATCCCCTTCCAGAATGGAGGAGGATGGAGGAGGCCAAAGTAAGGAGAGCAATAGGTCTGCCCATTAGCCCACAAGCTTTCACTGAGCCCCCTCTTTTGTGCCTGGTCCTGTGCTATATAGTAGGGCCATCAAATAGGAAAGGGGGATCCTAAATCATACAAAAGAGCCCTGTGGGCCACTGTGACTGAGAAAACCATATATTAATATTACCTGTGTTTTGTTTCATTTTTATTCATTTTGTTAAATATTTCCTAATTATGTTTTATCTGGTTTGGCCCATAGTTGGGAAAATTGTGGGCTGCAAGTGGCCTGTGGACCATGAGTTTGCTTCCTCTGCTGTACAGGACAGCAGAAACAGGAAGAGGAGAAGGTTTTCAGAGCTATAGTAACCAATAATGATTTCAGAGGACTCATGGTTAAAACATATCTCCCTCCTCCCAGAGAGAAGCAGTGGACTGTGGGTGCAGAGTGAGGCATACATTATCAGATGTGGACTATGTTCTGATTTATTTTGCTTAACTGTACGTCTTTGACACAAGAGAGGGCTCATACAGGGTGAAGGGAGAGAGTCATTGGGAAGTGACTCTGACATTACAACAATAAAAATAATCATTCGCATTGATATGGCCCTTTATAGTTTGTAAAGAGATTTGCATGTCATCTCATTTGATCCTCAGATCAACCATGTGCTGTAGGTGCTACCACTGTGCTGGTTTTACACATGAGGAAACTGAGGCAGATCAAGGCAAAGTGCCTTGCCCAAGGTCACACAGCTAATAAGTGAGGCAGGATTCAAACTCAGGTCATCCTGGTGGCAGATTCGACACTCTATCCACCGCTAGACCCCATGGCCTCCAATTTGGACACAGAACAATGACTTCCTTAGGGTCACGTAGCTAGCAAGTGTCTAAGGCAGGATCTGAACCCAGGTCTTCCTGGTCCAAGACTAATGTCATATTGACTACCCTATGGTGCCTCTCCAGAAAAAAAAAAAAAAGAACTCAATTAGACATATACACAGTTAGGATTCAATTAGTGCCAATAATGAATTCACCTGATCTGGTCACATGCGTTCAAATTTACACTGTTTGAAGTTATAATTGTACAAGATATGTTAACTGGTACAGCCCCAAAACAACATGCTGCGCAAATTAATGTAGCCACTGTTCGTGCTAATTGGGACCTACCTGTGTGTATCATACAATGTGTTATGTAAGCGTGAATATATATACGTGCGTGTGTATGTATAATTACATACACACATGTAGATCTTAATTAGTGTGAATAGTGTGTCTCTGGAGTGTATGTGTGTGTGTACAGATATGTGTGCATAGTGTATATATTATGTTTTATATATACATGTGTGTATCTACATGTAGTGTATATGTTATATATGCATATTATATATAATTTATATTATCTCAGAGGCAGAAAAAAAACTCAGAAAGCATCTGACCCCATATGAGGAGGAATTACCATAGTAACCGCATCAAGTGAGGACCTGAGCTTTGTCTGCAGACATCCAGGGAGGGGCCCATCCTCCCAACCAGGGCAGCCCGTTCTCCTTTGGGAGAGTTTTAGTGGTTATGATGAATGCTGGAATGCCGGTGCTGCTTTAAGGTTGCTGAGTGCCTCATAACCGTCCCTGTGAGATTGACTGAGCAAACCCTTCTCACACTCAGGTGAGGAACTCAAGAAGGGACATGACTTGTCTAAGGTCACAAAGCTAATTAAGTGGAAGAGCTAAGGGCTCAGATAGAAGCTTTGGACTCTGAAAGTCCAGAGGGGTTTTTTTCTCACAGTATATTTGGCTGCATCTCTAGGCTGTTAGGAAAGTGTTTTTTTTACTTATATCAAGAGAAAATTTGCCTCAGGGATCTCACAGGCTGGTGAGGGAGACCAGACTCTCATACATGGAAAGTTAGAAAACAATACTGGATGTGATTTAAATGGAAAGACAGTGGGGTACAGACATGGATTCTTTGAAGCTAGGTTCACGCTCTGGGTCTTACATGAACTAGCTGTGTGACCAGGCAAAGGTTGATTTCCCTTCTCTGGGCCTGCAAAATGAAGCATTTGGACTAAGTGACACCTAATGTCCCTCCAGCTCTGACATCATATGTTCCAAGGACCCTCTGAGTTCAAATGTTCTACAATATAAGGCTGCTTCCAGCTTTGACTTCTCATACCCCAATACCCCTTCTAGTTCTAATGTTCTAGGTCATAAGGCACCTCTCAGTTCTGACATTTTGTATTCTAAGGTCTCTACCGCTTTTATTTTTTTTTATGTTCTAAGGTTCTTTCATGTGATATACTATGTTCTAAGGTGCCTCCTAGATTTGACTTTCTAAATTCTAATATCCCTTCCAGCTAGGACATTTTATGTTCTAGGTTCTAATGGTCCATCTCTGACATTCTCTGTTCTAAAGTTCCTTCAGTGCCAGCATTCTACAATTTGAGTAAGGGGGGAAGGGAATCAGACTTATGCTATAGGAGCTCAGATAACAAAGTTCTCCTTCCCTCTCCCCAACAGCAGGTAAGTTTCTTCAGGTCTCTGACCCTTAATCGCTGTACAGTCCCTGGACCTCGGCTTCCTTACCTATTAAATGGGGATAATAACACATGTATTACCTACATTACAACATTGGAATGGAGATCAAATGATGTAATGCGTGGTGAGTGCTTTGCATGCCTTAAAGGATTATATAAAAGTCAGCTGTTAAGAATTGTGAGCTGACATGTCCACCAGAAGAAGAGAGCAAAGACAGAGGAGTGGTGCCAGGCCAGAAATTGCCCACACCTATGAGCTCATGGATCCATTGAATGGTTGGTAAACGAAGAGCTGGTATACACCGTTCCTAACCACGGCACCACCTCACGGCCAGTGGCCATTGTTCCTAATGATGAGAGCTGTCCCCGAGGTGAATGGGCCACCTCGAGTCAGAATGAGCTCTCTGTCCATAATGTTTCAGCAGAGGCTGAATGATTGACCACCCTTACAAACAGTACTGAGGAGATTTCTGCCCGGGCTAATGGATTACAGCTGTATCTAATTCCAGAGTCTCCTTCATCTCTGAGATTTTGTGATTTTCTCTCTCCTCTCCTTTCCTCCTCTCCTCTCCTCTCCTCTCCTCTCCCCTCTTCCTCTCTTTCTCTCTCTCTCTCTCTCTCTCTCTCTCTCTCTCTCTCTCTCTCTCTCTCTCTCCTTATTTTCTCCCTTACTTTCTCTCCTCTCTTTCTCTCTCCCTTCTCTTTCTCCATCTTTCTTCTCTCTTTGTCTCTGTTTCTGTATTTCTATCTGTCTCTCTTTTAGAAAGAGAGAGATATTCAGACCTGCACAACCCAGCCCTTCTTCCCCTTGACCACCCAATACCCATCACTAGTGCTGGGACAATTGACCTATGGACTGGAGCTTCCCATCTCATCCTTGCAGGTAATGCTGGCGTGCTTCTTTCACTGGCTCTTTCCACTGCTCACTGAGGCAGGTATGCACCATACCAGACCTCCTCAACCCACCTTCCCAGCCTTAGCCTCTAATGACTCTCAGGTAGCCTAAGTTTCAATCAAACTGGGCTGCCCATGGTCGTATGTCCCCTTCCTGCCCTCTCCTTTCATCTCCTTGCACCCAGGTCCTCTCACCCTTCCCTACCAGTGCCTGCTAAAACCCAGCTCCCAGCCACCTCCTCCATGAAACCTTCCCTAACAGCCTTGCTTTCCGTTTTTCCTACCTCTTTTGTAGCTGTCTCCTCTGTACTAGACACTCCCTTTATTATTTGCATACAGTATTGCTTACAGTATATTGTAGGGTCCTTAGAAGTCGAGTCTGGTGAGTCTAGCTTTGTATCCCCAGTACCTTAACCTAGCCTTGCCCATCACCACCTGTCCTCACATGAAATCACAAATTGCCCAGATGAGTATGAGTACACAGGGTGCCTGCACAGCTCCCCCAAAGATCGCCAATACACTGGGTGAGATGTGCTGACCTACCCAGTCTCAACACCAGGTTGAGAGTCACAGAAGTACAGAATGAACCTCACAGGACATTGAATCCAGTCCTCACCTGAATAAGAACCACTTCTCTAACAGACCCCGAGGGTCATCTAGCCTCTATCTGAAGGCATCCAGTGATGACAAGGAACTCACTACCTTCATAGACAGCTGGATTCTCCCTTAGGACAGCTCTATGTGTTTAAAAAAAATCCTTGCATTGACCTGAAATCTGCCTCTCTGCAATTTTTCATGCTCTCATCTATGCCTTCGGATGCCAAACGAAACAAATCACATCTTTTTTCCATGGTACAGCCCTTCAGATGCCTAATGAAAACTATCGTTTTCTACAGGTTAAATATCAGTAAAAGCTCCTTCCACTGATTCTCTGATGGCATGGTCTCCAGTGCCCTCACCATCCTGATTTCCTTCCTATGGGTGGGCTCTGGTCTATCAGAAATCTGGTTTCACTACTGACACCATGTGATTGTAATTATATCAATTTCTCTGGACTCAAGAATCTCTATGTACAGAATGGTATTGGAAACTCTGAGTCTCTGGGGCTTTAGGACAGGGAGAAGAAGCTTTAGGGAAAGGTGAAGACTTTGAAAAAAGGTACATATGAGCCTGCTAGTATCATTAGAGCCAAGTCAGCGCCTAACCATTCTGCTCTAAGTGTGGGCATCGAACCGTGCCCCATGACATCTTTGTAAGCCTTCTTTGGAGACAGGAGGTGAAGGGGGAAAGAATATGCATTATTCAGGATAACTGAAATAGGTGAGAGTCAGAGCTGAAAGGAACCTTAGAATACAGAGCATAGAATGTGATAGCTGGACGGGGCCTCAGCCTATAGAATGTCAAGGTTCAACAATCCAGGTCCATGACCTCATTTGACAAATCAGGAAACCGAGGGAGAAGTGACTTGCCCAAGGTCATGGCATGAGTCAGCCGCTGGCCCTCTGACCAGAGCCCACGGTCTCCTCACTTCTCTCCCACACTTCCTCCACTTTTGGGGGTGGGTGGGGATTGTGGGGGAACGAGGTCAACCAGCCCATTCCTGCTGGAGAAATTCCTGCCCCCGCCCCAAGCCCCATCTGAGCAGGATCTTGGACACCCAGCACTGCCTCCTCACGACTGGAAGGAGATATCTGGGCGATTAGGTAACACCAATCGCTGGTGTTTAGGTAACGTCTCGGAAGGGCCGGAGCCTGGAACTCATTTCCTCCACGCTGCCCTTTCCAGAGTTGACTTCAGAACGTGAGCATGGGGGCTGGAGTGGGCCCATCTGAGGGGGAAAGAAGGATGGAAAAAATGAGAGGAACAAAGAGAAAGAAGAATGAAAAGTCACGGAGTAAACTTGAACCTCATAGAAACCTGTGTTTAAACTAGGAATCTGTAAGCCAGGGTCGCCTGGGAGCTGGGACACAGGATGTTTACTCCAGATGAAGACTCTGGGGTCAACAACACAGGGAGGTCATTTTATGTTTTCCCCTGCCTTGAGGCAGCCCCAGGCTCAATCCTTTCCTCTAGTCAGAAAAGCACAGGGCCATGCAGTGGTCACGATCCCTTTCATCTCTATATGGCTTGACATTTTTCAAAGTTCTTTTGCATGTTTTCTTCCCCTACCTCAACCCCAGAATAATGGGATTTGGGAGATCATCTCATCCTAGTGGGTGAGGGGATGGAGACCCTAGGTGGGATGGGGTCAGGGTTCAAGCCACACAAGCTAGTAAGCGGTTGAATTCACATTTGAACTCAGGGGTTCTGATTCTCAAAATCAGCCCTGAGAGGGAGGCAGGACCAAAGTTACTCTTCATCATTCTACAGATGAGGTCTCTGAGGTCCAAAGAAGGGACCCCCTGAGGTCAGGGGTTGTGTCTTACTCTCATATTAGGGGATCCCTGAGGTCAGGGCAGTTTCACTCCTAGGCCAACTAACTAACTTCCTGACTGGTCTCCAGGGCATCCCCCAAATCAGAATATTCCAAGTTCCCTTTCCCCTCACTGAGTGGGTAGGTGGATTTAGGATCATAGTTCTAGAACTGACCTCAGAGTACAATCATTGATTTTACAGATGAGGAAAGGCTCAGAGGAGGCAGAGTGGTTTGCCAGGATCACAAACTTTCCCTTTCCCTTCTCTATATAATCTTTTCTCTCCCAGAAAGTGTAAGAGAGAGAATTTGAACCCAAGTGCCCCAACTTTAGACCCAACACTCTTTCCCCTGTACTATGCAGCCTCCTTGGCAGATGCCTGGCAATTTTGCTTCATCCCTCCACCTTTAACACAGTAATTTCAGGAGACAGAAACAGGACCTGTCTGATTCTTGAGAGGGGGCTGAGCCTCAGATGTGTTGAAAACCCAGAAATTGTGGGGGAGGAGGTCCCTGGACACTAGCTCCTCACCAGGGAGGGGCTGGATTCAGCTTCCCCAACAGGAGCCTCCTCCTTGGATGGGTGACTTCCTCCAGAGACCTGTGAGCTCCAGCAAACAGGACAGGCTAGGAGGAAGTGGTGGGTGGGGGGCACTGAACCCCTGATCTCACCCCCCAGCTATGGTGCTGCCTGTCATTCTATCCGACCCAGGCTTCATTTTTCCAAACTCATTTTAGAAGAACAGGGATAAGAGGCAAGCCCTGTGGACTTTGTCCTCCTTTGCTTTCCTCTCTCTCTCTTCTGTTCTTGCTTTGTCCCAGTCCTGAGCCTGGCCAATGAGGCCCTCTCTTCCTGATTCTTTCTGGACCTGTCAGGTGAGGATCCTTGGGGTGGGGGTGAAGGGGAGGGACAGCAGCAGAGATAGCACTAAGGAATGATGTGGGGCCATAAGGCTGGGAACACCCTCCCTGGAGAATCCTGTTCCTTTACAACCACCTCCGGGCCTCTTATCTCTCTAGCTGAGATTAAATGGGCCTCCCCATTAATAGCTGCTTTCTAGGTTAACCCTCTCTGTATAAGCCCACATCTCCCAGGTGTTGAAAGACTTTTACAGATGTTTGCAGATATTATCTTGCCTTTCCCTTTGTAAACCTACACACAGATTATCGTTGCCTTCCTCCTCCTCCTCCTCTTCATCATCATTTCCCGAATTGTTCTTTCTGGGAAAAGGAGTTTGACAGATGGAGGAGGGATGAGGCAAGAGAGAGGGTGAGTAAAACGGAGAGGAGACATGTGGCCTTCAGCCCAGAGTTACAGGATCCTGAGGAGTGTGTGGGTGCATGAACCTGGGTGTCCATATATATATGGGTCCCAGTTTTCACCTCCCCCTCAAATCCACCCTGAACATAGCATCCAGATAAGGACTCTTGGTGCCTTGGTATGGATACTTCACAAACACACGCACACACACACACACACACACACACACATACACATGCACACACCTACTCAAATACCTACAATAGCTCTTATGGCCTAGAGTTGTGAGATCCATAGACCATCGGAGCTGAAAGGGGAGTCAAAGATCCCCTAGGCCAAGTGCTTCATTACTGAGAGAAGGAAATCGACTTTCCCAAGATGGCGCAGTAAGTGATTTGAATTGTGTTCTTACAAATCTAAGTCCCACAATTATTCAGGACCATCCACATTCTTTCCTTATTCTCCTTAGTGTGGCTTTCAAGTCCTCCCCAATCTTTCCATTCTTAGCTCCTCCTCATACGCTCTTCTCCAGAAGTGTCTTCTCAAGTCTTTTCAAGGCCACAGCTGACCTCAAATCAGATTAAAATGCAACTGGGAAATGTTTAACAAAATAAGTAAAAATACAACAGAGATAATGTTAATTTGTGGTTTTCTAAGTCGATATGGGCTCACAGGGACCCATTCTCTTTGCCTTTGACAATCTATACTCAAATGGACAGCTAAGTGGTACAATGAGTAGAGTGTTGAGCGTGGAGTCAGAAAGATTCATCATCATGAGTTCAAATACTGGCTGTATGACCCTAGGCAAGTTACTTAACCCCATTTGCCTCAGTTTCCTCATTTGTAAAATGAACTGGAGAAGGAAATGGCAAACCCCTCAAATATCTCTGCCAAGAACATTCTAAATGGGGTTACAAGAAGTTGAACAACAGCTCAAGCCAAACAGACACTAATCTATTCCTCATTGACTCCTTTGTTTACCTACTCTCCTGCATCTCAAACACCAAAACTTATGAATTATGTGCAATTCTTGAAGGCCCAGTCTACATGCCACAATCTCTCCTCTTCCCTGATATCCTCATCGCCTTGATCACCATTGTTATCATCATAATTATTCTTAGTAAGGCTGCCCTCAAACTCCCAGAAAGGTTTCATGACCAGATCAGAGTACATGAGAACTGGAAGAACCTTCAAGATCATCTTGTCCAACCCTCTCATTTCACAAAAGATAGTATTGGGACCCATGTTGGGGAAATGACTTGCCCAAGGTCACATAGGCAGAAAGTTGTAGATCTGAGACCTGAACCCCGATCTTCAAGTCCAGTGCACCTTCTACCAGACCAGACTCCCTCCCTTTACCATCCTCAATTCTGTTCCCCAATGCTGCCCTGCACTTTTGACATCCCTAACACTACCAAACCAAGAGACTCACCAAAGATAGGAGCTAAGTCTCTCCTTCAGACCATACTCTTCCCTCCCTATCTCAGACTAAAGGCTTCCCAAAGTCAGGAGGCCCCATGCTCAAAGAAGAGGGCTTTCTTTTCCCATAGCCTCTTCCTCTAAATCTCCCCTGACTGTGCCTGGGGCACCTCACTTTCCAGAGAGGAGTACTCATAAGTTTATTCCTCCTTGATAATCAGAGTCCTTTGATCTACATTCCCAGGAAAACTTAGCAGGAATTGTTAGGCCTTGCTACACCATCCTAATCCCTCTACCATACATACAATACCCTGGGCCTTTCCACAGAGTGGCACCTGGCATCCATACCATGCCATGGGGCTCAAATTCCCAGGAAACCTTGTGATCCATGGATAGTCATGGCCTCTGCCCATAAATGAACTTCTTTCCTTATTTACTTGCATGATTTCACCAGTGTCTTTTCCCCTCTAATTCAAAGCAGGAATTCCTGATGAGGACAGGCTGTTTTAATAGGAGGAGGCAGATGATTCAGGTCATAGGGGATCATTAAATCAACTTAAAATTGGAAGAGGTGACTTCAGAGGTCACCTCATCTGACTCTCTCATTTTTACAAATGAACAAATTGAGGCCTAAAGAAGGAAAGTAACTCTGCCAAGGTCACACACATAATGAGTAGCAGAGCTGGAATCTGAACCCAGGTTCTCTGACTCCAAATCCAGAATATCCATTCATTTCACCAACTATGAACCCTCAGGGACGTCACGTCCGTTCAGGTTCATTTCTAAAATGTTTAATAACTGCTTACTATATGCAAGGCATAGGAGAGATGAGGATGGACATGAAGTGATTCCTGCTCTCAAGGAGCTTATGTTCTGCTGAGCATTTAGCACAGTGCCTGGCCTAGAGTAGGCATTAAACAAATTGTTATTGACTGACTGACTCCCTGTGTGGTGGCAGGGAGGGAGGGGGAATCACACATGTATATATATGTACCTAAAAGCGAAGGACAGACACAGATTAAGTGCTCTAAGAATATTTGGGGAGGGTGGAGAAAGAGGAGAGTAATCAGAGAAGTGGTGGTGCTCAAGCTGAGCCTTGGAAGAACATAAGAGAAGGATTCTGAGAGTAGGGAATAAACAGACATTCCAGGCACACGATATGGCTTTGTGCAAATACAAGCAGGCAGGAAATGGAATAGTGAGTTCAGAGAACTGCTACTAGGTCCAATTTGGCTGGAACAGAGAGTACATGAAACAGGAGTCTTGTGAAATAGTCTGGAGAGGTAGGTTGGAATCATATTGTGTTAAACCTTAATTTCCAGGTTAAAGAGAGTATTTTATTTTATGCTAGGGGCAATAGGGAGCTACCAGAGGTATATGAGCAAGGGAGTAACATAGTCAGACCTATGCCTTAGGGAGATTATTTTGTTAGCTATTTGAAAAAATGAATTTGGCAGGAAAGAGATTGAAGGCCACAAAACTATTATAATAATCTGGGTGGGAGATATTAAGGGTCTGAACTAGAATAGAATACAAAGCAGGAGACAGATTCAAGAGATGCTATAGAAATGTAATCAATAGAATCTGATAACTGATTAGATTTGGGAAGTGAGGAAGATGGAGAATGAAAATTCAAAGATGACTGAGGTTTCGAATTTGAGTAACCAAGATGGTAGGGTAGCTCATCAGAAATTGGGAAGTTTAGAGGAAAGGTTATTTAGAGGTGGTAGAAGGAAGTCTGGGGCAAGGATGAGTTTGAAATGCTGCCAGGACTTTCAGGAGGAGATGCCCACCAGGTAACGGGTTAGGTGGTCCTGGAGTTTGACAAAGATCAGGGTCGAATGTTGAATTGCCTTCACAGAGTTGGTAACTGGATTCATGGGATCAGATGACATCATCAAAAGAGTCTAGATTGAGAAAGGACAAAGGTCTAGGAGAGAGCCATGGGAGGCTTCCAAGCTTGGAGAGTTGGGGGAGATGATGATGAAGATCCAGCAAAGGAGATAGCAGTGGTCAGACAGATGGGTTAAATACCAGAAGAGAAGCGTGTCATAGAAGCCAAGGGAAGGGAGAGCAAGAGAAGGACCAAAACCTGCAGAAGGGTCAAGGAGGATGAAGGCTGAAAAGACACACAAGATTTATCACTTCAGAGATTACTGGTCACCTTGGAGGAAGAAGTTTGAGTTGAGTGATTGAATTGGAAGCCAGATTGCAAGGATGATGATGATGATGATGAAGATGATGATGATGATGGTGATGGTGAAGGTGATGATGATGATAATGATGATGATGATGACGATGGTGATGATGATGATGATGGTGATGACGATGATTATGATGACATTGATGACAACGATGATGATGATGATGCTAGGACTGCTTCTATCTGACCTGTATTGAACAAGATAAGAACAATAGAGGCAGCTAAGTGATACAGCACTGGGTGTGGAAATAGGGAGACTTGAGTTTGAATCCTGCTTTGAACACTTACTAGCTGTATGAGCCTAGGCACAAACATAACCTCTGTTTACCCTGGTTTTCTCATTAAAAATAGGGATAATAATAGTACCTACCTCTAAGGGTTGTTATGAAGATCCAATGAGATGATTTATGTAAAGTGCTTTGTAAATCTCAAAGCCCTGTGTAAATGTTAACTAGCTGTAATCATAGTAACAACAATTCCCTCAAAGCCCACTCCATCATCCATGTTATGAGGGGAAGGGATAAAGTACATGGTAAAGGAAAAAAACACCAGCAAAGCCCGTGTACAATGGAGACTCTGTGTGCCTGAGATACCTATGACACCTAGGAAGGACTCTGAAGATCCCTGCAGCACCTATGAAGGCAGAAATCCCAAAGTTCTGGCCACGTGGTCTCTGAAGGTACCACACGTTGAGTTTGCACCCTGACAATGTGGTATAGCAACATCTGGGAATGGAAGAAATCATTGGAGGTTCATAGGACTGACTACAGGATGGCCTTTCTTGTATTTGCCATGATGATCAACGTGACAGTGAATTGAGGGGTGCACTTTTGAGTTCTGATGCCACAAGAAGGAGAACTATATCAAAACCATCCAGAAATACCATGCCCTACCTGTTGGAAATGCTTCAATGCAGGTGGCTCTGATTATGAAATCTGGCAAATGACAAGTGAGGAGGAAATTGATGGAGGACATCCATGCTTTTATTATGTACCAGGACCACCCACAGCAAAACTGGAAGTAGATCTAGCCAATTACAGGCAGACTTCCTACTGCCTTTTGTCCACATGTATGCTCAGCTCCAAGTTACGCAAAAACATGCTCCATGTCAAAGAAGGACAATTGTCATAGATAGCTTTATTCCTAAACCTAGATTAGGTGAAATATGAACAGAAATTGAGGGGTTATTCATATCCAGAGAAGGAAAGACTGGAGAGAGTCTGAAAGTACTTGAAAATCTACAGTTGATCCAAACTCCAGAAACACTACGTAACAGTGAAATGGGTGGCAAAAATAATGCCAGCGTCTCAAATGATTTTTGAAAAGGACATGGCCATATTTAGAATGGAATTTGGAAAAATTCTTCTTGAGTTTGACAGCAAGAATCCAACTAATAGACCAACTACACTAAAACAAAGTAATTTTTAAAAGCAGTAACCATCATGAACAAATGTTCACCTATGATATTTGACAGAAAGTATAAAATTATTTCAGGACTCCACACAGAAGTACATGCCAACACTGGGAGAGGGGACAGGAAGGAATAAATTTATAAGTGTCTACTATGAGCCAGAAATGTCTTAAGTGCTCTATAAGTATTATTACATTTGATCTTCACAACAACTTTGAGAGGTAGTTCTATTGTTATCATCTCCATTTTACAGATGAGGAAACCGAGGCAAACTAACTTGCCCAAAGTCACATAGCTAGGAAGCACCTGAGACGGGAGTCTTTCTGACTCCAGACCTAGCACTCTATCCACTGTGACAGCAAGTTGCTTGTTAAGTAAGGATTATAAGTGGCACTATCTAACAATATTCCTAAAGAAAGGCATCAGATCACACCAAGGTCAAAGTGACTTGAGGCAGCGATCGAAGACTTTCAGAAAGACCCTTGAAGATGACATCAATCTCCAGTCAGCACACATGGCAGGAAATCCGGACACCATATTGCTTGATTAAAGGCAACAAAACGAGATGGATAGAATGGAATCCAAAAAGTAAAGCATATCAGAAATCCTTGATTCCCTTAATCGAGGATTGAAAGTGAGAGCCCCAAAGCTAAGGTGAGGCAGAAAATCAAGGCAACTGCAAAGACCAAAAGAAATAATTGCCCTCCAATCAAAAGTTATAGCAGCTTTAGAGGCAAAGAAATTAGAGAAGAAAGAGAAAAAGACATGGAAATATTCGAGTGGTCAATATAGCTGGAAGAGTTCCAACACAATAGAAACACAAGTTAGATCAAACAGGAAACAGAAAGCCTTTGTGCCATTAATATAATGAAAGACAGAACAGTCACATCAAGCAAGGTGATGGAAACTTTAGTTTCTATACAAAACTGGAAAGCAGTAGGTCCAGATAAATTCCATCGTGTCTGGCTCAGATACTTCATAGTGGTGCATACATCACTGGCAACACATTTTAGCAGTTTCTTCTCTCACTCAAACTTAATTCTATCTTCCTTTATAGAGGTGCCACCTATTTACCCACAAAACTGAAAACACTTATGGCCCCTCCAAATATAGGCCAATTATGACTTTGCATTTGGAAGAAAGAGACCCCACTCCACAGAGCAGGAGGAAAGGCTGACAGCAGGTATACTCTGCTGACTTTGTCAAATGTCAGAAATTAAAACCAGGTGAGAACAGGATAAGGTATTGAGCGCATTTAGAGGCATCCCTATTGTCCTACGTGCTCCTAAAGACATCCCAAAGATGCTTTCAGGGAGTCTATAAAAGATGGGTTTCTATCCCAATACTCTTATCCAATTACAAAAATGGGCATTTTATCTATCTCTGTAATAGTCCACAGAAGCTTAAATAGAAAAGAATCCTGGAAGGATGGCAACTTGTCCCTGGATCATTTCTATCTGAAAGCCATGAAAAAGATCAGAACGGAACAAGGGTGGTGATGGAGTGATAATGATGAGATGAAGAGGAGGAGGAGGAGGAGGAGGAGGAGGAGGAGGAGGAGGAGGAGGAGGAGGAGGAGGAGGAGAAGGAGAAACTGCAGGGCATAATGGGTGGAGAGCTGACTATGGAATAAAGATAACTTGGGTCCAAATTCCATTCATACCACATTGACTATGTGATCCTAAACAAGTCACTTAATTTCTCAGGGACCGAAACAATTCTCCAAGCCTGTAAGTTGCAAAGAAGATGTTGACTTGTGTTGGTGGAGGAATTTCCTCACTGGGCAAAATGAAATCATAGGTCCAGCCAAACATTAATTGATTACCTCTACAATATTAATTAATCAATCAATCAACTGACTGATTAACAGGGCAACTAGGTGATGCAGTGGATAGAGCGTGGAGCCTGGAGTTAGGAAGGCTCCTCTTACTGAGTTCAAATCTAGCCTCAGACACTAACTAGCTGCGTGACAAAGAACTGGACACAACCAAAAATGACTGAACACGACAAAAGCATATTAGAAAGGGAGGGAGTGACTTGGCCAGAACATTTCCATCTGAACATCAAAAAAAGCTGAGGAAAAAGAGATGATAATAAAGAGCGCATTTATAGAGTATCGGAAGTTTTTTATACCTCACCTATATTGTCTCATTTCATCCTCATTTCCACAAGGTAATAATAATATTTATTTATTAGCTACCTACTATGTGCCAGGCATCGGGCTAAGTGCTTTACAAATATCTCATGTGAGCCTCAGGATAACCCTGGAAAGTAAGTACAATTATTATTTCTGTTTTACGATCGAGGAAACTGAGGCAAACAGAGGTGAAATTGGCCCCAGGCCACACAGATACTAAGTGTCTGAGGCTATTTGAACTCAGGTTTGCCTGAGCCCAGTCCAGTGCTCTATCCACTGAGCCACTTAGCTATAAGGTTACAGTGAGTTGAGAAATGAATACAAGGAGAGGAGGGAGAATCACTGAGTGTCCCATTGCAAGCTCTTTCCTGGGAATTTGACGGTGAAAGATAGAACAGCGATGGTGTAATAACTTGAGAGTAAAATGATTATTCGAGCTGACCCTAAAGCCAGACTCTTCTGCCTCCCTAGTCTCCTCTGCTCAGGCCTGTCTTTTCTGTCTTTCCCGTGAGCCCATGGGTCCATTCTCTCAGGGTCAAAGTCTCTAAGTGCAGTGAACTTCCCTTCCCTCGCCGTTAAGAAAGTCAGTTAGATCCTCTGCCTCCATCCCCTCTGACCCAGTCTTCTGACCCCCTTCTCCTTCAGCCCAGCACAGAACAGGGGGAAGAGAGCTGGACTGGTATTTAGATGATCAGAGTTGGTGTACTAACTCTGCTCCATAACACCTATCTGACCTTGGGCAGGTCACAAAACCTCTCCAGGCTCCCACTCCCTCGTGTGTTAATGAGGGAGTTGGACAGGATGATGTCATAAGGAGCCTTCTAGATTTAAATTTATGGTCCCATCATTGCCTAAATTTTCAAACGTAATATAAAGAAAACCACCGGGGAGGTCAGGCCCTTAGAGACTGTCCGGTCCAGGGGCTCTTAATCTGTGTTTGCATCCTGGATCCCTTGAGAGGAAAGAAGGAAGGAAAGAAGGAAGGAAAGAAGGAAGGAAGGAAGGAAGGAAGGAAGGAAGGAAGGAAGGAAGGAAGGAAGGAAGGAAGGAAGGAAGGAAGGAAGGAAGGAAGGAAGGGAGGGAGGAAGGAAGGGAGGAAGGAAGGAAGGAAGGAAGGAAGGAAGGAAGGAAGGAAGGAAGGAAGGAAGGAAGGAAGGAAGGAAGGAAGGAAGGAAAGAGGGAAGGAGGGAGGGAAGGAAGGAAGGAGGGAAGGAAGGAAGGAGGGAAGGAGGGAAGGAGGGAAGGAGGGAAGGAAGGAAGGAAGGAAGGAAGGAAGGAAGGAAGGAAGGAAGGAAGGAAGGAAAATGGAGACTCCCAGAAACTTGCCAATGAAAGAAGGGGAAAAGAGTTTGTAGAGGGATTTTCCCTAGTGATGAGTCTGAGTAGTGATGGACAATCCAGAATAAGGGATCCCCAGGTACTGAACAAAGTTCCAGAATGAGAGCAGTGGAGATATGATCTTAAAGTCCAACAGGCAAGGAACAGGGTCAGGAAGTTAGTCTGAACCCTTTCACCAGATGGAAGCTCACCAGTGAGAGAAGAGGCCAGGTTGTTCACAAACAACTCCTGACTAGTCCCTGAAGCAAAGACCACTCATTGAGGTCATTGTAGTAAATTCCTTTAAGAACCACCAAGTACTACAGGATGTCAGCTACAAGGGCCATAGAATTTTGAGCTGTAAGGGGGTTTGGGGTCATTCAGTATAAGACCTCATTTTGTAGAGGAAGACACTGAGGCCCAGGGAGGAGAAGGCCTTCCTTCTTGAGGTCACACAGGTAGTAAGGAGTCAAGCTGGGATTCCACTCCAGGTCCTTGGATTTCAGGGCCAGGGCTCTCCTGCTGCACCACTTGCCTCCTCTTCTCACTGTTTTCTCACTGGGATAGATGTGATCACAGGAACGGTTGCCCAGCTGGTGGGATGCTTTGGAAGGTGTTGCTCAGCACTGGCCTCAAGATCTCCTCGTGTCCAGAAAGAATTATGACAGGGAAACCATTACTGCCCTCCCAAGCAGTCGATCAGATTCATCCTCCAAAATATGAGATAACCCTTGGATTATCTGTGGTTATCTGTAGGTAAGATTTTCTCTGCACCCCCTTCTCTCCTTATGTTGGTGTGGACAACAGAGGAACACCTATACACACAAAGACAGTGAGAACTTGGATTTGGGATTGTTCTGTCTTTTTCTTGTCTCCCCCTACCTCGCCTTCTCTCTAGTGGAAAAGGGCCAGGATGGTCCCTCTTTTGCAAAAACAAGAAAAGAAAAGAAAAGAAAAGAAAAGAAAAAAAGGAAACTAAGTCTCAGAGAGGTTTTGGTGCTTGTCTAAGATGTTGCAGAATGTTGCGTGGAAAGTCAGAACTCTGTGGTCTCCTAACCTCCTGAGTGCCACATAAGTAGGGGACCTTCACAAAGATCTGGGGCCAGACTCCAGCCCTCCAGTGACTGTGCAACTTTAGTCGAGTCATTTCTCCTTTATGGACATGTAGATATGATAATATGTCTACAAATAACATGTCAACACCACCCTAACACCTACAGCAGCACCCTTTCCCTGCCTGTCATTCCAGCCTCTGCACATATTACTCCCCTCCACACACAACCAAACTGACCTTCTTACTGCTTGTGTCTTACACACAGCATCCATCTCCTCTCTCCAGGCTATGTACTGGTCACCCCCATGCTTAACATGTAGCTCCCTCCTCACATTCGCATCCTTCCAAGCTGAGCCCAAAGTCCACCTTGGACACAAAGCCCTTCCTGGTATTTCCTCTCACTAAGCCTTCCCTTTCCATAGTTTACATATAGGTAAACACGGACATGGAGTATCATTGTAATATGGTAAACCCCTTGGAGGCATGGGTTATTTCAGTGCCTCAGAGCATGCAACCACCCAACATGGTTGGTGTTTAATAAATACATGATTTTTAGATTGAGATCAGAGATATAGAGAGGTAGGACCACAGAGACTGAAACAAGAGAGACAGAGAGAGAGAGAGACAGAGAGAGAGAAAGAGAAAGAGAGAGAGAGAGAGAGATGGGGTGTCCTGTCCTGGCCAACAAGGTCCAGCAGATGGAGATAGTGGCCAGGGAAGACCAGAGGCTCAAACACCAAATTGTTCTATAGGAAGGAGACCAGGGTGGTCATCTATAAAGGATATGTCTCTGCGCCATAGGCCTCACTCAATCACATCAGTTTCCTGGGCTCTTCTGGATCAATCCAGCAGACTTTGCCCTCTAGCTCAGGCATTCCTCTAGTCATTGCTAGTAAACTGCTTTCTAACCCTTGCTTCGAGGTCTCAAACCCCCTGACCTTTCTGACTCCTAAGCCTGCTTGGCTGCTGGGTGCAGAGATTTACTGTCCTTGTTCCCAAATTTCTTTGGCCCATTTCTCCTGTTACTGTCACCATAACTGAAAGCCTGAGTCTGACATCTGTTTCCTCTTTCCCATCTTAACTGTAACAATACACTCCAGACACCAAAATGTGTTTTCTGAGCTTCATTCACAAGAAAAAAGAGAAAATGCAAATCCATAAATGATACATTGCCCTAATGATAATATGTTAATGGTTGAGCATGGAACTCCCTCTACCAAAGCAGATCTGGAATCTAGATGTAACTTGGTAGACAAGTCCTAGAGAGAGGGCTGCCCAAAGCTCAGTGAGCTTAAGTGAGTGAGTGAGCATGGCCACATAGCTAAGAAGTGTCAGAGCAGAAATCTGAACTAAAGTCTTCTTGACCTGTCCTGAAGTCTTATCATTATTCATATTGCCTGTTAATAATAAGGAATGTAATATAGTGCCCCTTTAATGAGGCAAAGAAAAAGAAACAAATCAGACTGTGAGGGAAACAGCAACAGTTACTATTGATAATCACTCTTAAGCCAGGAGGGTCCAGAAAGCCTCCCTTAGGTGGAGCTTGGGCAGGGGTCTAGTGTGGTACAATGGAAAGGAAAGGAAAGGAAAGGAAAGGAAAGGAAAGGAAAGGAAAGGAAAGGAAAGGAAAGGAAAGGAAAGGAAAGGAAAGGAAAGGAAAGGAAAGGAAAGGAAA